>NC_141875.1:172188267-172491297 GCF_056163025.1 Triticum urartu
CTGATGTGTGCCTTGCTATTAGTTTAGTAGGGAGGTACCAAAGTAATCCAGGAGTCACTGGTACAACGACTTGCTATACAAACGGTTTTTAACCCCTTTCTGCGATGGCATTTGGAACCGTCGCCAAGTGAGTGTGGGCGATAGGGGGGTCCTTCCCACACGACCCAGAAATCGTCGGGGATAGGCCCTCCCGGGACACAGGCTGGGGCCGTGTGTGATCGGGCGAGGCATCGAAACCCAATCATTTCCGTAGGTATGTACATCCCACACGGTAATCCGAGAAAAATATTTCCGTAGGTATGTACATCCCACACGGTGAATCCCAGAAAATCATTTCCGTAGGTATGTACATCCCACACGGTGAATCTCAGAAAATCATTTCCATAGGTATGTACATCCCAACGGTGAATCCTAGAAAAACATTTCCGTAGGTATGTATATCACACACAGTTCTTTGTGTGGAAACGTTTGTGCAAGGTGGCCTAACGCAAATAGTTTGCTGCCGGAAGCCATGTGTGATTGTTAGTTGATCGAACATGCCTACTTTCTAGAAACCGTGCGGGTTGTTTGAGTTCATCGCCCACGGTGCAGTCTGAGTAACCGTCTGCAATAGAAAACCCCAGTAAGCAGGGTAATTAGCCTATTATTGATAATCCATGTACTAATCAAACTAATATTTCTTATAAAACATCCAAGATATTTCATATCTATATAAAAGCAACCAGGATTTTCATAATCGAATTACATCAGATAGCTTCGACACTCAGTTACGCCATTACACAACAACACCAAGTTTCACATGCAGCATCAAAAACCTTTGGAAAGTAGCATCATAAACGGTAAATAGATAGATGAATCTCATCTGGGAAACTGCATAAGCAGAAGGCAAATATTGAGCCTCCAGTGATGTTGAATGTCCTTGCAACTTTAGGCCAGTGGCGATGGATAATTGCCCGCCCAACCTTCATCCTCTTCAGCAAGACTTCGATATTGTATCGTGGGTGTTGAATGAATACCTTCCTCACCTCTTGACCATGCAGGTGGTTTGAGAGGTAATCATCGATGAACTGCTTTGAAAAGTACTGAAAACAAAGCTATGCATAAATCGATGTTGTAAATTTTGAAATGGCGCAAGGGGTAAAAACAAGGTAAAAGAGTTGGTACCATCCTATAGTTGACAGATTTCTTCTTCATTGTGCAAACAAAGTTCTTGCTGTTATTTGTCGCAAGTTTCTTCATCCTAACAATCTTTCTGAGTTTCTTGACTTGACTACTATTCATGGACATCTCATTTCCCCATATGCAAAATGGGTCGAATAGTGGGTCTAAGCCTTTGACAGCAGGACCTACATGTGCAAGACCAAATTGTAAGAAACCTAAATATTAGAATGATTCCCGCAACTGCACAATAATGTGCTATTAGCCAAAGGACCATGCTTGAACAAACCTCGATGGTAAACCGCAGTGTCTCCCATTGTTTTCCTATAACACACATAAGGAAGATCTTGATCAGGTTAACTGAGAGTTGCCATACTATCAATAGAATATGTATTGAGTACAACCAAATTCGATTGGTGTCACATGCATAACAATACAAAATTGTACCCACAGCAAATGAAAATCAAATTGCAGAACTGAATCAAACAGTTAAATGGACAACACCAAATGAACCAAAATAGTTAACTGAGCACGACATTGCAGAATAGAAACATGTACTAGAAGATAAGACAGTTAACAAAACAAAGAATGCTTGAGAACAGTACTACGAAATGTAGCAATTGTTGGACCAAAGTGTTAACTGAACATTACATTTCAGAGGACCAAACTATTAACTGAACATCAGATTGTATATTAACATTACAGAGGACAAATCACTAGAAGGCACTAGCGGTGGCCTCAAGAAAACAGCACGAACTGTATTTTAAAGTAGATAACCGCGTGGCGGTGTCGACGGTGGCCTCGAAGATGAGGTGCTCCTCCAAGATTTGGTGGTCGACACGCATGGCAGCCATAGTGACCTCGTGCGCGCATGCGGCCGCATGCTACTGAGCTCCATGTTATACTGCGTGCAAAATGGTTGTGGGCGGCGCTTAATTGGAGGAGGGGGGCAGTGATTTCGGTGGAAGGTGCCGTGTCATAGGTCGGGGCATGTGGGATGGGAAGGAGAAGGATGGTGTGGGTGGGGTGTGGATTACCTGACCATATCAATGAGGTCGCGCATCAAGAAGAAGGGTCGGCGGTGAGGAGGCTGCGCAACAAGAAGAAGGGTCGCCGGTGAGGAGGTGGCGCTGCAAGAAGAAGGGTCGCCGGCGAGGAGGCGGCGCTGCAAGAAGAAGGGTAGCCGGCGAGGAGGCCGCGCTGCAAGAAGAAGGGTCACCGACGAGGAGGCTGTGCTACCAGTAAGCAGCAGTGAAGGTTTGAACTTGCAAAGCAAGGAGGAAGAGTGGAAATGTGGCTTTTGGTAGGAGGGAGGGGCGGGGAGATAGATATTTCCGCGGTGGCAAACTTTTTTTGCTCGGTGCCGCGAGAAACTGGCGCGCAAGTGTGGTTTAAGTGGGGGCGGTGGACTGTAGACGATGAAGGTTCTTGCGTAAGCCAGACAAGAGATGCGCGAAGATATTTTATATCACATCCCACACGATTCTTTCTAGTAAATTGTTTCTGGTATACCCGACTTTTTCATTATGTTTTGAAAGACAAAACGGTGTTACGGAGGGAAAGGATGGTGTTTGAATTGCTAGAACATTTAAATGCAATGAACATGCTACTAGTACATCAGTGTCGTGTTTAGATTTGGAATTATTCCGGGTTCGTTTGCCATTTTTATGCATTAATTGAGTTTCTGGGCATTTAATGTGCATAATTCAAATTTAAACTACAAGCAATCCTCCAATGCACCAAAGTTTGTTGGAAAATCACATCTGTGTCTTTGGGTGAATTTATAGGTCCCATGCAAGAAACGGGAATGAAATTCAAATATCTGGGCGTCATGGCTCGGCCGGAAAGATTGAGAAACTTGGTTTTTTAATTCCTGTAAATCCAAAACAGGCCTGAAAATCATGAAACTTCACATGGTGTCATGACATGGCACCAACATGCTGCGGTAATTTTTTGGCCGAATTGGGACAAGCTTTGGTGTAAACTTCTTGCAAACTGGAGCTTCCCTCAAGAAGTCTCGTGGTTCTGAGAGGGAACATATCACCTCCGTGTGCGGAACGAAATACGTACACTACCTTGTCACGCCTTAATTTTTTTACACAAACATATTAGACCAAATATAAGTACCGTGCTAAATTTTGGAATTATTTTGGGTTCGTTTGCCCTTTTTTATACGTTAATTGAGTTTCTGCGCATTCAATGTGCATCATTCAAATTTGAACTACAAGCACATGCTCCAGTGCACCAAAGTTGGTCGAAAAATCGCATGTGTGTCCTTGGGTGAATTTCTAGGTCCCATGCAAGAAATGGGAATGAAATTCAAACTTCTGGGCGTCGTGGCTCGGCCGGAAAGATTGAGAAACTTGGTTTTTTAATTCATGTTAATCCAAAACATGCCTGAAAATCATGAAACTTGGCATGGTGTCATCACATGGCACCAACATGCTGCCATAATTTTTGTGGCCGAATTGGGACAAGCTTTGGTGTAAGCTTCTTGCAAACCGGAGCTTCCCTCAAGAAGGCTCGTGGTTCCAAGAGGGAACGTGTCACCTCCGCGTGCGAAACGACATACGTACACTGTCTTCGCCCACCTTATTTTTTTACACAGGCAAATTAGACCAAATAGAAGTATCGTGCTAAATTTTGGAATTATTCTGGGTTCGTTTGGCCTTTTCTATACATTAATTGAGTTTCTGCGCATTTAATGTGCATAATTCAAATTTGAACTACAAGCACATGCTCCAGTGCACCAAAGTTGGTTGAAAAATCACATGTGTGTCCTTGGGTGAATTTCTAGGTCCCATGCACAAAATGGGAATGAAATTCAAACATCTAGGCATCGTGGCTCGGCCGGAAAGATTGAGAAACTTGGATTGTAAATCCAAAACACGCCTGAAAATCATGAAACTTGGCATGGTGTCATGACATGTCACCAACATGTTGCGGTTAATTTTTTGGCCGAACTGGGACAAGCTTTGGTGTAAGCTTCTTGCAAACCGGAGCTTCCCTCAATAAGGCTCGTGGTTCCGAGAGGGAACGTGTCACCTCCGTGTGCGAAACGAGATACGTACACTGCCTTCTCCCACCTTAATTTTTTTACACAAGCAGATTAGACCAAATAGAAGTATCATGCTAAATTTTGGAATTATTCCGGGTTCATTTGCCCTTTTATAGTGTAATTGAGTTTCTGCGCATTTAATGTGCATAATTCAAATTTAAACTACAAGCACATGCTCGAGTGCACCAAAGTTGGTTGAAAAATCACATGTGTGTCCTTGGGTGAATTTCTAGATCCCATGCAAGAAATGGGAATAAAATTCAAACATATGGGCGTCATGGCTCGGCCGGAAAGATTGAGAAACTTAGTTTTTTAATTCCTGTAAATCCAAAACATGCCTGAAAATCATGAAACTTGGCATGGTGTCATGACATGGCACCAACATGCTAGGGTAAATTTTTTGGCCGAATTGGGACAAGTTTTGGTGTAATCTTCTTGCAAACCAGAGTTTCCTTCAAGAAGGCTCGTGGTTCCAAGAGGGAACATGTCACCTCCGTGTGCGAAACGAGATGTGTACACTGCCTTCTCCTGCCTTAATTTTTTTACACGGGCAGATTCGACCAAATAGAAGTATCGTCCTAAATTTTGGAATTATTCTGGGTTCGTTTGGCCTTTTTATACATTAATTGAGTTTCTGTGCATTTAATGTGCAAACTTCAAATTCGAACTACAAGCACAGGCTCTAGTGCACCAAAGTTGGTTGAAAAATCACGTGTGTCCTTGGGTGAATTTCTAGGTCCCATGCAAGAAATGGGAGTGAAATTCAAACATCTTGGCGTCGTGGCTCGGCCGGAAAGATTGAGAAGCTTGGTTTTTTAATTTCTGTAAATCCAAAACACGCCTGAAAATCATGAAACTTGGCATGGTGTCATGACATGGCACCAACATGTTGCGGTAATTTTTTTGGCCAAATTGGGACAAGCTTTGGTGTAAGCTTCTTGTAGACCAGAGCATCCCTCAAGAAGGCTCGTGGTTCCGAGAGGGAACGTGTCACATCCGTGTATGGAACGAGATACGTACACTGTCTTCCCCCGCCTTAATTTTTTTACACAGGCAGATTAGACCAAATAGAAGTATCATGCTAAAATTTGGAAATATGCATAATTCAAATTTGAACTACAAGCACATGCTCCAGTGCACCAAAGTTGGTTGAAAAATCACATGTGTGTCCTTGGGTGAATTTCTAGGTCCCATCCAAGAAATGTGAATGAAATTCAAACATGTGGGCGTCGTGGCAGTGCCGAAAAGATTGAGAAACTTGGTTTTTTAATTCTTGTAAATCCAAAACATGCCTGAAAATCATGAAACTTGGCATGGTGTCATGACATGGCACCAACATGCTGCGGTAAATTTTTTGGCCGTATTGGGACAAGTTTTGGTGTAATCTTCTTGCAAACCGGAGCTTCCCTCGAGAAGGATCGTGGTTCCAAGAGGGAACGTGTCACCTCCGTGCGCGAAACGAGATACGTACACTGCCTTCTCCCGCCTTAATTTTTTACACAGGCAGATTAGACCGAATAGAAGTATCGTCCTAAATTTTGGAATTATTCGGGGTTGGTTTGTCCTTTTTATACATAAATTGAGTTTTGTGCATTTAATGTGCATACTTCAAATTCTAACTACAAGCACAGGCTCCAGTGCACCAAAGTTGGGTGAAAAATCACGTGTGTCCTTGGGTGAATTTCTAGGTCCCATGCAAGAAATGGGAGTGAAATTCAAACATCTGGGCGTCGTGGCTCGGCCGGAAAGATTGAGAAACTTGGTTTTTTAATTTCTGTAAATCCAAAATACGCCTGAAAATCATGAAACTTGGTATGGTTTCATGACATGGCACCAACATGTTGCGGTAATTTTTTTGGCCGAATTGGGACAAGCTTTGGTGTAAGCTTCATGCAAACAGAGCTTCCCTCAAGAAGGCTCGTGGTTCCGAGAGGGAACGTGTCACGTCCGTGTATGAAACGAGATACGTACATTGTCTTCTCCCGCCTTAATTTTTTTACACAGGCAGATTAGACCAAATAGAAGTATCGTGCATAATTTTGGAATTATTCCGTGTTCATTTGGCCTTTTTATACATTAGTTGAGTTTCTGGCATTTAATATGCATAATTCAAATTTGAACTACAAGCACATGCTCCTGTGCACCAAAGTTGGTTGAAAAATCACATGTGTGTCTTTGGGTGAATTTATAGGTCTCATGCAAGAAATGAGAATGAAATTCAAACATCTGGGCGTCGTGGCTCGGCCGGAAAGATTGCGAAACTTGGTTTTTTAATTCCTGTAAAAACCACAACACGCCTAAAAATCATGAAACTTGGCATGGTGTCATGACATGGCATCAACATGTTGTGGCAAATTTTTGGCTGAATTTGGACAAGCTTTGGTGTAAGCTTCATGCAAACCGAAGCTTCCCTCAAGAAGGCTCGTGGTTCCGAGAGGGCACGTGTCACCTCCGTGTGCGAAACGAGATACGTACACTGGCTTCTCCCGCCTTAATTTTTTACACCGGCAGATTAGACCGAATAGAACTATCGTGCTAAATTTTTGAATTATTCCGGGTTTGTTTGGCCTTTTTTATACATTAATTGAGTTTCTACGCATTTAATGTGCATAATTCAAATTTGAACTACAAGCACATGCTGTAGTGCACCAAAGTTGGTTGAAAAATCACATGGGTGTCCTTGGGTGAATTTCTAGGTCCCGTGCAAGAAATGGGAATGAAATTCAAACATATGGGCGTCATGGCTCGGCCGGAAAGATTGAGAAACTTAGTTTTTTAATTCCTGTAAATCCAAACATGCCTGAATATCATGAAACTTGGCATGGTATCATGACATGGCACCAACATGTTGGGGTAAATTTTTTGGCCGAATTGGGACAAGCTTTGGTGTAAGCTTCTTGCAAACCAGAGCTTCCCTCAAGAAGGCTCGTGGTTCCGAGAGGGAATATGTCGTGGAATTGTCACGGCAGATGTCCTGGCAGAAGGACGTAGTCGTGGAGCCATCGCTATAGGGATAGCTTAAATGGGTTAACCGGGACAAAGGACACAAGGAATTTATACTGGTTCTGCCCCTTGCGGTGAAGGTAAAGGCCTAATCTTGATTCAGGTGGTATTACTTATGTCTCAACTACTAAGGAGCGAATATGCTTGACCTACTTTTCGATTTGTTATCTCTTGCCCTAAGCCGCCTCCGGGTCGTCCCTTTATATACACAGGTTGACGCCCAGCGGCATACAGAGTCCCCGCCGGCTCATAAACGTGTCCGGTCTGTGACTAAATACACTTGCCTTATAATACAAGTCATACATATACGACGGTTTTATCGCTATGGGCCTTACGCCACCCTTGGGCCTTGGGCCCTTTAGTGGATCTGCTTCATGAACCGCCATCATTAACATCTTCATAGGCTTCAGTTTGATGAACCACCATAGGGATAACCCGGCCCCTCCTGGGCGGGTCATGCCAAATAGTCATATTGTTGGGGAACGCAGTAATTTCAAAAAAAAATCCTACGCACACGCAATATCAATCTAGGTGCTGCATAGCAATGAGAGGAGAGAGTGTTGTCCACGTACCCTTGTAAACCATAAGCGGAAGCATTATGACAACGCGGTTTATGCAGTCGTACGTCTTCACGATCCGACCGATCCTAGCACCGAAGGTACGGCACCTTCGCGATCTGCACACGTTCAGCTCGGTGACGTCCCACGAACTCTAGATCTAGCTAAGGTCGAGGGAGAGTTTCATCAGCACGACGGCTTGATGACAGTGATGATGAAGTTACCGACGCAGGGCTTCACCTAAGCACTACAACGATATGACCGAGGTGGAAATCTTTGGAGGGGGCACCGCACATGGCTAAGACAACTGTCAACTTGTGTGTTCTAGAGTGCTCCCTCCCCACGTATATAAAGGAGGGAGGGGGAGGCCGGCCTGCCCTCCTTGGCGCGCCCCCAAGAGGGGAATCCTACTATGATTGTTTCCACCAAAAGGGAGAGAGTGGGAAGGAAGGAGAGGGAGAGGGGAAAGGAAAAGGGGCTCCACCCCCCTTCCTAGTCAAATTCGGACTCAACGGGGAGGGGGTGCGCGGCCTGCCCTGGCCGCCCCTCTCTCTCTCCACTAAGGCCCATCGAGGCCCATTAGTTCCCCCGGGGTTTCAGATAGCCCTCTAGCACTCCAGTTTTATTCAAAACTTCTTCGGAACACTTCAGGTGTCCGAACATATCCGTCCAATATATCAATCTATATGTCTCGGTCATTCTGAGACTCCTCATCATGTTCGTGATCATATCCAGGACTCCGAACTACCATCGGTACATAAAAACACATAGACTCATAATAACGATCGTCACCAAACGGTAAGCGTGTGGACCCTATGCGTTCGAGAACTATGTAGACATGACCGAGACTCATCTCCGGTCAATAACCAATAGCGAAAACTAGATGCTCATATCTGTTCCTACATATTCTACGAAGATCCTTATCGGTCAAACCGCATAACAACATACGTTGTTCCCTTTGTCATCGGTATGTTACTTTCCCGAAATTCAATCGTCGGTATCTCAATACCTAGTTCAATCACATTACCGACAAGTCTCTTTACTCATTCTGTAATGCTACATCCCATAACTAACTCATTAGTCACATTGCTTGCAAGGCTTATAGTGATGTGCATTACCGAGAGGGCCCAGAGATACCTCTCCGATACACGGAGTGACAAATCCTAATCTTGATCTATGCCAACTCAACAAACACCATCGGAGACACCTGTAGAGTATCTTTATAGTCACCCAGTTATGTTGTGACGTTTGATAGCACACTAAGTGTTCCTCCGGTATTCGGAAGTTGCATAATCTCATAGTCATAGGAACATGTATATGTTATGAAGAAAGCAATAGCAATAAACTAAACGATCATAGTGCTAAGCTAATGGATGGGTCAAGTCAATCACATCATTCTCTAATGATGTGACCCCATTCATCAAATGACAACTCCTTGTCCATGGCTTGGAAACTTAACCATCTTTGATAAACGAGCTAGTCAAGTAGAGGCATACTAGTGACACTTTGTTTGTCTATGTATTCACACATGTACTAAGTTTCCGGTTAATACAATTCTAGCATGAATAATAAACATTTATAATGATATAAGGAAATATAAATAACAACTTTATTATTGCCTCTAGGGCATATTTCCTTCAGTCTCCCACTTGCACTAGAGTTAATTATCTAGATTACATTGTAATGATTCTAACACCCATAGAGTCTTGGTGCTGATCATGTTTTGCTCGTGAGAGAGGCTTAGTCAATGGGTCTGCACCATTCAGATCCGTATGTATCTTGCAAATCTCTATGTCTCCCTCCTTGACTTGATCACGGATGGAATTGAAGCGTCCTTTTGTGTGCTTGGTTCTCTTGTGAAATCTGGTTTCCTTTGCCAAGGCAATTCCACCAGTGTTGTCACAAAAGATTTTTATTGGACCCGATGCACTAGGTATGACACCTAGATCGGATATGAACTCCTTCATCCAGACTCCTTCATTTGCTGCTTCCCAAGCAGCTATGTACTCCGCTTCACATGTAGATCCTGCCATGACGCTCTACTTGGAACTGCACCAACTGACAGCTCCACCATTCAATAAAAATACGTATCCGGTTTGTGACATAGAGTCATCTGGATCAGTGTCAAAGCTTGCATTGACGTAACCATTTACGACGAACTCTTTGTCACCTCTGTAAACGAGAAACATATCCTTAGTCCTTTTTCAGGTATTTCAGGATGTTCTTGACCGCTGTCCAGTGATCCACTCCTGGATTACTCTGGTACCGCCCTCCTAAACTAATAGCAAGGCACACATCAGGTCTGGTACACAGCATTGCATACATCATAGAACCTATGGCTGAAGCATAGGGAATGACTTTCATTTTCTCTCTATCTTCTGTAGTGGTCGGGCATTGAGTCTAACTCAACTTCACACCTTGTAACACAGGCAAGAACCCTTTCTTTGCTTGATCCATTTTGAATTGCTTCAAAACTTTATCTCTATAGATCTTGATGCCCAATATATAAGAAGCTTCACCGAGGTCTTTAATTGAAAAATTCTTATTCAAGTATCCTTTTATGCTATTCAGAAATTCAGTATCATTTCCGATCAGCAATATGTCATCCACATATAATATCAGAAATGCTACAGAGCTCCCACTCATTTTCTTGTAAATACAGACTTCTCCAAAAGTTTGTATAAAACCATATGCTTTGATCACACTATCAAAGCGTATATTCCAACTCCGAGATGCTTGCACCAGTCCTTAAATGGATCGCTAGAGCTTGCACACTTTGTTAGCACCTTTTGGATCGACAAAACCCTCTGGTTGCGTCATATACAACTCTTCTTTAAGATATCCATTAAGGAATGCAGTTTTGACATCCATTTGCCAAATTTCATAATCATATAATGCGGCAATTGCTAACATGATTCAGACAGACTTAAGCATTGCTACAGGTGAGAAGGTCTCATCGTAGTCAACTCCTTGAACTTGTCGAAATCCCTTCTCAGATTTCATGGCCTCAAGCCATTTTGTAGAATTTGGGCTCATCATCGCTTCCTCATAGTTCGTAGGTTCATCATGGTCAAGTAACATGACCTCCAGAACAGGATTACTGTACCACTCTGGTCTGGATCTTACTCTGGTTGACCTACAAGATTTGGCAGTAACTTGATTAGAAGTTTCATGATCATCATCATTAGCTTCCTCATTTACTGGTGTAGGAATCACTGGAACTGATTTCTGTGATGAACTACTTTCCAATAAGGGAGTAGGTACAGTTACCTCATCTAGTTCTACTTTCCTCCCACTCACTTCTTTTGAGAGAAACTCCTTCTCTAGAAAGGATCCATTCTTAGCAACGAATATCTTGCCTTCGGATCTGTGATAGAAAGTGTAATCAACAGTCTACTTTGGGTATCCTATGAAGACACATTTCTCTGATTTGGGTTCGAGCTTATTAGGTTGATGCTTTTTCACATAAGCATCGCAGCCCCAAACTTTAAGAAACGACAACTTAGGTTTCTTGCCAAACCACAGTTGATAAGGTGTCGTCTCAACGGATTTTGATGGTGCCCTATTTAACGTGAATGCAGCCGTCTCTAAAGCATAACCCCAAAATGATAGCGGTGAATCAGTAAGAGACATCATAGATCGCACAATATCTAATGAACTGCGGTTACGACGTTCGGACACACCATTACGCTGTGGTGTTCTAGCTGGAGTGAGTTGCGAAACTATTCCGCATTGTTTCAAATGAAGACCAAACTCATAACTCAAATATTCACCTCCACGATCAGATCATAGAAACTTAATTTTCTTGTTACAATGATTTTCCACTTCACTCTGAAATTCTTTGAACTTTTCAAATGTTTCATACTTATGTTTCATCAAGTAGATATACCCATATCTGCTCAAATCATCTGTGAAGGTAAGAAAATAATGATACCCACCACGAGCATCAACACTCATCGGACCGCATACATCAGTATGTATTATTTCTAATAAGTCTGTTGCTCGTTCCATTATCCCGGAGAGCGGAGTCTTTGTCATCTTGCCCATGAGGCATGGTTCGCAAGCATCAAGTGATTCCAAAAGTCCATCAGCATGGAGTTTATTCATGCGCTTTACACCAATATGACCTAAACGGCAGTGCCACAAATAAGTTGCACTATCATTATTAAACTTATATATTTTTGCTTCAATACTATGAATATGTGTATCACTATATCAAGATTTAGTAAAAATAGACAACTCATCAAGGGTGCATGACCATAAAAGATATTACTCATATAAATAGAACAATCATTATTCTCTGATTTAAATGAATAACCATCTCACATCAAAGAAGATCCAGATATAATGTTCATGCTCAATGCTGGCACCAAATAACAATTATTTAGGTCTAAAACTAATCCCAAAGGTAGATGTAGAGGTAGTGTACCGATGGCGATCACATTGACTTTGGAACCATTTCCCACGCGCATCGTCACCTCGTCCTTAGCCAATCTTCGCTTAATCCGTAGCCCGTGTTTCGAGTTGCAAATATTAGCAACAGAACCAGTGTCAAATACCCAGGCGCTACTGCAAGCATTTGTAAGGTACACATCAATTACATGTATATCAAATATACCATTCACTTTGCCATCCCTCTTCTCCACCATATACTTGGGGCAGTTCCGCTTCAAGTGACCAGTCCCTTTGTAGTAGAAGCACTTAGTCTCAGGCTTATGTCTAGACTTGGGCTTCCTCACTTGAGCAGCAACTTGCTTGCCATTCTTCTTGAAGTTCCCCTTCTTCCCTTTACCTTTTTTCTTCAAACTGGCGGTCTTGTTGACCATCAACACTTGATGCTCCTTCTTGATTTGTACCTCCACATCCTTTAGCATTGCGAAGAGCTCGGGAATTGTCTTATCCATCCCTTGCATATTATAGTTCATCATGAAGCTATTGTAGCTTGGTGGCAGTAATTGAAGAACTTTGTCAATGACACTATCATCCGGAAGATTAACTCCTAGCTAAGTCAAGTGGTTGTGGTACCCAAACATTCTGAGTATATGTTCACTGACAGAACTATTCTCCTCCATTTTGCAGTTGTAGAACTTATTGGAGACTTCATATCTCTCAATCCGGGCATTTGCTTGAAATATTAACTTCAACTCCTAGGACATCCCATCTGCTCCATGACGTTCAAAACGTCATTGAAGTCCCAGTTTTAAGCCGTAAAGCATGGCACACTGAACTATCGAGTAGTCATCAGTTTTGCTCTGCCAAATGTTCATAACATCTGGTGTTGCTCCTACATTGGGTTTGTCACCTAGTGGTGCTTCTAGGACGTAATTGTTCTGTGCAGCAATGAGGATAATCCTCAAGTTATGGACCCAGTCCGTGTAATTGCTACCATCATCTTTCAACTTCTCTAGGAACGCATTAAAATTCAATGGAACAATAGCATGGGCCATGTATCTACAAGAACATAGACATGCAAAATAGTATCAAGTACTAAGTTCATGATAAATTAGAGTTCAATTAATCATATTACTTAATAACTCCCACTTAGATAGACATCCCTCTAATCATCTAAGTGATCACGTGATCCACATCAACTAAACCATGTCCGATCATCATGTGAGATGGAGTAGTTTCCAATGGTGAACATCACTATGTTGATCATATCTACTATATGATTCACATTCGACCTTTCGGTCTCAGTGTTCCGAGGCCATATCTGCATATGCTAGGCTCATCAAGTTTAACCCGAGTATTCCGCGTGTGCAAAACTGGCTTGCACCCGTTGTATGTGAACGTAAAGCTTATCACACACGATCATCACGTGGTGTCTCGGCACGACGAACTGTAGCAACGGTGCATACTCAGGGAGAACACCTCTAACTTGAAATTTAGTGAGAGATCATCTTATAATGCTACCGCCAAACTAATTAAAATAAGATGCATAAAGGATAAACATCACATGCAATCAATATAAGTGATATGATATGGCCATCATCATCTTGTGCCTTTGATCTCCATCTCCAAAGCCCGTCACGATCACAATTGTCACTGGCTTGACACCTTGATCTCCATCGAAGCATCGTTGTCATCTCGCCAACTATTGCTTCTACGACTATCGCTACCGCTTAGTGATAAAGTAAAGCAATTACATGGTGATTGCATTTCATACAATAAAGCAAAAACCATATGGCTCCTGCCAGTTGCCGATAACTCTGTTACAAAACATGATCATCTCATACAATAAAATTTAGTATCATGTCTTGACCATGTCACATCACAACATGCCCTGCAAAAACAAGTTAGACGTCCTCTACTTTGTTGTTGCAAGTTTTACATGGCTGCTACGGGCTGAGCAAGAACCGTTCTTACCTACGCATCAAAACCACAACGTGATATAGTGATTGCTTTTTGATCTTCAGAAAGAACCCTGTTCATTGAATCCAATTCAAGAAAAGTTGGACAAACTGGCACCCACTAGCCACCTGTGTGCGAAGCACGTCGGTAGAACCAGTCTCTCGTAAGCGTACGCGTAATGTCGCTCTGAGCCGCTTCATCCAACAATACCGCTGAATCAAGAATCAACTAGTGACGGCAAGCAATATGTATATACTCATGCCCACAACTCCTTTGTGTTCTACTCGTGCATATAACATCTACCCATAGACCTGGATCTGATGCCACTGTTGGGGAACACAGTAATTTCAAAAAAATTCCTACACACACGCAAGATCCATCTAGGTGATGCATAGCAATCAAAGGAGAGAGTGTTGTCCACGTACCCTCGTAGACTGTAAGCGGAAGCGTTATGACAATGCGGTTGATGTAGTCGTACATTTTCACGATCCGACCGATCCTAGCACTGAAACTACGGCACCTCCACGATCTGCACATGTTCAGCTCAGTGACATCCCACGAACTCTAGATCCAGCTGAGGTCGAGGGAGAGTTTCGTCAGCACGACGGCATGATGACGGTGATGATGAAGTTACCGACGCAGGGCTTCGCCTAAGCTCTACAACGATATGACCGAGGTGGAAATCTATGGAGGGGGGCACCGCACACGGCTAAGACAACTTTCAACTTGTGTGTTCTAGAGTACCCCCTCCCCACGTATATAAAGGAGGGAGGGGGAGGTTGGCCTGCCCTCCTTGGCGTGCCCCCAAGAGGGGAATCCTACTAGGAATCCAAGTCCTAGTAGGTTTCAACCAAAAGGGAGAGAGGGGGAAGGAAGGAGAGGGAGAGGGGAAAGGAAAAGGGGGGTGCCGCCCCCTTCCTAGTCCAATTCAGACTCAAGGGGGAGGGGGCGCGCGGCTTATTGTGTTCTACGGTAGTGTAACACCCTCGATGTGACTATATCTCCCACGTGTCGAGGCACGACTTAGAGGCATAATCGCATTGAAGGCATATGTCGCAAGTTATGCAATCTTCACAACATCCCATGTAATATGATAATAAAAGGGGAGATAACATAGTTGGCTTACACTCGCCACGTCAATCAAGTACATAAATAACATTACATCAACCAAACACACATGGCCCGACTACGGCGCCAAAATGAAAGATAACCCAACATGCGACACGGTCCCAATCACCCCCAACTGGGCACCACTACTGATCATTGGGAAAGGAAACATAGTAACATTGAGAGTCTTTGTCGAACTCCCACTTGAGCTCATACACGTCTCCTGGAGCGGAATCATCAGGCCCTGCATCTGGTGTAATAGTAATCTGTGAGGCATAGGGACTCAGCAATCTCGCACCCTCGCGATCAAGACTATTTAAGCTTATAGGTAAGACAAGGTAAATATGTGGAGCTCCAGCAAGCGACTAGCAAATATGGTGGCTAACTTATTCGCAAAAGAGAGCGAGGAGAGAAGGCAAAGCGCGAGCGAGAAACTAGAAAACCACCTGCGCAAACATTACTCCAACACCGTGTCCACTTCCCGGACTCCGCCGAGAAGAGGCCATCACGGTAACACACTTAGTTGATTCATTTTAATTAAGTTAAGGTTCAAGTTATCTACAACCAGACATTAACAAATTCCCATCTGCCCATAACCGCGGGCACGGCTTTCGAAAGTTCAAATCCCTGCAGGGGAGTCCCAACTTAGCCCATGACAAGCTCTCACAGTCAGCGAAGGAATAGACCTCCTCCCAAGACGTTCCGATCAGGCACGGTATCTCGGTTCTTCAAGACACTTCGACAGGTTAAAACAAGACCAGCAACACCGCCCGAATGTGCCGACAAATCCCGATAGGAGCTGCACATATCTTGTTCTCAGGGCACACTCAGATGAGACTAGCTACGAGTAAAACCAACCCTCAAGTTTCCCCGAGGTGGCCCTGCAGGCAGCTCAGTTCGGACCAACACTCAGAGGAGCACTGGCCCGGGGGGTTAAAATAAGATGACCCTTGGGCTCCGGTAACCCAAGGGAAAAAGAGGCTAGGTGGCGAATGGTAAAACCAAGGTTGGGCGTTGCTGGAAAAGATTTAATCAAGGCGAACTATCAAGGGGTTCCAATTATAACCCAACCGCGTAAGGAACGCAAAATCCGGGAACATAACACCGATATGACGGAAACTAGGGCGGCAAGAGTGGAACAAAACACTAGGAGAGAGGCCGAGCCTTCCACCCTTTACCAAGTATATAGATGCATTAAGATACCATAGCAATATAATGATATCCCAACAAGCAAATAAATGTTCCAACAAGGAACGGCCTCCAATCTTCACCTGCAACTAGCAACGCTATAAGAGGGGCTGAGCAAAGCGGTAACATAGCCAATCAACGGTTTGCTAGGACATGGTGGGTTAGAGGTTTGACATGGCAATTTGGGAGGCTTGAAAGCAAGTGGTAGGCATCGTAGCAATGGCATAGCAAAAGCGCGAGCAGACTAGCATAGCAAAGATAGTAGTGATTTCGAGGGTATGATCATCTTGCCTGCACAGTTGTCAGAGTTGACTGGATCCTCGAAAGCAAACTCAACGGGCTCCTCGTTAGCGAACTCGTGTCCCGGATCTACCCAAACAAGACAAACAAGCAACAAGTATACAATCAACCACGTGCAAGGATCAAGCAATATGATGCAATGATGATATGCTATGCGTGATGCGATGCGGGATGCAAAATGCAAGATATGACAGGAAATTCATGAACCTGGCCTCAACCTGGAAATCCAAGTGTGCCACTGGAAAGATGAGATGAAATCGCTTGAAAACGATATAAAGAACACCGGAATCAGAGTTACGGTTTGGAAATGGCAAGCGATTCAAAAATGACAACAAAATCAGAGTTACAGATTCAAGTAGCCATCTAAATGCAATGAGATGAACATGCTACAACACCCAAACATGACAACAAAATACATGGCAGGGATGCATTAAAGATGCTTAACAAAAGTCTAGCACTGAGCTACGGCCAATTCATCCATTAACAGGTTCAAACAAGCATGGCAAAAATGCATATGGCAAATAGATTTCAGACTTAGTGAAATTAACACTTGTCTGGAATTTCAGATCAGGTAGCACACTTCGGAGAAACAAAACTACATGCTAATGGACCTGAACATGGCAAAGTAAAGCATGGCATGGAGATACTCAAAGAGATTAACAAAAGTCCCTTAGTGACCTTGAGCCAAAAGGGATCAGAAAATACAATTGCAAGCATGTGAACATAGCAAAAACATAATCAGTTTTCAGACTTAGTGAAAACTGACACATGCTGAAATATAGCTCAAGTAGGCATGTTTACGAGCTCGATGCACTCACTATGTTGCAAGTCATGGAAAGAAAAGCATACACCAATGAAGAAGGTACAAAATGCAAGCTATACATGGCAAGAACAATAACATAGCATGCACAGATCAACTACAACATCATCGGCAAAATTGCAAACAAGTTGACAATCTGCCCAGATTCACAAAGTAGCAAAAGTAGAGCTCGATTGACTCAAGCTAAGTTGCTCCATAATTCCAAACAAAGACATGGATATATAGAGCACTACAAGATTAACAAAACATCCTTACTGATCATCCTCTAAAGAGGCACGGATCACTAGGAAACAACATGAACATATGACAAGATGAGATAAACAGATCCAGGACTTAGTGATATTACTAAGTCCCTGAAAACAGAATTACCAAGTGCACCACTTTGCAAGCTTGCACTAGTCACCACACACATCCTAAAAATACGTGGGTTGCACCCCTGGAAAGATGAAAAAACCCTTAACAAAACACATGTAGAGCATCAGGGCATATCATGCACAAAATAATCATGGCAAAAATGACAAAACCTAAATGGAGCAGCAGATCTGACAATTAACTCAAGTAGCCCTCTTCTAACAGCATTTCGGGCATCAAGATGAACACAAATGAAAATGATGCTCGGGAATGAAATAATGTACTCTCTGAGATGAACATTTTGATATGCTATATGCATGAAACGGAGCTACAGACACCAAGTTACGGAGCTACGAACAGGGGCATATGGATCTGCAATTTCGGGACTTAGAAGAAAAAAACAACCTATAGGGTTACTGTTCACGGATCTCAGATCTGCACGCAAAATGAGGTCGGCCGGGTCCCTCGCCGGAGTTCGTCGGAGAGGGAGAAGATGGCCGGGGGCGGTCGGATCCGTACGGGAGGTGAGGCCGGGAGGAGGCGGAGGAGCTGCTCGGCTCAGGGCGGCGCGCTTCCCGGCGGCGACGGCGGGGACCCGCGGGCGAGGCGGCGGTGGCGGCGGGGACCCGCGGGCGAGGCGGCGGCGGCGGCGGGGACCCGCGGGCGAGGCGGCGGCGGCGGATGGCGGGCGGGGTGGCGGCAGCCGGCGCGCGCGGCGGGCGAGGCGAAGGGCGACGGCGCGTGGGGCGGCCCGGTGAGGCACGGGAGAGGGCCCGCCTCGGGCCTGGGCGGGCCGCGGCGGCGGCGGTGGCCGGGTGCCACGTGGCGGGGCGTGGGTGGCTGGAGGCGGCGGGGCGGACACGTCCGTCGGCAGGCAAAAATTTCCGGCGGGCGCGATGATGAGATATAGGGTTCGGGGGGAAGAAGAAGAAGAAAAACGGAGGGGTTCTTTAAATAGAGGTAGAGGGAGCTAGGAGAGTCCAAATGAGGTGCGGTTTTCGGCCACGCGATCATGATCGAACGCTCTAGATGATGGAGCAGAGTTAGGTGGGTTTTGGGCCAAATTGGAGGGGTGTTGTGCTGCAACACACACAAGGCCTTTTCGGTCCCTCGGTTAACCGTTGGAGTATCAAACGAAGTCCAAATGATACGAAACTTGACAGGCGGTCTACCGGTAGTAAACCAAGGCCGCTTGGCAAGTCTCGGTCCAATCCGGAAATGTTTAATCCCCACACACGAAAGAAAGCTAGAAATGACCACTGGAGGAGAACGAAGAGCCGGAATGCAAAACGGACAACGGGGAAAATGCTCGAATGCATGAGATGAACACGTATGCAAATGCAATGCACATGATGACATGATATGAGATGCATGATGACAACAACACACGGAGACAAAACCCGAACCCGAGGAAATAAATTAACTTAACGCCGGAAACAGCAAGAGTTGGAGTACAAATTGGCAAAGTTACATCCGGTGTGTTACAACACTCCACCACTACGAAAGGATCTCGTCCCGAGATCTAGGACTGAAAGAACGCCGGGTACTCAGAACGGAGGTGATCCTCGCGTTCCCAGGTAGCTTCACAGTCGGAATGGTGTGACCACTTGACTTTGAGAAATTTGATTGACTTATTGTGAGTCTTGCGTTCAGTCTCTTCAAGAATAGCAACTGGGTGCTCACGATAGGAGAGATCTTCTTGGAGCTCAATGTCCTCGAAGTTGACGGTGCGGTCAGGAGTCTTGAAGCACTTTCGGAGCTGAGAGACATGGAACACGTCATGAACATTTGCAAAGTTTGAAGGAAGCTCGAGTTGATAGGCGAGGTCGCCTCTCTTGATGACAATCTTGAAAGGTCCCACGTATCTAGGGGCAAACTTCCCTTTGATACTGAAGCGACGAGTACCTTTCATAGGAGAGACGCGGAGGTAAACATGATCTCCGATCTCGAAAGCCAAATCACGGTGCTTACTATCATAGTAGCTCTTCTGACGGGATTGGGCTGCTTTGAGGTTATCACGAATGACTTTGCACATTACCTCTGCCTCTGTGATTAAGTCATTACCCAAAAGCTGACGTTCACCAGTTTCGGACCAGTTGAGAGGAGTACGGCACTTCCTGCCATACACAATTTCAAATGGAGCCTTGCCCGAACTTGATTGAAAACTGTTGTTGTAGGAGAATTCAGCATAAGGAAGACAATCCTCCCACTTCATGCCGAAGGAGATCACACAAGCCCTGAGCATATCTTCAAGAATCTGGTTGACACGCTCGACTTGACCGCTAGTTTGAGGATGGAAATCTGTGCTGAAGCGGATGTTGGTGCCCATGGCCTTCTGAAAAGAATCCCAAAACTTCGAGGTAAAGATGCTGCCACGGTCTGAAGAGATCACTTGTGGAATACCGTGCAGAGAGACCATACGAGAGGTATAGATTTCCGCCAATTGAGCTGCAGTGATCGACTCTTTGATAGGAAGAAAGTGAGCCACTTTGGTGAGTTTGTCGATGACAACGAATATAGCATCATTGCCACGCTTGGACTTTGGAAACCCAGTCACGAAGTCCATTTCAATGTGGTCAAACTTCCATTCTGGAATGGCAAGAGGTTGGAGGAGACCAGTTGGCCTTTGGTGTTCTGCCTTCACTCTTCTGCAGACATCACATTCATTCACGAATTGAGCAATCTCGTGCTTCATTCGAGTCCACCAATAAGCTTGCTTTAGGTCCTGATACATCTTTGTGCTCCCAGGGTGGATGGAGAGGTGAGAATTGTGAGCCTCGTTCATGATCACTTTATGGAGGTCACCTTTGGGTACAACAATACGATCCTCGAAGAAAAGAGTGTCCTTGTCATCAAGGCGTTAGCACTTGTACTTGGACTGACTCTTGGCAATACCAATCTTCACCTTTTTCACCATAGTATCAAGAAGCTGGGCTTGGCGAATCCGGTCTTCTAAGGTAGGAGAGACTTGAAGGTTGGCGAGGAAACATTGAGGAACAACTTGCAGATTAAGTTTGCGGAAAGCTTCACAAAGCTCGGGTTGATAAGGCTTGAGAATTAAACTGTTGCAGTAAGCTTTCCTGCTCAATGCGTTAGCAATCACATTAGCCTTGCCTGGAGTATACTCAATACTCGGATTATACTCTTGAATCATTTCGACCCATCGAGTTTGCCTGAGGTTGAGATTAGGCTGAGTGAAGATGTACTTGAGACTCTTGTGATCAGTGAAAATGTCCACTTTTCTTCCCAATAGAAGATGTCTCCAAGTCAAAAGAGCATGCACAACTGCCGCCAACTCGAGATCATGAGTGGGGTAGTTCTTCTCATTAGGCTTCAACTGGCGAGAGGTATAAGCAACAACTTTCTTCTCTTGCATCAATACTGCGCCAAGACCTAGGAGAGAGGCATCACAAAAGACCTCGTACGGCTTGGATTCATTGGGCGAAGTCAGAACTGGAGCAGTGATCAATTTCTCTTTCAAAGTTTTGAAAGCAATATAACACTCCGGAGACCAAACGTACTTGACGTGCTTCTGGAGAAGATTTGATAGAGGCTTCACGATCTTAGAAAAGTTTTCAACGAATCTTCGGCAATAGCTTGCGAGACCGAGGAAGCTACAGAGTTGCTTCACGTTCTGAG
Organism: Triticum urartu; assembly: GCF_056163025.1. Taxonomy (NCBI): domain Eukaryota; kingdom Viridiplantae; phylum Streptophyta; class Magnoliopsida; order Poales; family Poaceae; genus Triticum; species Triticum urartu. Next base: position 172,209,800 of record NC_141875.1, read on the forward strand.
GAGGTTCCCAATTCACAATTGCAGACACCTTATCAGGATTCACGGCAATGCCCTTGGCAGAGATGATATGACCAAGATAAAGAACCTCATCGAGCCAAAATTCACACTTGGAGAACTTGGCGTAGAACTTGTGTTCCATGAGCTTATCAAGCACCAAACGCAAGTGCTTGGCATGATCTTCCTTGTTCTTCGAGAAAACCAGAATGTCGTCGAGATAGACGAAAACGAAGTCATTGGTGTAGGCGTTGAAGATGAAGTTCATCATGCGAGAGAACGTCGGAGGAGCATTGACGAGGCCAAAAGACATGACAGTGTATTCATATGAACCAAAACTTGTCCTGAAAGCCGTCTTGGGAATATCTTGCTCACGGATACGAATCTGATGATAACCCATACGGAGATCAAGCTTGGAGAATACTTGAGCACCTTTGAGTTGTTCGAACAGCTCATTGATGTTGGGAAGTGGGTATTTGTTCTTGATGGTCTTCTTGTTCACTGGATGGTAATCAACACAAAGTCGGTTCGTTCCATCCTTCTTCTTCACAAAAAGAACACCACAACCCCACGGAGAAGAACTAGGCCGGATGAGACCCATTTTATCTTGAATATCGAGTTGCTTCTTCAGCTCCTTCAACTCTTCAGGTCCGAGCTTGTAAGGACGTTTGCACACAGGTTCTGTACCAGGCTCAAGATCAATAACGAATTCAACTGGCCGGTGCGGAGGCATTCCTGGAGGCTCTTCTGGAAAGACGTCTTGAAATTCGCAAACGACTGGAATTTGAGATATAGCATCCAATTCACCCCTCTCATTGAGAGAAAACAGACGGATGGTATTATTCCGAGCGGCAAAGACAATTACATCCTCAGACGAATGAGTCAATTGAATCTGCCTGGCTGCACAATCAAGCTGAGCCTTGTGCTTATAAAGCCAATCCATCCCGAGAATAAGATCAATATCCGAGTTACCAAGAACCATTGGAGAAGCCAGAAACTTGAAATCACCCATCAAGATAGAAATATCCGGAACCATCATACTAGAACTCAGACGCTTAGCCGGAGAGACGACTTGCATAGCTCTGGGTAAAGCCTTAGTACTAAAATTGTTCTCCGATGCAAATGGGAATGACATGAAGGAATGCGATGCACCAGAGTCAAAAAGTACATTAGCTGGAATATCATTAACAGGAAGGTTACCCATGATCACATCTGACGAGTCCTCTGCCTGAGCTGCATTCATCAAGTTGACCTTGGCGTGCTTGGGGTTATGCTTGACCACAGCTGTACTTGCCGATCTGATAGGAGGAGGAGGAGGAAGACGCCTCTAGTTGAGACACTTGTTGGCATAGTGACCCTTCTGTTGGCACTTGTTGCACATGACCTCTAAAAGCGGACGATGATACGGAGCACTCGATCTTGGAGCTTGAGACGAAGTCTTGTTCTGAAAGCCAGGGTTGGGTGGGTGGGAAGAACCACTACCACCTTTGCTCTTCTGCTGATACGGCTGGCGGAACGGAGGAGGAGGAAGCCAAAACTTCTGCTGCTTGGCCACTTGAGTAGAGGAAGAAGAAGTAACATCTCTGACTCGCTTTTTGGAAGCATCACACCTGAACTGAGCAGCCTCTTGCTTCAGTGCCATGTTGTAGAACTCATCATATCTCAAGGGCTCAAAGAGGACAAGAGCTAGCTGAATTTCTTCTCGGAGACCACCCCTGAACTGGTATATCCTGCTCTTCTCATCAGGGACGTCCTGCTTGGCAAAGAGGGCGAGCTTCTGGAACAACTTGTTGTAGTCATAGACAGACAAAGAGCCTTGCTTCAGGTTGCGGAATTCCTCACGCTTGCTTTCAACCATGCTCTGGGGAATATGATGAGCTCAGAAATCTCGACGGAAATCATCCCAGGTGATAACACGTCCACCTTGGAGTCCTTGTACTGCTGGAACCATTCTGCAGCTTGATCTTTGAGTTGGAAGGAAGAGAACTTGACAAAGTCCTCAGGCCTGACGTTACTGCACTCGAAATGCTTGCACAGATCCACAAGCCAATCGTCAGCATCGGTTTCCTCAACACAATTGCTGAAAGTCTTTGGCCCGTTAGCAAGGAACTGGCTGAGTGAAGCAAAGTGATTTTGATTGCTGCCTTGATTCCCTTGGTTGCCTTGATTGCGCTCTTGAAGAATTTGCATGATCAACTGTCTGTTTGCATTGGTTGCGTCCATCACAGCTTGACATGCCTCCAGAGGAGGTGGAGGTGGTGGCGGATCAAGATTCGGAGTCGTGCGCGTTGGAGGAGCCATCCTGAAGAGGTTGACCACCATTAGCACATTGACAGATAAATATTGAAGCTGAATCCAATGGAATGAAAATTGCCACATATAGTCTTCACATCCGAACAAAATGAACGAATGCATTCCTCTTGAAATGGTCACATATCCATAAATTGAGAAGCCACGTAGAATTAAGGTAGAGAAATAAATCAACAAGGTACGGATCAATAACGAATAATCAGTAAGAAATCCCAATCTCAAACCAATATCCGTGGAAGAAGAGCTAGAGCTACTAGAATTCCCACCTATGAAACACCCGAACCTTTCCGGTTATGCAATCAGGTGTTGGGGATACAGGGGAAGCATAATATCTCACCCAAACTAGCAAATCCTACATCCAGCTGTATCCATCCTTCAACACATAACCAAGAAACCTTCGGAAACCATCTACCTCAACCTTCGAAAAGCATCCGTTATACAAGTTATGGCGATACTCCCGAACTCCCGCCCCAGTACTGGGTGGCGTCGAGGTTATCTCACCAACGAACTGCATAAAAGAGATTTTCGATGTCGGCGTACTAGACTCAGGTATTCCAGAACTGCAACGATAAAATTATGATGACAACACCTCATAGCTCAACACCCCGGGACACTTCCACTAAACCCCTGACAGGAGGCACCAAGACAATGTTCTCATCATAAAACCATCGGAACGATTCCAAGATACCCGCGTGATCCTAAATTTTTTTTTAGTGAAATTTGAGAAGAGAAGAGTCAAAACTCTATGTTAGGATGCCTTACCAGAGCAATGAGGAGACTGGGAAGTAAAAAGAATTCCTAAACTCTCCGATATATAATTCCTAATGACTCAAAACATTTTTCTAGACACAACTCGGCCGCTAAAAACGATCAAGCAATGGGGCTCCTAAGGTCGGGGAAGGCTCTGATACCAACTTGTAACACCCTCGATGCGACTATATCTCCCACGTGTCGAGGCATGACTTAGAGGCATAATCGCATTGAAGGCATATGTCACAAGTTAGGCTATCTTCACAACATCCCATGTAATATGATAATAAAAGGGGAGATAACATAGTTGGCTTACACTCGCCACGTCAATCAAGTACATAAATAACATTACATCAACCAAACACACATGGCACGACTACGGCGCCAAAATGAAAGATAACCCAACATGCGACACGGTCCCAATCACCCCCAACTGGGCACCACTACTGATCATCGGGAAAGGAAACATAGTAACGTTGAGAGTCTTCGTCGAACTCCCACTTGAGCTCATACGCGTCTCCTGGAGCGGAATCATCAGGCCCTGCATCTGGTGTAATAGTAATATGTGAGCCACAGGGACTCAGCAATCTCGCACCCTCGCGATCAAGACTATTTAAGCTTATAGGTAAGACAAGTTAAATATGTGGAGCTGCAGCAAGCGACTAGCAAATATGGTGGCTAAATTATTCGCAAAAGAGAGCGAGAAGAGAAGGCAAAGCGCGAGCGAGAAACTAGAGAACCACCTGCGCAAACATTACTCCAACACCGTGTCCACTTCCCGGAATCCGCTGAGAAGAGGCCATCACAGTAACACACTTAGTTGATTCATTTTAATTAAGTTAAGGTTCAAGTTATCTACAACCGGACATTAACAAATTCCCATCTGCCCATAACCGTGGGCACGGCTTTCGAAAGTTCAAATCCCTGCAGGGGAGTCCCAACTTCGACAGGTTAAAACAAGACCAGCAACACCGCCCGAATGTGCCGACAAATCCCGATAGGAGCTGCACATATCTCGTTCTCAGGGCACACTCAGATGAGACTAGCTACGAGTAAAACCAACCCTCAAGTTTCCCCGAGGTGGCCCCGCAGGCAGCTCAGTTCGGACCAACACTCAGAGGAGCACTGGCCCGGGGGGTTAAAATAAGATGACCCTTGGGCTCCGGTAACCCAAGGGAAAAAGTGGCTAGGTGGCGAATGGTAAAACCAAGGTTGGGCATTGCTGGAAAAGCTTTAATCAAGGCAAACTATCAAGGGGTTCCCATTATAACCCAACCGCGTAAGGAACGCAAAATCCGGGAACATAACACCGATATGACGGAAACTAGGGCGGCAAGAGTGGAACAAAACACTAGGCGAGAGGACGAGGATTCCACCCTTTACCAAGTATATAGATGCATTAAGATACCATAGCAATATAATGATATCCCAACAAGTAAATAAATGTTCCAACAAGGAACGGCCTCCAATCTTCATCTGCAACTAGCAACGCTATAAGAGGTGCTGAGCAAAGCGGTAACATAGCCAATTAACGGTTTGCTAGGACATGGTGGGTTAGAGGTTTGACATGGCAATTTGGGAGGCTTGAAAGCAAGTGGTAGGCATCGTAGCAATGGCATAGCAAAAGCGCGAGCAGACTAGCATAGCAAAGATAGTAGTGATTTCGAGGGTATGATCATCTTGCCTGCACAGTTGTCAGAGTTGACTGGATCCTTGAAAGCAAACTCAACGGGCTCCTTGTTAGCAAAATCATCTCCCGGCTCTACCCAAACAAGAAAAACAAGCAACAAGGATACAATCAACCACGTGCAAGGATCAAGCAATATGATGCAATGATGATATGCTATGCGGGATGCGATGCGGGATGCAAAATGCAAGATATTACAGGAAATGCATGAACCTGGCCTCAACATGGAAATCCAAGTGTGCCACTGGAAAGATGAGATGAAATCGTTTGAAAACGATATAAATAACACCGGAATCGGAGTTATGGTTTGGAAATGGCAAGCGATTCAAAAATGACACCGGTCTGCGATTTACAGCAAGTAGCCATCTAAATGCAATGAGATGAACATGCTACAACACCCAAACATGACAACAAAATACATGGCAGGGATGCATTAAAGATGCTTAACAAAAGTCTAGCACTGAGCTACGACCAATTCATCCATTAACAGGTTCAAACAAGCATGGCAAAAATGCATATGGCAAATAGATTTCAGACTTAGTGAAATTAACACTTGTCTGGAATTTCAGATCAGGTAGCACACTTCGGAGAAACAAAACTACATGCTAAAGGACCTGAACATGGCAAAGTAAAGCGTGGCATGGAGCTAGTCAAAGAGCTTAACAAAAGTCCCTTAGTGACCTAGAGCCAAAAGGGATCAGAAAATACAATTGCAAGCATGTGAACATAGCAAAAACATAATCAGTTTTCAGACTTAGTGAAAACTGACACATGCTGAAATATAACTCAAGTAGGCATGTTTACGAGCTCGATGCACTCACTATGTTGCAAGTCATGGAAAGAAAAGCATACACCCATCAAGAAGGTACAAAATTCAAGGTAGACATGGCAAGAACAATAACATAGCATGCACGGATCAACTACAACATCATCGGCAAAATTGCAAACAAGTTGACAATCTGCCCAGATTCACAAAGTAGCAAAAGTAGAGCTCGATTGACTCAAGCTAAGTTGCTCCATAATTGCAAACAAAGACATGGATGGATAGAAAACTACAAGATTAACAAAATATCCTTACTGATCATCCTCTAAAGAGGCACGGATCACTAGGTAACAACATGAACATATGACAACATGAGATAAACAGATCCAGGACTTAGTGATATTACTAAGTCCCTGAAAACAGAATTACCAAGTGCACCACTTTGCAAGCTTGCACTAGTCACCACACACATCCTAAAAATACATGGGTTGCACCCCTGGAAAGATGACAAAACCCTTAACAAAACACATGTAGAGCATCAGGGCATATCATGCACACAATAATCATGGCAAAAATGACAAAAACCTAAATGGAGCAGCAGATCTGACAATTAACTCAAGTAGCCCTCTTCTAACAGCATTTCGGGCATCAAGATGAACATAAATGAAAATGATGCAATGGAATGAAATGATGTACTCTCTGAGATGAACATTTTGATATGCTATATGCATGAATCGGAGCTACAAACACCAAGTTACGGAGCTACGAACAGGGGCATATGGATCTGCAATTTCGGGACTTAGAAGAAAAAACAACTTCTAGGGTTACTGTTCACGGATCTCAGATCTGCACGAAAAACGAGGTCGGCCGGGTCCCTCGCCGGAGTTCGTCGGAGAGGGAGAAGATGGCCGGGGGCGGCCGGATCCGTACGGGAGGCGAGGCCGGGAGGAGGCGGAGGAGCTGGCCGGCTCGGGGCGGTGCGCTGCACTGCGGTGGCGGCGGCGGGGACCCGTGGGCGAAGCGGCGGCTGCGGACGGCGGGCGAGGCGGCGGCGGACGGCGGGCAGGGCGGCGGCAGCCGGCAGGCGGGGCGGCGGCGGCCGGCGCGCGCGGTGGGTGAGGCGAAGGGCGGCGGCGCGTGGGGCGGCCCGGTGAGGCGCGGGAGAGGGCCCGCCTCGGGCCTGGGCGGGCCGCCGCGGCGGCGGTGGCTGGGTGCCACGTGGCGGGGCGTGGGTGGCTAGAGGCGGCGGGGCGGACACGTCCGTCGGCAGGGAAAAATGTCCGGCGGGCGCGATGATGAGATATAGGGTTCGGGGGGAAGAAGAAGAAGAAAAACGGAGGGGTTCTTTAAATAGAGGTAGAGGGAGCTAGGAGAGTCCAAATGAGGTGCGGTTTTCGGCCACGCGATCGTGATCGAACGCTCTAGAAGATGGAGCAGAGTTAGGTGGGTTTTGGGACAAATTGTAGGGGTGTTGGGCTACAACACACACAAGGCCTTTTCGGTCCCTCGGTTAACCGTTGGAGTATCAAACGAAGTCCAAATGATACGAAACTTGACAGGCAGTCTACCGGTAGTAAACCAAGGCCGCTTGGCAAGTCTCGGTCCAATCCGGAAATGTTTAATCCCCACACACAAAAGAAACCTAGAAATGACCACCGGAGGAGAACGAAGCGCCGGAATGCAAAACGGACATCGGGGAAAATGCTCGAATGCATGAGATGAACACGTATGCAAATGCAATGCACATGATGAAATGATATGAGATGCATGACAACGACAACAACACACGGAGACAAAACCCGAACCCGAGGAAATAAATTAACTTAACGCCGGAAATGGCAAGAGTTGGAGTACAAATTGGGAAAGTTACATCCGGGGTGTTACAGGTAGGGTGCGTTAGCTGCAAATTAAAATTATCCTACGTGCAGTGCCATGCAGCGGAAGAACAGTTGGGGCAGCGCGTCCGCGTGGATCGTCTCCTCCTCGGACGATCTCCCTTGAACAGCTGGTGGTCAGTTCCCACGTACAGGTTCGCCGGAGCGGCGCAAGTGCACCGCCTCTAATTGTATCCGCGCGTGTAGGAGGAACATCGTGCGGCGGACTTCTAGGTCCGATCACACAACCAGCGGCAAGTGGAGGTGTCTATTCGCAACACATGCAAACCCTAGTAACATCACCAAAGCGATCAACCACATGAGTGTGCCGCACCCCCACTTTATATAGGCGTCTGTCGAGGGCTCAACAATTGGGGCTCGCATGGACCCTAAAGCCCATAAGTCTACTCAGTCAGGATCCGAACACAGCTCAGATTACATCCGACCAGTGTCCTCGGTTCCGATCTCGTAGGTTCCCTCCCTTAAGCGCGCGACCCCTTCGGTTCAAGCCGGCTTGGTCGTAGTTCAGATCACCTCCGAACTGCATGGTTGGTAGTGGCTCCTAGCAAGGCATGCTGAACAACAAGCAGACTATGAAGCTGGTTATGCTAACATGTACATCACATTTCCATTCCTTTTGCCACACGATATATGTTGTCGGGCTCAAGGCGAGTCTGTCATCCTTGTGCTACCCCGACCACTTTCTCGTTCCAGTGATGTCGACCACAAACTAGATTATCTCATAATCCTTGTCGCATGGCCATGCTTATCCTGGTCAGATCACACGAGGGGCCCAAAGTATATCTCTCCTTATCGGAGGGGCAAATCCCATCTTGCTCGACCATGTCTCGCAGCATGGGTCTGGACAAGCCCGAAACCTACCTTTGTAACTACCCAGTCATGGAGTAGCGTTTGGTTGGCCCAAAGAAAGTCTTTCACCATCCCAAGTACATGCGCCAACTCAGGTCTTAGGACATAGAACATATGTTGTACTAGAGACTCACAGATGACATATCGCTGCGTCTCATAGTTGGGTCTGTCCGACTCGGACCTTATCTCAACTCGGATCCGACTACGTCGAATCCGACCAGATCCTTCCGAGTCCATATTATCGGGTTAGAATCCAATGCTTCATGGCTAGTGAGACCAAGCCATCGACCGTGTCATATGCTAGTCTAGTCGGCTGCGCGTCCACACAGCCCTTTCGACCAGGGACCTTTTAGGACAGTCATCATACAATGCATAGTCCCACAAACAAGTCACGTACTTGCTGATACACATCATTTATAATGTCCAAGGACTATCTTTATTCATAAACACATAGGAAATATCATCATACATGATTGCCTCTAGGCCATATCTCCAACAGTCTCCCACTTGCACTAGAGTCAATCAAATAGACATCGAATGCCCATAGCTCTAACGTGCCCCTCATGCTTGGATTATGGAAGTGGATTAGTCAATGGATCTGCAACATTTGCATCCATGTGAATTTTGCATAACTCAACATCACCATTCTTTATGATCTTTCGTATCAGGTGATATTTCCGATGTATGTGTCTGGTCTTGTGGTGATCTATCGGCTCCTTGGCTTGTGCGATGGCACTAGAATTATCACAATAAAGGTCCAACAGTTTTACCGAGGCTGGGAAAATACCAAGATCATCCAGAAAGTTCCAGATCCAAACACCTTCTTTGCAGCTTCACAAGCCGCAATGTATTCGGCTTCCGTGGAAGAATCGGCCACCGTATCTTGCTTGGAACTCATCCAGCTCACTGCACCTTCGTTCATGACATACACGAATCCGGACTGTGATAGACAATCATCTCTGTCAGTTTGGAAACTAGCATCGGCGTAACCCCTTACGACGAGCTTTTCCTCACCTCCATAAACTAGGAACATCTCTTTAGTCCTTTTCAGGTACTTCAAAATAGTCTTTACCGCTGCCCAGTGACTCTCACCTGGGTTGCCCTGGTATCTACTTGTTAGGCTTATTGCAAAAGCAACATCATGCCCTGTACATATCATGGCATACATGATGGATCCAATTGCCGAGGCATACGGAACTCGACTCATCCTGCTTCGCTCATCAGATGTCGAAGGACTCTGAGTCTCGCTTAGCCTTATACCATGTGAGACAGGCAAGAACATTTCTTGGCCTCACTCATGGTGAACCGCTTCAACACTTTATCTATGTACGTGCTTTTGGCTTAAGCCGAGAAGCCTCCTCGATCTATCTCCATATATCTTGATGCCTAAAATGTAAACCGCCTCACCAAGGTCCTTCATTGAAAACTTGCCATTCAATGATTCCTTGAACAAGTTTAGCATCGAAACATCATTTCCGATCAGTGTATGTCATCCACATACAAGATCAAAAAGATAATCAAACTCCCACTTAACTGCTTGTATAAACAAGCGTCCTTGAGGGAGTCCCGGATTAGGGGGTCTCCGGACAGTCGGACTATCTCCATTGGCCGGACTGTTAGAGTATGAAAATACAAGATTGAAGACTTCGTCTTGTGTCCGGGTGGGACTCTACTTAGCGTGGAAGGCAAGCTAGGTAATATGGATATGGATATCTCCTCCCTTGTAACCGACCTTGTGTAACCCTAACCCTCTCCGGTGTTTATATAAACCGGAGGGTTTTAGTCCGTAGGACAACAACAACGACAACATACAATCATACCATATGCTAGCTTCTAGGGTTTAGCCTCTCTGATCTCGTGGTAGATCTACTCTTGTACTACCCATATCATCAATATTATCAAGCAGGACGTAGGGTTTCACCTCCATCAAGAGGGCCCGGACCTGGGTAAAACATCGTGCCCCCTGCCTCCAATTACCATCCGGCCTAGAGGCATAGTTCGGGACCCCCTACCCGAGATCCGCCGGTTTTGACACCGACATTGGTGCTTTCATTGAGAGTTCCTCTGTGTCGTCACCTTTAGGCCCAATGGCTCCTCCGATCATCAACAATGATGCGGGCTAATTCGCTTCGTCTTCGGCGGCTTTGCACTGCGGGCTAATTCGCTTGGCCATCTGGAGCAGATTGAAAGCTACGCCCCTGGCCATCAGGTCAGATTTGGAAGTTTGAACTACACGACCGACGTCCGCAGAGACTTGATCTTCGACGGATTCGAGCCACAGCCGGGCGCGCTGCACTGTCACGATGGGTATGACCTAGCTCTACCACCAAACAGTACCCCAGAGGTCGTGCCCGCATCAGCTCTGACCCTTAGCTCGGAGCCAACTGCACCAATCGAGGACGGCTGGCTAGACACCGCCTCAGGGGCTGCAGTCTCAACGGCGATCGAGCCAAACACCAGCCTAATCCTCTGCGAAGCCCATGACCCCGAGGTGCCGGACTCTTTTCCGGACTCCGAACCGTCCGCGCCCCTGCCAATCGAATCCGATTGGGCGCCGATCATGGAATTCATCGCCGCAGATATCTTTCAGCACTCGCCCTTCGGCGACATTCTAAGTTCACTAAAATCTCTCTCTTTGTCAAGAGAGCCCTGGCCGGACTATGGCCAATAGGATTGGGATGCGGACGACGAAGAAATTCGACGCCCACCCACCACCCACTTCGTAGCCACTATCGATGATTTAACCGACATGCTCGAGTTCGACTCCGAAGACATCGACGGTATGGATGACGATGCAGGAGACGAACATGAACCAGCGCCTATAGGGCACTAGAAAGCCACCTCGTCATATGACATATACATGGTGGATACACCCAAAGAAGGCAATGGCGACGAGATAAGGGAGGATCACCCCTCCAAGAAGCAACCCAAGCGCCGACATCAGCGGCGCCGCTCTAAGTCCCGCCAAAGCAAAAGTGGTGATACCGGCACAGGAGATAATAACACTCCGGATAGTGCCGAAGACAACAACAATCCCCTCCAGCAAGATTTAGAGCAGGAGGATGGAGGAGCCAGCCCTCCTGAGAAAGCGGCAGACGGAGAGGAGGAGGATGACAATTACATGCCCCACTAGTACCCGTCATGGCGGATTCGCCGCACTGGTCCTAGACCCAATCATTGATGGATTTCACCTCACTCGAGTCCTTATGGATGGCGGGAGCAGCCTGAACTTGCTTTATCAGGACAGTGCGCAAAATGGGTATAGCCCCCTCAAGGATCAAACCCACAAAACGATCTTTAAAGGCATCATTCCAGGTGTAGAGGCCCATTGCATAGGCTTAATTACACTGGAAGTGGTCTTTGGATCCCCGGATAACTTCCGAAGCAAAGAGTTAATCTTTGATATAGTCTCGTTCCGCAGTGGTTATCACACGCTGCTCGGGCGAACAACATTTGCTAGATTCAATGCGGTACCGCATTATGCATACCTCAAGCTCAAGATGCCAGGACCTCATGGAGTTATTACAGTCAATGGAAACATAGAGCGCTCTCTCCGAACAGAGGAGCACACCACAGCCCTCACAGCAGAAGCGCAAAGGAGCCTCTCAAGGCAATCGACCAGCTCGGCGCTTCAAAGCCCAGACACCTTCAAGGGCGCTCGGAGCAATCGGCAAATAACCCGACTGGCGTGATCTGAGCTCGCGTAGCAATACGGCGGCCATCCCAATCCCAGCCCAACGGCAAAGCTCGTGCCGCGCGTACATAATTACACATTAAAAATACCATGGGCACAGGTGGGGAGGGGCACAACTGCGGCACGCCCCAAGACGCGGCTTCCCATTTGGTTATTGTTTTTTTCTTTCTTTCAGGATGTTGATCTCTGGAAACACTGTCCGGCAGCACTATTGCCGAACGCATGATGCAGCAACCAAGAAGGCAGACAGCTATGTCATACCACGGAATTCCCAGGTGGATGAAAGCAACGAGTGAAATATTAGATTTAATATCATTCCTCAGCTTTCCCTTGGAAGGGACATAGTCCTACTCTTTGCTTATCACACTATCTGTATCACTCTGCCTTAACGCAATTTTTTGAATAAACAATGCATGACATTACGACTATTATTGCATTCTTGTTATATATATATATATATATATATCTATGTGTTCATTAATGACGCCTTGCAACCGTACACTTTGGTATGGTCAATACACCAGGGGCTTACGTACCCCACAACACGGTGTGAAAAGTCCGAACACTTTCACAAGTTCGGCACCCCGAACTTATAGCATTATAAGCATCAGCTCCGAATCATGTCTTTGGTCAAATGTTGGGTTTGCCCGGCTCCTATGTTTTGGTACCTTACGTTCCGCTCTATCGGATAAGGTAGCGCTAGGAGAACTACTGCGATTGTGCCCCGGTTCTGCCGGGCTTAGCACCTCAGTTGTGAAAGCTAAAACTGACTGTCATGATAAGGCGAGAGACTGGTCGCTGTTCCGCGAGGTTTTCGAGTCCCTAAAGACTTATGCCGCTTAGGGCGAGGGGCCGGCTCTGTCCGGCATAAAGGCCTGTATCGCGCCCCGAATTCGGCCTTCTGAATACCAGGGGCTTCGCCGAAATTTAAAATTATAGAATTCTATGGCTAAGTGAGAGTGATAAAGCATTATTAGTCTGGTTGCCTTGTTCGTTGTGCTGAGCACCTCCCTCGAAGGACCCAAATATGGGAACAAGAGCGCTCAGGTTTATCCCGAACACCCCAGCACTTGTGGCATGGGGGCAGAAGCTGAGGACTAGCCATCTCTCAGATTGATAAACGGCCAAATAGAAGGTAATATTTTAAATTCAAACAAACGTTGCATAGCGCATATGAAACAAGTTTCATAAATACAGGATAAAATGAGCAAGTCTCACTCAAATATTCAATCTTTTGAACACTCGTCCGCTATGAGACGAGCACCCGAAAGAACACCCTCGTAGTACATCTCGGGGTGGCGGTGCTCCTTGCCCTCCGGCGGCCCCTCCTTGATCAGCTTCACAGCGTCTAGCTTGACCCACTGCAATTTCACATGGGCGAAAGCCCGGCATGCACCCTCAATGCAGGCAGATCGCTTGACGACCTCCAGCCGTGGGCAGGCATCCACAAGCCGCCTCACCAGGCCGAAGAAGCTGTTCGAAAGGGTGTCGCCAGGGCACAGCCGGAATATAAAGCCCCTCATGACCTGATCGACCGCCTTATGTAGCTCGACCATCTGCTTCAGGTGGTCGCTCATTGGCACAGGGTGTTCGGCCTCAGCATACTGAGACCAGAACAACTTCTCCGTTGAGCTTCCATCATCGGCCTGGTAAAATTGTGCGGCATCGGACACGCTACGGGGAAAATCTGCGAATGCTCCTGGAGAGCTCCGGATTTGGGTAAGTAATCGGTAATTTACTTTTACATGCTTGCTTTGCATATAGAAAGCCTTACCCTCCGCTATCTTCTTCATTGCGTCGATCTCCTGGAGGGCCCTTTGGGCTTCGGCCTTGGCACCTTTTGCGCTCTCAAGGGCCGCGGCAAGCTCAGACTCCCGCGTCTTTAAGTCAAGCTCCAACGCCTCGTGCTTCGCCATGAGAGCCTGGAGCTCTTGCTGCACCTCGCCCACCCGAGCCTCGTGCTTCTCTCGCTCGGTGCGCTCCTTGGCCGCGTTATCTTTGGCCTTGGTTAGCGCTTGCTTCAGGGTCGCCACCTCAGTCGTGGCCCCTGACAAATATACGATGATCCTGTCATTTTGCGATCGCTTCTTCTTTTATATATACATATCTATAGACAGGGTATTACTTACCCTTGTTCTCCTCGAGCTGCCTCTTGACAAGGCCGAGCTCTTTCCTGGACCCCTCGAGGTCCTACTTTAGTACGGCGACCTCCGCAGTCAGTGCGGCGGACGCCAGCAGCGAACCCTGCATATGCATATTGACATACTTATATTAGACTCCTGCGATATTATTTGATCCTCTGTTCGGCTTTTCTTTGTGAACATCGAACAAAGCATCAGGGGCTACTGTCTATGCGGTAATATTTCTACTAAATTTTAAAACACTTACCTCGAAGCCTGTTAGAAGGCTGGCACAGGCTTCAGTCAACCCGCTCTTGGCGGACTGAACCTTCTGGACCACCGCACTCATAACAGTACGGTGCTCCTCGTCGATGGAACCGCTGCGAAGCGCTTACAACAGATTGCCCGGCGCCTCTGGATGGACAGAGGTCGCCGGCACAGGCGTCTTGCCCCTCTTAGAAGGAGGCCGCCTGCCCAAGCCTAGGACCGCTGGAGGTTCCGGCGCGGTGTTCGGCTGAGGGCCAAACTCGGAGCTCTCAGGGGCCCCGTCCCCTCGGCTCCCGGAGTCCGGAAGGTCGCCTTGAGGCGCCTCCGGGACTATCTACCCTCGGTCCGGTGCCTCTTGAGACAGCACCTCAGCGTCGTCGGCAGGATGAGGGGAGGTGGCGGTCGGGACTGGATCGCTATCCATGTCCGAGGAGCCCAGGGAGCCGTCCGATGATACATCGATACTAGCTCGTGGCGTCCTGCATAATTATGTTTGGCGTTAGGGAAAACAGTGTGACAAAGGAATTCTATGAGTTACTCTGGTATCCGAATACTTACGATCTCCCCGGTGGCTTGGCCCTGGGCAACCACTCGTCTTCGCCTTCGTCGGCGGCGGTGGAACTGTCCGGAAGGAGAGTCCTTCCCTTCTTGGACCCTTCGCCCCCCCCCCCCGGTTGGGGCGGCCTTCCTTTTCTTATCCCCCCCAGCCGGTGGGGGAGCATCTTCTTCTTCTTCCTCGTCTTCAGGGGAAGAGTGCGCCGCAGAGTCATCGGACGGTGAGTCCGACGATGCCTGGCGTCGGGAACTCTTTCGGGTTACCTTGGCCTTCTTGGTCTTCTCCGACACCGTATATGGGGCCGGAGTCAGCATCTTCACCAGAAGAGCATCTGCGGGGCCTTCGGGCAAAGGAGCCGGACAGTCGATATGTCCAGCCGTCTCCTGCCAGTCCTGTCAAAGGTACGGGAGTTTAGATCTTGTATGGAGTCAATCTATAAAAAATAGGTATCCTGTGAAAGGTAAAGCAGCTTACCGCATTGGCTTGGTGCTTCGCGTTGAATCCATGATCCTCAGTAATGGGAGGGGGGACCTCGGCGCTTTTGAACAGCACCCTCCAGGCGTCTTCATGAGTCGTGTCGAAGAGCCTGTTCAGAGTTCGGTGCTGCGCCGGGTCGAACTGCCACAAGTTGAACTCCAGTTGTTGGCACGGGAGGATCCCGCAGTGGAGCATGACCTGGACCACGTCGACAAGTTTGAGCTTCTTGTTCACCATGTTTTGAATACATGTTTAGAGTCCGGTCAGCTCTCCCAAACTACCCCAGGATAGGCCCTTCTCTTTCCAGGAAGTGAGCCGCGTGGGGATGCCAGATCGGAACTCAGGGGCCGCTACCCATGCAGGGTCACGCGGCTCGGTGATGTAGAACCACCCCGATTGCCACCCCTTTGTGGTTTCCACAAAGGATCCCTCAAGCCATGTTATGTTGGGCATCTTGCCCACCATGGCGCCTCCGCACTCCGCCTGGCGCCCGCCCACAACCTTCGGCTTGACGTTGAAGGTCTTCAACCATAAGCCGAAGTGGGGCTTGATGCGGAGGAAGGCCTCGCACACGATGATAAACGCCGAGATGTTGAGGATGAAATTAGGGGCCGGATCATGGAAATCCAGGCTGTAATAGAACATGAGCCCCCGGACGAATGGATGGAGAGGGAATCCCGGTCCGCGGAGGAAATGGGTGAGGAACACTACCCTCTCATGGGGCCAGGGGTGGGAATGAGCTACCCCTCATCTGGGAGCCGGTGCACGATGTCGTCGGGCAGGTATCCGGCTCTCCTCAGTTTCTTGATGTCTCCATCCATGACGGAGGAGACCATCCACTTGCCTCCCGCTCCGGACATGGTTGGAGTAGGTTGAGGAGGGAAGTGCGGAATTGGGCGCTAGAGCTCGAGTGTGTGAAAACGGATGAGCAAAGGACGATGAAGGCGTGGATAGAAAGGTGAATCCTTATCCCTTTATATGGGCAGACGAAGATAAGCGTCCCCACTGGCCTGGTAAAACTCGCTTATACCCCAAAGCTCCGTAATTGATGGCGCGGTTGGGTTACCCACGCCCATATTGATGAGAATCCCATAATAAGGGGGCACGATCTTTGCTTTGACAAGATGTGTCGAAAAACTGCCTCGCGTTATGTGCGGGGCTGGTTAAAGGAAACGGTTCGAATAATCACCGGGCCATGACATAATGTCATACTGTCAAAACAGGTCAGCAAATAAGATTTGCGGAAATATTATTCTCTCTATGGTGGTATGTGGAACTTATTTTGCAGGGTCGGACACTATCCTCGTATTCAAATTCTTCTGTGATGTATTCGGAGAAGGAACTGTTGGAAATATGCCCTAGAGGCAATAATAAATTGGTTATTATTATATTTCCTTGTTCATGATAATCGTTTATTATCTATGCTAGAATTGTATTGATAGGAAACTCAGATACATGTGTGGATACATAGACAACACCATGTCCCTAGTAAGCCTCTAGTTGACTAGCTCGTTGATCAATAGATGGTTATGGTTTCCTAACCATGTACATAGGATGTCGTTGATAACGGGATCACATCATTAGGAGAATGATGTGATGGACAAGACCCAATCCTAAGCCTAGCACAAGATCATGTAGTTCGTATGCTAAAGCTTTTCTAATGTCAAGTATCATTTCCTTAGACCATGAGATTGTGCAACTCCTGGATACCGTAGGAATGCTTTGGGTGTACCAAACGTCACAATGTAACTGGGTGGCTATAAAGGTACACTACGGGTATCTCCGAAAGTGTCTGTTGGGTTGGCACGAATCGAGACTGGGATTTGTCACTCCGTGTAAACGGAGAGGTATCTCTGGGCCCACTCGGTAGGACATCATCATAATGTGCACAATGTGATAAAGGAGTTGATCACGGGATGATGTGTTACGGAACGAGTAAAGAGACTTGCCGGTAACGAGATTGAACAAGGTATCGGGATACCGACGTTCGAATCTCGGGCAAGTATCGTATCGATAGACAAAGGGAATTGTATACGGGATTGATTAAGTCCTTGACATCGTGGTTCATCCGATGAGATCATCATGGAACATGTGGGAGCCAACATGGGTATCCAGATCCCGCTGTTGGTTATTGACCGGAGAACGTCTCGGTCATGTCTGCATGTCTCCCGAACCCGTAGGGTCTACACACTTAAGGTTCGATGACGCTAGGGTTATAAAGGAAGTTTGTATGTGGTTACCGAATGTTGTTCAGAGTCCCGGATGAGATCCAGGACGTCACGAGGAGTTCCGGAATGGTCCGGAGGTAAAGATTTATATATGGGAAGTCCTGTTTTGGTTACCGGAAGAGTTTCGGGGTTTATCGGTAATGTACCGGGACCACCGAGAGGGTCCCGGGGGTCCACCAAGTGGGGCCACCTGCCCCGGGGGGCCACATGGGCTGTAGGGAGTGTTCCTTGGCCTACATGGGCCAAGGGCACCAGCCCCACTAAGGCCCATGCGCCTAAGAGGTGGAAAGGGGGCAAACCCTAGGGGATATGGGCCTTAGGGCCCATATTGGTGCGCCTCCCTCTCCTCTCCCCCTCTTGGCCGCCACCCTTGATCCCCATCTAGGGCTGCCGCCCCCCCTAGGGGTGCGAACCCTAGAGGGGGCGCAGCCCCTCCCCTTCCCTATATATATTGAGGCATTGGGCTGCCCACAACACGCGATTCGATCTCTCATTGGTGCAGCCATGCATCTCTCTCTCCCTCCTCTCCTGTGGTGCTTGGCGAAGCCCTGCAGGATTGCCACGCTCCTCCATCACCACCACGCCGTTGTGCTGCTTCTGGATGGAGTCTTCCTCAACCTCTCCCTCTCTCCTTGCTAGATCAAGGCGTGGGAGACGTCACCGGGCTGCACGTGTGTTGAACGCGGAGGTGCCATGCGTTCGGCACTTGGTCATCGGTGATTTGAATCACGACGAGTACGACTCCATCAACCCCGTTCACTTGAACGCTTTCGCTTAGCGATCTACAAGGGTATGTAGATGCACCCTCCTTCCCCTCGTTGCTGGTCTCTCCATAGATAGATCTTGGTGACACGTAGGAAAATTTTGAATTTCTGCTACGTTCCCCAACAGTGGCATCATGAGCTAGGTCTATTGCGTAGATTCTATGCACGAGTAGAACACAAAGTAGTTGTGGGCGTTGATTTTGTTCAATATGCTTGCCGTTACTAGTCTTATCTTGATTCGGCGGCATCGTGGGATGAAGCGGCCCGGACCGACCTTACACGTACTCTTACGTGAGACAGGTTCCACCGACTGACATGCACTAGTTGCATAAGGTGGCTAGCGGGTGTCTGTCTCTCCTACTTTAGTCGGATCGGATTCGATGAAAAGGGTCCTTATGAAGGGTAAATAGCAATTGGCATATCACGTTGTGGTCTTTGCGTAGGTAAGAAACGTTCTTGCTAGAAACCCATAGCAGCCACGTAAAATATGCAAACAACAATTAGAGGACGTCTAACTTGTTTTTGCAGGGTATGCTATGTGATGTGATATGGACAAAGGATGTGATGAATGATATATGTGATGTATGAGATTGATCATGTTCTTGTAATAGGAATCACGACTTGCATGTCGATGAGTATGACAACCGGCAGGAGCCATAGGAGTTGTCTTAATTTATTTATGACCTGCGAGTCAACATAAACGTCATGAAATTACTTTACTTTATTGCTAACCGTTAGCTGTAGTAGTAGAAGTAATAGATGACGTGACAACTTCAAGAAGACACGATGATGGAGATCATGATGATGGAGATCATGGTGTCATGCCGGTGACGATGATGATCATGGAGCCCCGAAGATGGAGATCAAAAGGAGCAAAGTGATGATGGCCATATCATGTCACTATTTGATTGCATGTGATGTTTATCATGTTTATACATCTTATTTGCTTAGAACGACGGTAGTAAATAAGATGATCCCTCATTAAAATTTCAAGAAGTGTTCTCCCCTAACTGTGCACCGTTGCTACAGTTCGTCGTTTCTAAGCATGCCGTGATGATCGGGTGTGATGGATCCTTACGTTCACATACAACGGGTGTTGACGAGCCTAGCATGTACAGACATGGCCTCGGAACACAGCAAAACACTTAGGGTTAACTTGACGAGCCTAGCATGTATGGACATGGCCTCGGAACACAGAAGACCGAAAGGTCGAGCATGAGTCGTATAGAAGATACGATCAACATGAAGATGTTCACCGATGTTGGCTAGTCCGTCTCACGTGATGATCGGACACGGCCTAGTTGACTCGGATCATGTAATCACTTAGATGACTAGAGGGATGTCTATCTAAGTGGGAGTTCATAAGATGAACTTAATTATCCTGAACATAGTCAAAAGGATTTTGCAAATTATGTCGTAGCTCACGCTATAGTTCTACTGTTTAGATATGTTCCTAGAGAAAAAAAATTAGTTGAAAGTTGAAAGTAGCAATTATGCGGACTAGGTCCGTAAACTGAGGATTGTCCTCATTGCTTCATAGAAGGCTTATGTCCTTAATGCACCGCTCAGTGTGCTGAACCTCGAACGTCGTCTGTGGATGTTGCGAACATCTGACATACACATTTTGATAACTGCGTGATAGTTCAGTTAAACGGTTTAGAATTAAGGCACCGAAGACGTTTTTGAAATGTCGCGAAACATATGAGATGTTTCGAGGGCTGAAATTGGAATTTCAGGCTCGTGCCCACGTCAAGAGGTATAAGACCTCCGATGATTTTCTTAGCCTGCAAACTAAGGGAGAAAAGCTCAATTGTTGAACTTGTGCTCAGATTGTCTGAGTACAACAATCGCTTGAATCAAGTGGGAGTTGATCTTCCAGATAAGATAGTGATGTTTCTCCGAAGTCATTACCACCAAGCTGCTAGAGCTTCATGATGAACTATAATATATCGAGGACATATATGATGATCCTTGAGATATTCACGATGTTTGACACCGCAAAAGTAGAAATCAAGAAGGAGCATCAATTGTTGATGGTTGGTGAAACCACTAGTTTCAAGAAGGGCAAGGGCAAGAAGGGATACTTCATGAAACGGCAAATCAGCTGCTGCTCTAGTGAAGAAACCCAAGGTTGAACCCAAACCCGAGACTAAGTGCTTCTGTAATAAGGGGAACAGCCACTGGAGCAGTATTACCCTAGATACTTGGTAGATGAGAAGGCTGGCAAGGTCGATAGAAGTATATTGGATATACATTGTGTTGATGTGTACTTTACTAGTACTCCTAGTAGCACCAGGGTATTAGATACCGGTTCGGTTGCTAAGTGTTAGTAACTCAAAATAAAAGCTACGGAATAAACGGAGACTAGCTAAAGGTGAGCTGATGGTATGTGTTGGAAGTGTTTCCAATGTTGATATAATCAAATATCGTACGCTCCTTCTACCATCGAGATTGGTGTTTGTGTTGAGCATAGACATGATTGGATTATGTCTATCGCAATACGGTTATTCATTTAAGGAGAATAATGGTTACTCTGTTTATTTGAATAATACCTTCAATGGTCTTACACCTAAAATGAATGGTTTATTGAATCTCGATCGTAGTGATACACATGTTCATGCCAAAAGATAGTAATGATAGTACCACCTACTTGTGGCACAGCCACGTAAGTCATATCGGTATAAAACGCATGAAGAAGCTCCATGTTGATGGATCTTTGGACTCACTCATTTTTGAAAAGTTTGAGACATGTGAACCATGTCTATTGGTGTGTATGCATGAAGAAACTCCATGCAAATGGACCGTTTGGACTCACTTGATTTTGAATCACTTGAGGCATGCAAATCATACCACATGGGCAAGATGACTGAAAGCCTCGGTTTCAGTAAAATGGAACTAGAAAGCAAATTGTTGGAAGTAATACATTTTGATGTGTGCAGTCCAATGAGTGCTGAGGCATGTAGTGGATATCGTTATGTTCTTTCTTCACAGATGATTTGAGTAGATGTTGAGTACGTTTACTTGATGAATCACGAGTCTGAATTATTGAAAGGATCAAGTAATTTCAGCGTGAAGTTGAAAGATCGTCGTAACAAGAGGATAAAAGATCTATGATATGATCATAGAGATGAATATCTGAATTACGAGTTTGGCACAAAATTAAGACATTGTGGAAATCGTTTCACAACTAATACATCCTGGAACACCATAGTGTGATGGTGTGTCCGAACATCATAACTGCACCCTATTGGATATGATGCATACCATGATGTCTCTTATCGAATTACCACAATAGTTTATGGGTTAAGCATTAGAGACAACCACATTCACTTTAAATAGGGCACCACGTAATTCCGATTAGATGACACCGTATGAACTATGGTTTAGAGAAACCTAAGCTGTCATTTTTTTAAAAGTTTGGGGCTGCGACGCTTATGTGGAAAAGTTTCAGGCCGATAAGCTCGAACCCAAAGCGGATAAATGCATCTTCATAGGACAACCCAAAAACAGTTGGGTATACCTCCTGTCTCAGATCCGAAAGCAATTGTTTCTAGAATCGGGTCCTTTCTCGAGAAAAGTTTCTCTTGAAAGAATTGAGTGGGAGGATGGTGGAGACTTGATGAGGTTATTGAACCGTCACTTCAACTAGTGTATAGCAGGGCACAAAGAGTTGTTCCTGTGGCACCTACACCAATTGAAGTGGAAGCTTATGATATTGATCATGAGACTTCGGATCAAGTCACTCCCAAACCTCGTGGGATGACAAGGATGCGTACTACTTCAGAGTGGTACGTAATCCTGTCTTGGAAGTCATGTTGCTAGACAACAATGAACCTACGAGCTATGGAGAAGCGATGGTGGGCCTGGATTCCGATAAATGGCTTGAGGCCATAAAATCCGAGAGAGGATCCATGTATGAAAACAAAGTGTAGACTTTGGCAGAACGGCTCGATGGTCGTAAGGCTATTGAGTGCAGATGGATTTTAAAAGGAAGACGGACAATGATGGTAAATTTCACCATTAAGAAAGCTCGACTTGTCGTTAAGATGTTTTTCCGACAAGTTCAAGGAGTTGACTACGGTGAGACTTTGTCACTCGTAGCGATGCTAAGAGTCTGTTGGAATTATATTAGCGATTACTGCATTATTTATGAAATCTTGCAGATAGGATGTCAAAACATTGTTTCCTCGACGATTTTCTTGAGGAAAGGTTGTATGTGATACAACCGGAAGGTTTTGTCAATCCTGAAAGATGCTAATAAGTATGCAAAGCTCCAGCTATCCTTCTAAGGACTGGAGTAAGCATCTCGGAGTTGGAATGTATGCTTTGATGAGATGATCAAAGTTTTTGGTGTATACAAAGTTTATGAGAAACTTGTATTTCCAAAAGAAGTGAGTGGGAGCACTATAGAATTTCTGATAAATATATGTTGACATATTGTTGATCAGAAATGACATAGAATTTCTGGAAAGCATATAGGGTTATTTGGAAAGTGTTTCAATGGAAAACCTGGATTAAGCTACTTGAGCATTGAGCATCAATATCTATAAGGATAGATCAAAATGCTTAATGGTACTTTCAAATGAGCACATACCTTGACATGATCTTGAAGGTGTTCAAGATGGACCAGTCAAAGAAGGAGTTCTTGCCTGAGTTGTAAGGTATGAAGTTAAGACTTAAAGCTCAACCACGGCAGAATAGAGAGAAAGGACGAAGGTCGTCCCCTATACTTAAGACATAGGCTCTCTACAGTATGCTATGCTGTGTACCGCACCTGAAGTGTGCCTTGCCATGAGTCAGTCAAGGGGTACAAGAGTGATCCAAGAATGGATCACGGGACAGCGGTCAAAGTTATCCTTAGTAACTAGTGGACTAAGGAATTTTCTCGATTATGGAGGTGGTAAAAGAGTTCGTCGTAAAGAGTTACGTCGATGCAAGCTTAACACCTATCCGGATAGCTCTGAGTAGAGATACCGGATACATATAATGGAGCAACAATTTAGAATAGCTCCAAGTAGAACAGTTATTTGGATTAGCTCCAAATAGAACGTGGTAGCTTCATCTAGGAGATGACATAGAGATTTGTAAAGCACACACGGATCTGAAAGGTTCAGACCCGTTGACTAAAACCTCTCTCACAAGCAACATGATCAAACCCAGAACTCTTTGGGTGTCAGTCACATGGCGATGTGACCTGTGAGTGTTAATCACATGGCGATGTGAACTAGATTATTGACTCTAGTGCAAGTGGGAGACTGTTGGAAATATGCCCTAGAGGCAATAATAAATTGGTTATTATTATATTTCCTTGTTCATGATAATCGTTTATTATCCATGCTAGAATTGTATTGATAGGAAACTCAGATACATGTGTGGATACATAGACAACACCATGTCCCTAGTAAGCCTCTAGTTGACTAGCTCGTTGATCAATAGATGGTTATGGTTTCCTAACCATGTACATAGGATGTCGTTGATAACGGGATCACATCATTAGGAGAATGATGTGATGGACAAGACCCAATCCTAAGCCTAGCACAAGATCATGTAGTTCGTATGCTAAAGCTTTTCTAATGTCAAGTATCATTTCCTTAGACCATGAGATTGTGCAACTCCTGGATACCGTAAGAATGCTTTGGGTGTACCAAACATCACAATGTAACTGGGTGGCTATAAAGGTACACTACGGGTATCTCCGAAAGTGTCTGTTGGGTTGGCACGAATCGAGACTGGGATTTGTCACTCCGTGTAAACGGAGAGGTATCTCTGGGCCCACTCGGTAGGACATCATCATAATGTGCACAATGTGATCAAGGAGTTGATCACGGGATGATGTGTTACGGAACGAGTAAAGAGACTTGCCGGTAACGAGATTGAACAAGGTATCGGGATACCGACGTTCGAATCTCGGGCAAGTATCGTACCGATAGACAAAGGGAATTGTATACGGGATTGATTAAGTCCTTGACATCATGGTTCATCCGATGAGATCATCGTGGAACATGTGGGAGCCAACATGGGTATCCAGATCCCGCTGTTGGTTATTGACCGGAGAACGTCTCAGTCATGTCTGCATGTCTCCCGAACCCGTAGGGTCTACACACTTAAGGTTCGATGACGCTAGGGTTATAAAGGAAGTTTGTATGTGGTTACGGAATGTTGTTCGGAGTCCCGGATGAGATCCAGGACGTCACGAGGAGTTCCGGAATGGTCCGGAGGTAAAGATTTATATATGGGAAGTCCTGTTTTGGTTACCGGAAGAGTTTCGGGGTTTATCGATAATGTACCGGGACCACCGGGAGGGTCCCGGGGGTCCACCAAGTGGGGCCACCTGCCCCGGGGGGGCACATGGGCTGTAGGGAGTGTTCCTTGGCCTACATGGGCCAAGGGCACCAGCCCCACTAAGGCCCATGCGCCTAAGAGGTGGAAAGGGGGCAAACCCTAGGGGATATGGGCCTTAGGGCCCATATTGGTGCGCCTCCCTCTCCTCTCCCCCTCTTGGCCGCCACCCTTGATCCCCATCTAGGGCTGCCGCCCCCCCTAGGGGTGGGAACCCTAGAGGGGGCGCAGCCCCTCCCCTTCCCTATATATATTGAGGCATTGGGCTGCCCACAACACGCGATTCGATCTCTCGTTGGTGCAGCCCTGCATCTCTCTCTCCCTCCTCTCCTGTGGTGCTTGGCGAAGCCCTGCAGGATTGCCATGCTCGTCCATCACCACCACGCCATTGTGCTGCTGCTGGATAGAGTCTTCCTCAACCTCTCCCTCTCTCCTTGCTGGATCAAGGCGTGGGAGACGTCACCGGGCTGCACGTGTGTTGAACGCGGAGGTGTCGTGCGTTCGGCACTTGGTCATCGGTGATTTGAATCACGACGAGTACGACTCCATCAACCCCGTTCACTTGAACGCTTCCGCTTAGCGATCTACAAGGGTATGTAGATGCGCTCTCCTTCCCCTCGTTGCTGGTCTCTCCATAGATAGATCTTGGTGACACGTAGGAAAATTTTGAATTTCTGCTACGTTCCCCAACAGGAACCCGCCTTGCAATGTCAAAGACAATACTGCACGCCGGACTCATCGTCATTGAAGCATGGTTCAGGGGCTACTGAGGGAGTCCTGGATTAGGGGTTCTCCGGACAACCAGACTATCTCCATTGGTCGGACTGTTAGACTATGAAGATACAAGATTGAAGACTTCGTCTCGTGTCTGGGTGGGACTCTACTTGGCGTGGAAGGCAAGCTAGGCAATACGGATATGGATATCTCCTCCCTTGTAACCGACCTTGTGTAACCCTAACCATCTCTGGTGTCTATATAAACCGGAGGGTTTTAGTCCGTAGGACAACAACAATGACAACATACAATCATACCATAGGCTAGCTTCTAGGGTTTAGCCTCTCTGATCTCGTGGTAGATCTACTCTTGTACTACCCATATCATCAATATTAATCAAGCAGGACGTAGGGTTTTACCTCCATCAAGAGGGCCCGAACCTGGGTAAAACATCGTGCCCCCTGCCTCCTGTTACCATCTGGCCTAGACGCACAGTTCGGGACCCCCTACCCGAGATCCGCCGGTTTTGACACCGACAGTCCTCATCGCTTTTGATGAAACCGAGACCAGTGACGACCTCATCAAAACGAGTGTTCCAACTCTGAGATGCTTTCCTCAACCCGTAAATGGATCTCTTGAGCTTGCATACTTTACTAGTGCTAGTCGGATCGAGAAAACCCTCGGGCTATATTTGAAGGAAATATGCCCTAGAGGCAATAATAAAGTTGTTATTTATATTTCCTTATATCATGATAATGTTTATTATTCATGCTAGAATTGTATTAACTAGAAACTTGATACATGTGTGAATACATAGACAAACAGAATGTCACTAGTATGCCTCTACTTGACTAGCTCGTTGAATCAATGATGGTTATGTTTCCTAACCATAGACATGAGTTGTCATTTGATTAACAGGATCACATCATTAGAGAAGGATATGATTGACTTGACCCATCCGTTAGCTTAGCACGATGATCGCTTAGTTTATTGCTATTTCTTTCTCCATAACTTATACATGTTCCTATGACTATGAGATCATGCAACTCCCGAATGCAGGAGGAACACTTTGTGTGCTACCAAATGTCACAACGTAACTCGGTGATTATAAAGGTGCTCTATAGGTGTCCCCTTTGGTGTTTGTTGAGTTGGCATAGATCGAGATTAGGATTTGTCACTCCTATTGTCGGAGAGGTATCTCTGGGCCCTCTCGGTAATTCACATCACTATAAGACTTGCAAGCAATGTGACTAATGAGTTAGTTACAGGATGATGCATTATGTAACGAGTAAAGAGACTTGCCATTAACGAGATTCAACTAGGTATTGAGATACCAATGATCGAATCTCAGGCAAGTAACATACAGATGACAAAGGGAACAACGTATATTGTTATGCGGTTTGACTGATAAAGATCTTCATAGATTATGTGGGAGCCAATATGAACATCTAGGTTCCTCTATTGGTTATTGACTAGAGATGTGTCTCGGTCATGTCTACATAGTTCTCAAACCCGTAGGGTCCGCACGCTTAATGTTCGGTGACGATCGGTATTATGAGTTTATGTGTTTTGATGTACCTAAGGTAGTTCGGAGTCCCGGATATGATCACGAACATGACGAGGATTCTTGAAAATGGTCGAGACATAAAGATTGATATATTGGATGACTATATTCGGACACCGGATGTGTTCCGGGGGTCACCGGATAATTATCGGAGTGCCGGGGGGTTATCGAAACCCCCGGGGGGAACTAATGGGCCACATGGGCCTTAGTGGAGAGAGAGAGGGCCGGCCAAGGCAGGGCTGCGCGCCCCTCCCCTCTAGTCTGAATTTGACTAGGGAAGGGGGTGGCGCCCCCCTTTCCTTCTCTTCTCTCCCTCTCCTTCCTTCCCCCTTCCTCTTCCTAGTAGGACTACGATAGGGGAGTCCTACTCCTACTAGGAGGAGGACTCCTCCTCTCCTGGTGCGCCCCAAGGGCCGGCTGGCCTCCCCCCTGGCTCCGTTATATAAGAGGGCAGGGGCACCCTACGACACATAAGTTGATCATTGATCCCTTAGCCGTGTGCAGTGCACCCCTCCACCATAATCCACCTCGGTCATATCGTAGCGGTGCTTAGGCGAAGCCCTGTTCCGGTCGCATCATCATCACTGTCATCACACCATCGTGCTGACGAAGCTCTCCCTCGACACTCAGCTGGATCGACAGTTCATGGGACATCGCCGAGCCTAACGTGTGTAGATCGCGGAGGTGTCGTACTTTCGGTACTAGGATCGGTCGATCGTGAAGACGTACGACTACATCAACTGCGTTGTCATAATGCTTCCGCTTACGGTCTATGAGGGTACATGAACAACACTCCCCCCTCTCGTTGCTATGCATCACCATGATCTTGCGTGTGCGTAGGAATTTTTTGAAATTACTGCGTTACCCAACAGTGGTACCAGAGCCAGGTTTATGCATAGATGTTATATGCACGAGTTGAACATAAAGGAGTTGTGGGCGTGGGTATATACATGTTGCTTGCCGTCACTAGTTGTTTCTTGATTCGACGGTATCATTGGATGAAGCAGCCCAGACCAACATTACACGTACTCTTATGCGAGACTAGTTCTACCTATGTGCTTCACACACAGGTGGCTAGTGGGTGTCAGTTTCTCCAACTTTAGTTGAATCAGATTCAATGAACATGGTACTTTCTGAAGATCAAAAAGCAATCACTATACCGTGTTGTGGTTTTTGATGCGTAGGTAAGAACAGTTTTTGCTCAGCCCGTAGCAGCCAGGTAAAATGTGCAACAACAAAGTAGAGGACGTCTAACTTGTTTTTGCAAGGCATGTTGTGATGTGATATGGTCAAGACATAATGCTAAATTTTATTGTATGAGATGATCATTTTTTGTAATGGAGTTATCGGCAACTGGCAGGAGCCATATGGTTGTCGCTTTATTGTATGAAATGCAATCACCATGTAATCACTTTACTTTATCACTAAGCGGTAGCGATAGTCATAGAAGCAATAGTTGGCGAGATGACAACGATGCTTCGATGGAGATCAAGGTGTCAAGCTGGTGATGATGGTGATCATGACGGTACTTTGTAGATGGAGATCAAAGGCACAAGATGATGATGGCCATATGATATCACATATATTGATTGCATGTGATGTTTATCCTTTATGCATCTTATTTTGCTTAGTTCAATGGTAGAATTATAAGATGATCTCTCACTAAATTTCAATGTATAAGTGTTCTCCCTGAGTATGCACTGTTGCTACAGTTCATCGTGCCGACACCACGTGATGATCGGGTGTGATAAGCTCTACATTCACATACAATGGGTGCAAGCCAGTTTTGCACATGCAGAATACTCGGGTTAAACTTGATGAGCCTAGCATATGCAGGTATGGCCATGGAATACTAAGACCGAAAGGTCGAGCGTGAATCATATAGTAGATATGATCAACATAGTGATGTTCACCATTGAAAACTACTCCATCTCACGTGATGATCAGACATGGTTTAGTTGATATGGATCACGTGATCACTTAGATGATTAGAGAGATGTCTATCTAAGTGGGAGTTCTTAAGTAATTTGATTAATTGAACTTTAATTTATCATGAACTTAGTACCTAATTTTATTTTGTATGTCTATGTGTTGTAGATAGATGGCCCGTGTTGTTGTTCCGTTGAATTTTAATGCGTTCCTAGAGAAAGCTAAGTTGAAAGAAGATGGTAGCAACTACACGGACTGGGTCCATAACTTGAGGATTATCCTGATTTCTGCATAGAAGAATTATGTCCTGGAAGCACCGCTAGGTGACAAACCCGCTGCAGGAGCAACGCCAGATGTCATGAACACCTGGCAGAGCAAAGTCGATGACTACTCGATAGTTTAGTGTGCCATGCTTTACAGCTTAGAAGCGGGACTTCAACGACGTTTTGAATATCATGGAGCATATGAGATGTTCCAGGAGTTGAAGTTAATATTTCAAGAATATGCCAGGATTGAGAGATATGAAGTCTCCAATAAGTTCTACAACTACAAGATGGAGGAGATTTGTTTTGTCAGTGAACATATACTCAGAATGTCTGGGTACCACAACCACTTGACTCAACTGGGAGTTAATCTTCCTGATGATAGTGTCATTGATAGAGTTCTTCAATCATTGCCACCAAGCTACAAGAGCTTCATGATGAACTATAATATGCATGGGATGGATAAGACGATTCCTGAGCTCTTCGCAATGCTAAAGGCTGTGGAGGTAGAAATCAAGAAGGAGCATCAAGTGTTGATGGTCAACATGACCACCAGTTTCAAGAAAAAGGGTGAACGGAAGAAGGGGAACTTCAAGAAGAACAGCAAGCCAGTTGCTGCTCAAGTGAAGAAACCCAAGTCTGTACCTAAGCTTGAGACCGAGTGCTTCTACTGCAAAAGGACTGGTCAATGGAAGCGGAACTGCCCCAAGTATTTGGCGGAGAAGAAGGATGGCAAAGTGAAAGTTATATTTGTTATACATGTTATTGATGTGTACCTTACTAATGCTTGTAGTAGTGCCTGGGTATTTGATACTGGTTCAGTTGCTAATATTTGCAACTCGAAACAGGGGCTATGAATTAAGCGAAGATTGGTTAAGGCGAGCTGACGATGCGCGTGGGAAATGGTTCCAAAGTCGATGTGATCGCCGTCGGCACGCTACCTCTACATCTACCTTCATGATTAGTTTTAGACATAAATAATTGTTATTTGGTGCCAGCGTTGAGCATGAACATTATATCTGGATCTTGTTTGATGCGAGACGGTTATTCATTTAAATCAAAGAATAATGGTTGTTCAATTTATATGAGTAATATCTTTTATGGTCATGCACCCTTGATGAGTGGTCTATTTTTACTAAATCTTGATAGTAGTGATACACATGTTCATAGTATTGAAGCCAAAAGATGCAGAGTTGATAATGATAGCGCAACTTATTTGTGGCATTGCCATTTGGGTCATATTGGTGTAAATCGCATGAAGAAACTCCATTCTGATGGACTTCTGGAATCACTTGATTATGAATCCTTGGTACTTTCGAACCATGCCTCATGGGCAAGATGACTAAAATTCCGTTCTGGAACAATGGAGCAAGCAACAGAGTTATTGGAAATCATACATACTGATGTGTGTGGTCCAATGAACATTGAGGCTCGTGACAGATATCCTTATTTTCTCACCTTCATAGATGATTTGAGCAGATATGGGTATATCTACTTAATGAAACATAAGTCTGAAACATTTGAAAAGTTCAAAGAATTTCAGAGTGAAGTGGAAAATCATCATAACAAGAAATAAAGTTTCTACGATCTGATCGTGGAGGAGAATATTTGAGTTATGAGTTTGGTCTTCATTTGAAACAATGCGGAATAGTTTCGCAACTCACGCCGCCCTGAACACCACAGTGTAATGGTGTGTCCGAACATCGTAATTGTACTTTCTAGATATGGTGCGATCTATGATGTCTCTTACTGATTTACCTCTATAGTTTTGGGGTTATTCTTTAGAGACGGCTGCATTCACGTTAATTTGGGCACCATCTAAATCTGTTGAGACGACACCTTATGAACCGTGGTTTGGCAAGAAACCCAAGTTCTCGTCTCTTAAAGTTTGGGGCTGCAATGCTTATGTGAAAAAGTTTCAACCTGATAAGATCGAACCCAAATCGGAGAAATGTGTCTTCATTGGATACCCAAAGGAGACTATTGGGTACACCTTCTATCAAAGATCCGGAGGCAAGATATTCTTTGCTAAGAATGGATCCTTTCTAGAGAAGGAGTTTCTCTCGAAAGAAGTGAGTGGGAGGAAAGAAGAACTTGATGAGGTAATTGTACCTGCTCCCTTATTGGAAAATAGTTCATCATTGAAATCAGTTCCAGTGATTCCTACACTAGTAAGTGAGGAAGCTAATGATGATGATCATGAAACTTCTGATCAAGTTACTACCGAACCTCGTAGGTCAACCAGAGTGAGATCCACACCAGAGTGGTATGGTAATCCTATTCTGGAAGTCATGTTACTTGACCATGACGAACCTACGAAGTATGAGGAAGCGATGATGAGCCCAGATTCCGCAAAATAGCTTGAGGCCATGAACTCTAAGATGGGATCCATGTATGAGAACAAAGTATGGACTTTGGTTGACTTGCCCGATGATCGGCAGGCCATAGAGAATAAGTGGATCTTCAAGAAGAAGGCTGACACTGACGGTAATATTACTGTCTACAAAGCTCGACTTGTTGCGAAATGTTTTCGACAAGTTCAAGGAGTTGACTACGATGAGACCTTGATTCTTAAGTCCGTCCGAATCATGTTAGCAATTGCTGCATTTTATGATTATGAAATTTGGCAAATGGATGTCAAAACTGCATTCCTTAATGGATATCTTAAGGAAGAGTTGTATATGATGCAACCAGAAGGTTTTGTCAATACAAAAGGTGCTAACAAAGTGTCCAAGCTCCTGCGATCCATTTATGGACTGGTGCAAGCCTCTCGGACTTGGAATATATGCTTTGATAGTGTGATCAAAGCATATGGTTCTATACAGACTTTTGGAGAAGCCTGTATTTACAAGAAAGTGAGTGGGAGCTCTATAGCATTTATGATATTATATGTAGATGACATATTGTTGATCGGAAATGATACTGAATTTCTAAATAGCATAAAAGGATACTTGAATAAGTATTTTTCAATGAAATACCTCTGTGAAGCTGCTTATATATTGGGCATCAAGATCTATAGAGATAGATCAAGACGCTTAATTGGACTTTCACAAAGCACATACCTTGAAAAAGTTTTGAAGAAGTTCAAAATGGATCAGTCAAAGAAAGGGTTCTTGCCTTTGTTACAAGGTGTGAAGTTGAGTCAGACTCAATGCCCGACCACTGCAGAAGATAGAGAGAAAATGAAAGGTGTTCCCTATACTTCAACCATAGGCTCTATCATGTATGCAATGCTGCGTACCAGACTTGATTTGTGTCTAGCTATTAGTCTAGCAGGGAGGTACCAAAGTAATCTAGGAGTAGATCACTGGGCAGCGGTCAAGAACATCCTGAAATACCTGAAAAGGACTAAGGCTATATTTCTCGTATATGGAGGTGACAAAGTGTAACGCCCCATGACCGGAGCTTCAGATGCCTTCCATGTTTCTGAGTGTTGTCGGGTGTTTTGTTTTGGTTCGTTGCATCATGTGCATTGCATCATGTCATCATGTCATAAATCTTTTGCATCTCATCTAAATAAATGGCATGGATCTTTGATCCATTTAAACCGAGGGAATTCACTTGGTGATTCTCTTTATAACATATCCTCCCGATATTAGGGAGCTATATTAAATATTCCATTTTCGGAATCACCTATAACACACTTGCAATTTATCACATGCCCTTTTTCGCTTCAAGCTTGGTCCCCAAACTTTTCTTGTAATTTCTTTCATCACTTCCTCGAGCTCCACCTAAATTCTCAACATTTCTAGGCACTTCAAAACCCTAGCCCTAGTTCAAACCATTTGATTAAATTCAAATGAGTTTGAATTCATGTCTTCCGATCTTGCCACTTCTAATTTTCTCGGACCATGCATATTTTTACGAGATCGGAAAAATTATCCCCATGCCCAGATTCCATCCCTAACTTCTCTTTCTTTTCTTTCTCTTTTTCTGTTTTTTTTAATGGAAAAAGAGATTTTAGAGAAAGAGAGAGAGGGAGAGAAATCCAGCAGGCCCGCAGCCTTCTAAGACCCAGCCGGCGTCCTCCCCACTGGGCCGGCCTCCAGGCCCATCTAATCCTAACCCTAGCGCCAGGGGAGGCCTCCCACTCGATCCCCTGCGCTCGTCCTCCTCGTTCCCTCGCGCCGTCAGGGAACCGCACGCCCGAACCACCATCTCCCTCGATCCCATCTTCCTCCCACAGCCTCTCCCTCTCGATCCCTCCCTCGCTCAAGCCCTCCAGGCTCCTCTCATGGCGCCCGCATCCCTCTTCACCTCCTCGCCTCCCCGCCGCATGGCTCGGCGCCAGCGCCGCTACTGCTTCGTCGCCCGTGTCTCCATGGTCCTCCTTGCACCTCTGCTTCCTCACCTGCGGCTCCGCCGCCCCATGTCCACGTCGCCGGCCACAAGCAGGACGCCGCCGCAGCGCCGACCAGCGCCGGCCTCGACCGCCTCCTCTGCTCCGCCTCCATCGCCGGCGACCACGACCAGCGCCCACCTCTAGGAGCTCGACGCCCCTGCCTCGTCCTCTTCTGTGGCTGCAAAAGCCTGCCGCGAGCATGCCGCCGTGCTACTTCACCGTCCATGGCCACCGCCTGCTCGCCCTGGCCTCCTGCCATGGAGCTGACGCTGCCGGCGTCCACCTCCTCGCCCATGCCTCCCTGTCTCTCTTCCTTCACGTGAACTGCTGCAGGAGCGCCAATGCCACCAGGCCGCCGTCCTATGCTCAAGCTCCTCCGCCCCTGGGCTCCTTTCGCGCCGCCGTTTTGCCGGATCCGACGCCGGCCAACCAGGATCTGCTTGTCTTCGCCATTACGGGCGCTGCAGGAACCATGCTTCAAGTCCCCGTCGCCAATCTGGCCTTGCACATCTTGTTTGACCCAAGGAGACCCACACCGCCGGCAAGACCAAGGATGCCCAAACGAGTGCTAACCGAAACGCCTAAGTACCACTACTTCCACGACAACTGTTGTTCGCCAAGTATACCTTCGGACGCCAAGTTCCTCTTCAAAACATACGACTACTCGGCGTTGCGTCAAGTACCCCGATGGCCGGAGCCCTCGGATCTGTCAAGTTCGTCTACGAACCGAGAACAACTATTGTCTCCGAAGAACCGTGTAACGGAACCGTCAAGTTAAACTATGACTCGTGTACGACTACGCGGGATTCCTTGGACGCCAAGTTCAACGATGCATCAAGTTCCTCACCGTGACCCTGAACATCTATAGGAAAACATGTACCACTACTGCCGTCGAGATCACGAGAACCTCTACCATCGACCCTAGAGCATGCGAGAACGACTACTTCCACTACAAACGTCCCGAGAACGTCTACTTCCCCTACACCACATCGAACTTGATCCGTTCCGAAAAGGCACGCTTCGAAGGTATAACCTCGAGACGACCACTCGTGGACCGTATGCATGCATTGTATGAGGTGCATGTTGGTTGTTGTAATCTGCCCGTGAACGTTAGTTGTTCCCTCGTTTGACACCGTCGTCGACTCTTGGGACACCCGGTATCCGGGGGCGCCCCACCATCTTTTGCACGCTCCTGCCACTCTTTCTTTTGCACCGACGTCTCAATGAGTTGCTGGAACTGGAACGTTGTGTGGCACCATTTCGTTATCGTTGCCGTGGCACCCCTTTTCCTTTCCACCACGGTGACAAATGCTTCATATTGCTCTTGTCAACTTTAATAAAAATTGCATAAACTTGTCCATGTCATCCACATCATGATAACAACAATTAAAATGTTTAAATTGTTGTTGCAATAAATTACTAAGCCATATGGGGATTTACCGGATTTGTTGTTTGTTATATCCGGCCCCATTTAAAAAAATTTATATAGATAATTCCTTTATGTTTCACCTCTTGACATGCTTAACAACATTTAATATTGTTGGGTACATAAACGAGATCGAACTAAATAACGGATCGTGGTGTTTCGTCAATATGCAACCCGTTCATACTGAGCTCCACTTAAGTTGTAGTTTTGTTTGTGCACTTTGACATGCCATGTATCATTAAACCGGACATGCATTATACTTAGTTGTGCATCATGCCATGTTCATGTGTTGGTTGTTTACTATGTTGTTTGCTTCTTTCCGGTGTTGCTTCTTCGGGTTAGTTCCGATAACGTCGCGTTTGTGAGGATTCGTTCGACTACGTCCGTTTGTCTTCTTCATGGACTCTTCTTCTTCCTTGCGGGATGTCAGGCAAGATGACCATAACCTCGAAATCACTTCTATCTTTGCTTGCTAGTTGCTCGCTCTTTTGCTATGCCTATGCTGCGATACCTACCACTTGCTGATCATGCCTCCCATATTGTTAAGCCAAGCCTCTAACCCACCTTGTCCTAGCAAACGTTGTTTGGCTATGTTACCGCTTTGCTCAGCCCCTCTTATAGTGTTGTTAGTTGCAGGTGAAGATTGGAGTTTGTTCCTTGTTGGAACATGGATATTTTGTTGGGATATCACAATATCTCTTATTTAATTAATGCATTTATATACTTGGTAAAGGGTGGAAGGCTCGGCCTTATGCCGGATGTTTTGTTCCACTCTTGCCACCCTAGTTTCCGTCATATCGGTGTTATGTTCCCGGATTTTGCGTTCCTTACACGGTTGGGTTATAATGGGAACCCCTTGACAGTTCGCCTTGAATAAAACTCCTCCAGCAAGGCCCAACATTTGTTTTACCATTTCCACCTAGCCTTTTCTTTCCCTTGGGGAGGCCCGCCCAAGGGTCATCTTTATTTTAACCCCCCGGGCCAGTGCTCCTATGAGTGTTGGTCCAAAATGGGCAGCCTGCGGGGCCACCTCGGGGCAACTCGAGGGCTGGTTTTACTCTTAGCTTGACCTATCCGGTGTGCCTTGAGAACAAGATATGTGCAGCTCCTATCGGGATTTGTCGGCACATCTGGGTGGCTTTGCTGGACTTGTTTTAATATTGTCGAGGATGTCTTGTAACCGGGATGCCGAGTCTGATCGGATTATCTTGGGAGAAGGAATATCCTTCGTTGACCAAGAGAGCTTGTGATGGGCTAAGTTGGGACACCCCTGCAGGGTTTTGAACTTTCGAAAGTCGTGCCCGCGGTTATGGGTAGATGGGAATTTGTTAATGTCCGGTTGTAGAAAACCTAAAGTTGAACTTAATTAAAATGCACCAACCGCGTGTGTAGCCGTGATGGTCTCTTTTCGGCGAATTCCGGGAAGTGAACACAGTGTTGGAGTTATGCTTGACGTAGGTTGTTCTAGGATCACTTCTTGATCATAGTTTCTCAACCGTGCTTTGCCTTTCTATTCTCGCTCTCTTTTGCGTAAGTTAGCCACCATATATGCTTGTGCTTGCTGCAGCTCCACCTCATACCTTTTACCCCTACCTATAAGCTTAAATAGTCTTGATCGCGAGGGTGTGAGATTGCTGAGTCCCCGTGACTCACAGATACTTCCAAAACCAGCTTGCAGGTGCCGATGATATCGTGCAGGTGATGCAACCGAGCTCAAGGAGGAGTTCGATGAAGATCGTGTTTGTCATGTTGTTTCCGTTTCCAGTTGATCAGTAGTGGAGCCTAGTTGGGACGATCGGGGATCTGTGTAGCTTTTTGAGTAGTCTTCTTTTATTTTGGGTTCCGTAGACGACCCTTGTGTGTATCCGGATGATGTAATGTTATATTCATGTATTGTGTGAAGTGGCGATTGTAAGCCAACTATGTATCTCTTTCCCTTATGTATTACATGGGTTGTGTGAAGATTACCTCACTTGCGACATTTCTTACAATGCAGTTATGCCTCTAAGTCATGCTTCGACACGTGGGAGATATAGCCGCATCATGGGCGTTACACAAAGAGCTCGTCGTAAACTTTTATGTCGATGCAAGCTTTGACACTGATCCGGATGACTCTAAGTCATAAACTGGATACGTGTTTTTATTAAATGGTGGAGCTGTCAGTTGGTGCATTTCCAAGAAGAGCGTTGTGGCGGAATCTACGTCTGAAGCGGAATACATAGCTGCTTCGGAAGCAGCAAATGAAGGAGTTCATATCCGATCTAGGTGTAATACCTAGTGCATCGGCTCCAATGAAAATCTTTTGTGACAATACTGGTGCAATTTCCATGGCAAAGGAATCCATATTTCACAAGAGAACCAAGCACATCAAGAGATGCTTCAATTCCATCCGCGATCAAGTCAAGGAGGGACACATAGAGATTTGCAAGATACAAACGAATCTGAATGTTGCAGACCTATTGACTAAGCCTCTCTCACGAGCAAAATATGATCAGCACCAAGACTCCATGGGTGTTAGAATCATTACGATGTAATCTAGATTATTGACTCTAGTGCAAGTGGGAGACTGAAGGAAATATGCCCTAGAGGCAATAATAAAGTTGGTATTTATATTTCCTTATATCATTATAAATGTTTATTATTCATGCTAAAATTGTATTAACCGGAAACTTAGTACATGTGTGAATACATAGACAAACAAAATGTCACTAGTATGCCTCTACTTGACTAGCTCATTGAATCAATGATGGTTATGTTTCCTAACCATAGACATGAGTTGTCATTTGATTAACGGGATCACATCATTAGAGAATGATGTGATTGACTTGACCCATCCG
Source organism: Triticum urartu (assembly GCF_056163025.1). NCBI lineage: Eukaryota > Viridiplantae > Streptophyta > Magnoliopsida > Poales > Poaceae > Triticum > Triticum urartu. The sequence goes on from NC_141875.1 coordinate 172,247,568, forward strand.
TTAACTTAGCACGATGATCGTTTAGTTTGTTGCTATTGCTTTCTCCATAACTTATACATGTTCCTATGACTATGAGATCATGCAACTCTCGAATGCCGGAGGAACACTTTGTGTGCTATGAAATGTCACAACGTAAATGGGTGATTATAAAGGTGCTCTACAGGTGTCTCTGATGGTGTTTGTTGAGTTGGCATAGATCGAGATTAGGATTTGTCACTCCGATTGTTGGAGAGGTATCTCTGGGCCCTCTCGGTAATGCACATCACTATAAGCCTTGCAAGAAATGTGACTAATGAATTAGTTACGGGATGATGCATTACAGAACGAGTAAAGAGACTTGCCAGTAACGAGACTGAACTAGGTATTGAGATACCGACGATCAAATCTCGGGCAAGTAACATACCGATGACAAAGGGAACAACGTATATCGTTATGCGGTTTGACCAATAAAGATCTTCGTAGAATATCTGGGAGCCAATATGAACATCCAGGTTCCGCTATTGGTTATTGACCAGAGACATGTCTCGGTCATGTCTACATAGTTCTCGAACCCGTAGGGTCCGCACGCTTAACGTTCGGTGACGATCGGTATTATGAGTTTATGTGTTTTGATGTACCGAAGGTAGTTCGGAGTCCCGGATATGATCACGTAGATGACAAGGAGTGTCGAAATGGTCAATACATAAAGATTGATATATTGGATGACTATATTCGCACACCGGATGAGCTCCAAGGTCACCGGATAATCATCGGAGTGCTGGGGAGTTATCGGAACCCCTGGGGGGAACTAATGGGCCACATGGGCCTTAGTGGAGAGAGAGAGAGGGCCGGCCAAGGCAGGGCCGTGGGCCACCTCCCCTCTAGTTCGAATTGGACTAGGGAAGGGGGGCGCCCCCCCTTTGCTTCTCTTCTCTCCCTCTCCTTCCTTCCCCCCTTCCTCCTCCTAGTAGGACTAGGAAAGGGGAGTCCTACTCCTACTACGAGGAGGACTCCTCCTCTCCTGGCGTGCCCCAACGGCCGGCCGGCCTCCCCCCTTGCTCCTTTATATACGGGGGTGTCGATGGGAACGACACCTATGGGATCACAAGAATCCCTACTGTGGTTAGTGGGGCGCGGGGTCGTGAGAAGAGTGGATCAAACAGATAGCACACGATTCGTTTATCCAAGTTCGGGCCGCGAGGATGCGTAAAACCCTACTCCTGCTTTGGTGGATTGTATATCTGTGTTCTTGAGCTAGCTATGGGGCGCGAGGAGCTCCAAAAAGCCGAATCCTTCCTCTGGTCGCCTCGGGCCTCCTTTTATAGGAAAAAAGGGGTTGCCAAAGTGGCACACAGGAGGTGGAAAGGGTACAGTGACGCGAGGTTATCCCTCGCATTACATGACAAGGCGCATTTAATGCATCTTGCCTAGGTGTCCTTGCTTTATCGGGGACGGGGGAGAGATCTATCTCGTCTGTCGCCGCTCCTTCTTGTGTCGACACGCGCCTTGGCCAGCGATGTCTGAGATGCCATGTAGGTAGGCAGGCAGCTGAGGTGGCGCAGTGGTGGGTCTTCACGAAGATCTGCATGCCGCCACGCAGGTGCCTGCCCAGCTGGTTGGGTCGGCAGCTGCATGCATGCGGTGGTGGAGGTTTAGTCAGCATGGGCCTGATGGTGGCCCTGCGGGTGTCCTCGGCAAGGGCCTTGCCGGGGCCCCAGCAAGGGTCTTGCCGAGGCGCCTGCTGTCATCCCCGGCAAGGCGCTTGCCGGGGGCCTTGTGGTCTTCCTCGGCTGGGATCCCGCCAAGGGTTGTCGTCTCCTTAGTGCGTATCTGATCTTGAATGTCTTCACAAAGATCTGCATGCCGCCACGGGGATGTCTCCCGAATCCTTGCCCTTTGGGGGCAGTGGACTCAAGGGTGATTTGCTCCATAGGCGCGGGACGAGTCGCCGCGGCAAGGGTCTTGCCGGGGCTGCTAGAACTGTCTCCCGGCAAGGATCTTGCTGGGGGAGTCCGCTTCGTCCCCTTTGCTCTTCGTGGTCTTGGCCTTGGCGTCGTTCTAGTTCTCTTGAGCTTCGGTCTTACCCTGGCTCTCCTCCCTTGCCTTGCATGGTGTGGTGGTATCCGCGGCTCAGACTGCCCGTGCATAGTTATAGGGGTACAAAAAGTGTACCCCTATTTTTGTACACCGACAGGAGCCCCCGGGCCTGGTCCACACATAAGCGCAACGCGTTGTTGGGCTAGGCCCAAAAATGGTGCACGGGCAGGCGGGGCGGTTTTTACCGCGGTAAGATTCTTCGCGCGCTGCGCTTCTCATGATTCCCGCGCGTGGTGCGGCGTGGGGAGGCGCGTGTGACGTGGGCGGCATGCGTGGGGTTGGTTCCTGCAGGCATGCATCACATCGTAGTAAAGGGGCGGTTCGTGCCTTCCCCATAAACGGAGGGAGGCATGGAGGCGCGGCCCATTTACTGAATGGGGCTGAGGCACGGTCTTCAAGGCGTCCACTCCCCACAATCACGGGGTGGGGAGTGGTCGTCTCACCCGTCCCCTCGGTTCTGCACGTCCGCCACGTGTCTCCCATGCGCCTGGGGTGGCAAACGGTGGAGGCGGGAAACCGGGCCGTCGCTGGTTGGGGCGGCGGGTCGGTCCTGGCTCCTTGCGCCTTCCGTATCTTGATTGGCCGAGCGGGGCCGCCGAGCCCCAACCCCGATCCTTTATAAAGAGCGGGAGGGGGGATGACGTCCCGCATTCTTTCATCTTCTTCTTTCTTCAGCTTCTGCTCCTCCCTTCCATCCATCATGGAGAGAGGGAATCCTGGTCCTTCAATAGTGGTGGCGAGGGTCGCCGCTCGACAACGCGTCCCTCCTTCTCCTGTACCTGCGGTGGCAGAGCTAGCCACGAGGGGAAGGGGGAGGGGGCGAGGCCGTGGGCGAGGCCGGGGCGCTCGGGGAAGAGGAGGACGGGGTGGTGCGCTGGCCTCGCCTCCGCCAGCAGCTCCTCCTCCAATGGAGGGCCATGTTGGGGATGACCCTCGTGAGTTCTTCGTCAGGCTGCGCCGGCCGCCGCGCCGTCGCCTTCGTCTCCCGACTCCATTTGCGCGGGAGATGGAGCTGGATCCGTTGGAGTCATTGCGGCTGCACATGAGGGGCGGCGGGATCAGTGGCACGAGGGTCCGCGTCGACTTCCCCGCCCCTCACGTGATGTATCTTCGTCGGGGATGGAAGACGTTTGCTCATATCCACCGCTTGATGGAGGGGCTCACTCTCCATTTTAAACTGATGGAGGGTGGCCTTCTCTGTGTCAAAGTCTTCGGGCTCTTTGGGACCCATGCAAGGTGCTGCATGGAGAGCTCTTCTGATAGTGAAGACTCCTCCTCGGGCGGGAGTGACGAGGAGGACAGCGGTAGCAACGACGAGGGTAGTAGGCGGCAGGATGACGGTTCCGACTAGGTGTCGGGTGCCGCTCCGTGCGGCACCGCCGACCCCATCATCCGTGTCGTCGGCTCCCTGAACTTCTCGGGGTCGTCTCCTTAGGCGGCTGGAGTTGGGAGGCTGCGGAAGAGGAAGAGGGCGGGCGGCAAGGCCGTCAAGTTGGAGTACGCGGGCACCGATGCCTTCGACGCATGCTGATGTCCTGCCGCCTCGTCTTCGAGCTCTGCTTCTGGCGCCGCCATCACCATCCAGCCTTTGGACGGCCACCAAGATGTTCTCTTGGTGTCTTCTGCCACCCGTAGCTCACCTAGGCGCTCCTTTTGTCCTTTTCGCCTCCTTGACCTGCCTCCTGAGGAGAGGGACAAGAATGGGATTACAGGCACCTTACCTCTTTTTAGTTTGTAAGCCTTCGGGCCTTTGTTGAATTTAAAACTTGTAATCCCATCATTCATGTTTTTCATTCCCTATGGACTGTACCTGAGTGGAATGTTTTTTTAATGAAAAAGGGAAGCTTGCCGGGTCATTTGTATGCGGGTGGAACCCACGACAAGGAGTAAATCCTTGATATCTTCAAGATAAACATTTCCTTTCCCGGCAACAGGCCTTGCCGTCTCCCACTTCGCTCAACCTTCCTCACGCCTTTGGTGGAGGCAAGGATGAGGCGGGTTCAGGCTCCTTGTTTTATCCTTTCGCTGCCGCGACTATGACCAAACTTGGCCCCAGGAACGAGCCCTAGGGCCTAGAGTTATGGGAGCACGGTAGCTTAGGGGAAAAGGAGGTTTCACATACCTCAGTCCATAATGGAATGCATGATAAGGGATGAAGAACTTATCTGAAGCTGCAGTCCCCGGCAACCCTGGTTCGCCGTGGGTGAATCTTTGCTCTTGCAGCCCCCGGCAATACCGGCTTGCCGGGAGCTAGATGCTGGTATGTTCCTCTTTTTTTTCTCCCCAAGTGGCTCGACATGGATATCTGTGTGTTATGTGAACCAAAAAAGACAAAAGAACGACAAAGAGACGCACACTCGACCTCTAAGCTAGGGGTTAGTCGCCGTTAAGCACTATCAACCCTAACCAAGGATGAGACTCGACCTAGCATGCATGCTATAACCTAAGGCGTCAGCGCTTCATTTATTTATGCTCAGGGTCTGCGCCTGGCTTTGTACAAAGGGTTACATGCGTCATCGGCAAGGCTCGTACAAAAGGTGGCTTGCCGGGGGGCCCGGCAAGCCGCGCCTCACGGGTAAAACTTGTGAAGATGCTCAATGTTCTAGGAGTTACTCACCGGAACGACATCTTCGGTCTCCAGGCGGACTGCGCCGGGCCTGGTGACTCGTACTACCTGATAAGGGCCTTCCCACTTTGGCATCGACTTGTTGGAATTCTTGGACGATTGAACGCGCCGAAGAACAAGGTCGCCTTCCTCAAAGCTTCGGGCATGAACCTTGCGGCTATGGTAGCGGCGCAAGGCTTGCTGGTAGCGCGCTGCTCTCACAGCCGCCCGAAGACGATCTTCCTCAAGGAGTGTTGCATCATCTTGCCGCAATTGCTCTCGCTCAAGCTCGTCATAAGCGAGTAATCGAGGTGACCCGTATATGAGTTCCGTGGGGAGAACTACTTCTGCCCCGTATACCAGGGCAAAGGGTGTCTAGCCAGTGGCTTGATTTGGTGTCATTCTGATTGACCAAAGAACCGCCGGCAATTCATCAATCTAGCGCCTTCCACTCTTGTGCAGTCTGTCAAAGGTCTTTGTCCTCAGGCCTCGCAGTACTTCAGCATTTGCCCTCTCAGCTTGACCATTGCTTCGTGGGTGAGCAACGGAAGCGAAACAGACCTTGCTGCCGAGGTCTTGAATATATTGCATGAAGGTGTGGCTTGTGAACTGCGTGCCGTTGTCGGTGATAACCCTATTGGGTACACCAAAATGGCACACCAGTCATTTGAAGAACTTGACGGCTGACTGTGATGTGACCTTCCTCCCTGCTTCCACTTCTGGCCACTTTGTGAACTTGTCGATTGCAACGTACAAGTACTCAAAGCCCCTGACAGCGCGGGGGAAAGGGCCCAGTATGTTGAGCCCCCAGACCGAGAAAGGCCAGGAGAGAGGAATGGTTTGAAGGGCTTGAGCTGGCTGATGAAGCTTCTCTGAATGGAACTGACACGCTTCACACCTGGTGACTAGTATCGTCGCATCCTGGAGGGCGGTGGGCCAGAAGAAGCCTTGCCGAAACGCTTTGCCGGCAAGGGCCCTTGACCCGATGTGGGATCCACATATGCCTCCATGTATCTCCGCCAACAGCCCCAGTCCTTCGTCTTGAGGGATACACTTCAATTTCACGCCGTTCGGACTCTTTCTATACAGGACGTCATCGACGAACTGGTACATAGTAGAGCGACGGGCTACTTTTTCCGCTTCTTCCTGCTCCTCAGGAAATTCACCTGTTTGGAGGAATCGGACGGTATGCTGTGCCCACGCTGGAGCCTGGGGCTCCACGGCGAGGACTAAAGGCATTTCCTCCGCTATCGGAGTGGCTGTCTCCATGGCAAGAGCTTGATGCTCTGTCGGAGCTAGCTGTCCCGTGGCGGGCTCGGTGTCTCCGGCAACATCCTTGCCGGCGGCTTCGGGGAGCTCGGCGGGAAAGTACTTGTCGGGCCCTAATTTTCTCCTCTTGTTCTACTCTGTTGATGGATCAACAGATGGCTGAGTTAGCCGAAGCACAAAGGTACCTGGTTCCACAGGTAGCTTGAGGGCAGCGTGTTTTGACAGGTAATCGGTGATAACATTCTCTGCTCGGGGAACGTATTCCGCACGTATACCATCAAAACGCTCTTCCAGCTTTCTCACTTCATCGATGTAGGCCTTCATCAACGGGCTCTGGTAATCCTTGTTGACTTGCTTGACGACAAGTTGCGAGTCGCCTCTGACGACGAGTTTCTTGATTCCGAGGTCCGCCGCGATCCTAAGACCGGCAAGCAGCCCTTCGTACTCAGCCGTATTGTTTGTTGACACCTCCCTGGGGAAGTGCATCTGGATCACGTACTTGAGGTGCTCTCCGGTGGGCGCGACAAGCAGTACGCCAGCCCTGGCGCCCTGTAAGGAGAAAGCCCCATCAAAGTACATGATCCAGTCGCAACATGCCTCCTTGCCGGGGAGAGCAGTCTCTTGGGTTTCTTTGTCAGACGTCGCGGTCCATTCTGCAACGAACTCCGCCAGGACTCGGCTTTGAATCGTCAAGGTACTCTCAAACTTGAGGCCAAAGCTGGACAGTTCCAGTGCCCACTCTACGATCCTTCCCGTTGCGTCTGGATTGTGCAATATCCGTTGCAGAGGGAGGCGAGTGACGATAGTGATTTCGTGCGCCTGGAAGTAGTGACGCAGCTTCCTCGAGGCCATAAGAAGGCCGAAGAGCAGTTTCTGCACACCAGAGTACCTCGATCTAGCCCCCTGCAGGAGGGAACTAACAAAGTAGACCGGGTGCTGCATCATTTTTTTCTTTGGCAGCACTTCAATTGGCTGCGTCGTCTCGGCATCGGTGGCATCGGGCTCCGTCGCTGCTATTACCTCATCATCAATTTCTCTCTACGCCACTAGTGCGGCGCTGACCACCTGGTTCGTTGCCGCCCGGTACAGCAGCAACGGTTCCTGTGGCCTAGGCGCAACAAGTATATGCGCGGAGGAGAGGTACCTCTTCAAATCTTGCAATGCTGCTTCGGCTTTTGGCGTCCACTCCATCGGGCCCGCCTTTTTCAAAATCTTGAAAAAGGGAGGGCGCGCTCGGCGGACTTGGAAATGAACCTGCTCATGGCAGCAACACAACCAGCAATCCGACGCACATCCTTGACTTGCTTGGGCGCTTCAATCTGCTCTATAGCTTTGATCTTGTCCGGATTGGCCTCTATCCCACGCTGTGACATAAAGAACCCGAGAAGCTTGCCAGACGGGACGCCGAAGACGCACTTCTCAGGGTTCAGCTTGAGATTGATCTTGCGTAGGTTTGCAAATGTTTCTTGTAAATATGATATGAGGGTTGCCCTGTTCTTGGTTTTGACCACTATATCATCCATATAAGCTTCCATATTTCTATGGAGCTGAGGTTCAAAACCAATCTGGACCGCCCTTGCAAACGTTGAACTAGCACTCTTCAACCCAAAAGGCATCCGTATAAAGCAATACATACCACATGGGGTGATGAATGCCATTTTCTCTTCATCTTCCTTGTCATGAAGATCTGGTGGTAGCCGGAGTAGGCACCGAGGAATGACAACAGATCACACCCAGCTGTGGAGTCAACAATCTGGTCGATGCGCGGCAACGGGAAGGGGTCTTTGGGACAAGCCTTATTAATATATGTGTAATCAATACACAGCCTCCACTTCCCATTTGCCTTGCGCACTACCACCGGATTGGCCAACCACGTTGGATGGAGCACTCCTCTTACCAAACCCGCTGCTTCCAGTTTCCGGATCTCCTCTTTGATGAACTCTTGTCATTCCAAAGCTTTCTTTCTGACCTTCTTCTTGACGGGCCGTGCATGAGGACAGACAGCAAGGTGGTGCTCAATCACCTCCCTAGGAATGCCGGGGATGTTGGATGCTTGCCATGCAAACACATCGACATTCCCCCCCGGGAAGGTGACGAGCACGTCTTCCTATTTGTCGTCAAGGGTGGAGCTTATGGTAAAAGCTCCTCCCGTGCCGTCCTCCTTGACAGAAACCTTCTTGGTTCCCGGTGGTGTGGCCCTGGACTTCTTGTTTCTGTCGGCGGAGGTCTCTGGCACGTCCTCGACGGGAGCGCTACACTCCGAAGAGGTGCGCTTGCCGGAGTGGGTGCCTGAGGTCTCACCGGTCTTCTTCTTTTGCCTTCCCGGGGCTCCAACGGCAGGAGCAAGCGCCTTAGATGTGGCGGCTGTTGCAACTGCTTCTTGGTAGAGTTGGTCAGCGCAAATTAGCGCATCCTTCTTGTCTGATGGGACGGTGATGATCATCACAGGCCCCGACATCTTCAGGGTGTTGTAGGCGTAATGTGATGCCGCCATGAACTTGGCCAGCGCTGGGCGGCCATGGATCCCGTTGTAAGGCAAGGGGATCTTGGCAACGTCGAACACAATCCTTTCTGTCCTGTAGTTTAGATCACTCCCGAAATTCACGGGCAACGTGACCTTTCCCTTTGGTTGACTTCTTCCCGGGTTGACCCCCTGAAACGTGCCCGTCTCTTCGAGGTCTTCATCAGGAATCTGCAATTTCTCGATCACGGCAGGCGAGATTAAGTTCAGACCGGCCCCGCCATCGACTAGCTCCTTTGTCACCTTGAGGTTGCGTATTGTTGGTGAAACCAACAATGGCAAGCACCCGACTGCACTAGTGCGATCAGGGTGATCCTCAGTGTCAAAAATGATAGGTGTGCTGGACCACTTCAGTGGCCTTTGGGCATCAAACGACGGTTCCGCCGCTGTAATCTCACGTGCCCACTGTTTAAGCTGGCAGTGAGAGGTATGCAGCGAGGCGCCGCCATCGACGCACATGGCCTCTGTAGCTTTCTGAAATTCTTGGTCACCAGACTCATCGTCCCCTTCATGATCATCATCTTCTGGCTTTTTGTCACGGCCCCGGGCGGGCCGCTCCTGCTGTTTATCTTTGCCGCGACGGCCCGCCTGGCCGTCACGCTTCTTGCCGGACCCCTCAGCACCTCCTGGCCTTTCTCCTTGTCCCGCCTCTCATAATCAGCCCTCTGCTTCTCAACAAGGAGCTCAACCTGCCAGCAGTTCTGGAGATCATGGCCTTTGGTGCGATGGATCTTGCAGTATTGCTTGTCGGAGTTTCCTGGCTTCTCGGCAGCCGCCAAGGCCCGGCAGGCGACACATCCGGCAATTTCCTTGCCGGGGTCATCTGCCTTGGATTTCTTGGCAGAGCCGGCGTCGTCAGATCCCTCGACGGCAAGCACAGCTTTACCTTTGCTCTTCCTGTTGCGGAGCCGGCCTTTCTTCACCGGGGCGGCAGTATCCTCATCTGAGGAGTCGGTTTCCACGCCGGCATCTTCGCCGAGGTACTTCCTTCCCTCTTCAGCTCGGGCACATCTGTCAGCAAGAACATAGAATTCTGCCACATCTTTCACCTTGTTCATTGCCAGTTCCTCGCGCATCTTGCGGTTACGCACGTTCTGATGGAATGCGCTGATGATGGCGGTAGGGTGAACATCAGGGATATTGTACTGTACCCGGCTGAACCTCTGTATATACTTGCGCAGACTCTCGCCTCTCTTCTGGGGAATGACCTGCAGGTCGCTTGCTTGGCCATGGGCTTGGTGACCTCCAGTAAAGGCACCCACAAACTCATGGCACAAATCCGACCAGGAGGAAATAGAGTCTACCGGCAAGTGCATCAACCACGACATGGCGCTGGGTTTAAGAGCCAATGGAAAGTAATTCGCAAGCACCTTATTGTCGCGGGCTCCGGCGTCTTGCATCGCGATGGTGTAGATGCTGAGGAACTCAGACGGGTGAGTCTTGCCGTTGTACTTTTCACCTATGTCAGGTTTGAAGGTGCGGTGAGTGGGCCATTGGAACTGCCGCAGCTCATGGGTAAAAGCCGGACAGCCTACCTCGTAAGGTAGGCCTCCAGGGCTCTCCGGGGCCGGGTGGTTCACAGCAGGCCCTGCTCGCCTGTCTGACTGGTGGCGCGCTCCACGCCGGCGCTCGATAGTGGTTCGAGCGTCTTCATGGGCTCGTTCCTGAAGAACTTGGCGCTGGTCACAGTGGGTCCGCGGGTCAGACGATGCTATGGAGATGTTGTCACCCGCGACGTCGCGACGAGCCGGCGTCCGCTGTACCGGATGGGGAAGAGGTGAATGCACCGTGGTCGCGGCTCCGCCGGCTTTTCCGCCACTGGTCCGCGGGACTCCATCGGAGCGCCGACCCGGGGGCCCCACCGGACTTGGTTCGTCTTTGTTGGCCACCGCAACAAGGCTTCGGATAGTGTCTCTCCACTCATCGAGTTTCCCCATAATGGGAGGAAAGTCGAGGAGCAACTGCGCGTGCCAGGGCCTCTGCTGGCATCGGTGGCAGCGAAACCTGCATGGATCGCGACGCGCTTCGACTGCTGACCATGTGAGAAGGAGCTCTATCATGACCCCGCGGTCGCATGGCATTTTCACCAGCGCCTCGGCGAGTGGGCAGGTCTTCTACGTCCCGGGAGTGGCGCTCGGGGCTCTTCCCGCGGTGACGCCCGGGATCTTTAGCGTGGTTACGCCGTTCGTCGCGCGCTGCCTGGGAGGTGCGCGCTGTTGGCGCCGGCGTGGGAGTCTTGGAGGCCCTTGCGTCGCCTTCGGGCGGGGCGGCGATGACCTTGGAAGGCCCCGCTCCACCCGCGAAGGGTTTGGCTCCGCCTTTGGATTTTGCGACGTGTGGCCCGTTACCAGGCGCACAAACATCGCCGCCTCCCAAACTCCGGCTGCTGGGATGGTGTTGGAGTTCGCGAGCAGCGCCCCGGGTCCTTTCTGCGACCGGTCTGCTGCTCGCTCGCATCGGGACGGGCTGTCCGGCTTCCGACTGGCCAACCGCCACCGTCGTCTTCTTCTTGGGCGCCATGATGATGAAGAAGCGCTGAACTAACTGCTAAAGCCAATTCTCACAACTGCGCCCCCTACCTGGCACGCCAAAGATGTCGGTGGGAATGACACCTATGGGATCACAAGAATCCCTACTGTGGTTAGCGGGGCACGGGGTTGTGAGAAGAGCGGATCAAACAGATAGCACACAGTTCGTTTATCCAGGTTCGGGCCGCGAGGATGCGTAAAACCCTACTCCTGCTTTGGTGGATTGTATATCTATGTTCTTGAGCTAGCTATGGGGCGTGAGGAGCTCCAAAAAGCCGAATCCTTCCTCTGGTCGCCTCGGGCCTCCTTTTATAGGAAAAAATGGGTTGCCACAGTGGCACACAGGAGGTGGAAAGGGTACAGTGATGCGAGGTTATCCCTCGCGTTACATGACAAGGCGCATTTAATGCGTCTTGCCTAGGTGTCCTTGCTTTATCGGGGACGGGGGAGAGATATGTCTCGTCCATCACCGCTCCTTCTTGTGTCGACACGCGCCCTGGCCAGCGATGTCTGAGATGCCATGTAGGTAGGCAGGCAGCTGAGGTGGCGCAGTGGTGGGTCTTCACGAAGATCTGCATGCCGCCACGCAGGTGCCTGATGGAGGTTTAGTCGGCATGGGCCTGATGGTGGCCCTGCGGGTGTCCTCGGCAAGGGCCTTGCCAGGGCCCCGGCAAGGGTCTTGCCGAGGCGCCTGCTATCATCCCCGGCAAGGCGCTTGCCGGGGGCCTTGTGGTCTTCTTCGGCTGGGATCCTGCCAAGGGTTGTCATCTCCTTAGTGCGTATCTGATCTTGAATGTCTTCACAAAGATCTGCATGCCGCCACGGGGATGTCTCCCGAATCCTTGCCCTTTGGGGGCAGTGGACTCAAGGATGATTTGCTCCGTAGGCGCGGGATGAGTCGACGCGGCAAGGGTCTTGCCGGGGCTTCTAGAACTGTCTCCCGGCAAGGATCTTGTCGGGGGAGTCCGCTTCGTCCCCTTTGCTCTTCGTGGTCTTGGCCTTGGCGTCGTTCTAGTTCTCTTGAGCTCCGGTCTTACCCTGGCTCTCCTCCCTTGCCTTGCTTGGTGTGGTGGTATCCGCGGCTCAGACTGCCCGTGCACAGTTATAGGGGTACAAAAAGTGTACCCCTCTTTTTGTACACCGATAGGGGGCAGGGGCACCCTACGACACACAAGTTGATCATTGATCCCTTAGCCATCTGCGGTGCCCCCCTTGACCATAATCCACCTCTGTCATATCGTAGTGGTGCTTAGGCAAAGCCATGTTCCGGTAGCATCATCATCACCATCATCACGCCGTCGTGCTGACGAAGCTCTCCCTCGACACTCAGCTGGATCGAGAGTTCGTGGGACGTCACCGAGCCAAACGTGTGCAGATCGCGGAGGTGTCGTACTTTGGGTACTAGGATCGGTCGATCGTGAAGACATACGACTACATCAACCGCGTTGTCATAACGCTTCCGCTTACGGTCTACAAGGGTACTTGGAAAACACTCTCCACTCTCGTGAGCATCACCATGATCTTGCATGTGCGTAGGATTTTTTTTTGAAATTACTGCGTTGCCCAACAGTGTCATATACACGTCCTCGGTTGAATTTCCATGAAGGAAAGCCGTTTTGACATCCATCTACCATATCTCATAATCGAAATATGCAGCTATAGCTAGTATGATCCTCACCGACTTCAGCTTCGCTACCGGCGAGTAAGTCTCGTCGTAGTCAATTCCTTGAAGTTCTCCATAACCTTTAGCGACAAGCCGAGCTTTGTGGATCCGAACGTTTCCATCCACATCGGTTTTCTTCTTAAAGACCCATTTGCAGCAAATGGCCTTTACTCCAAGTGGCGGATCAACCAAGTCCCAGACTTGATTTTCATCCATGGACTTTAACTCGGATCGCATGGCCTCTAGCCATGCCTCGGAATTCGGGCTCACCATCGCTTCCGCATACATGGCCGGCTCGTCGCTTTCTAGCAACAATACATCACGCACTCTGCACAATCTTTTCAACCTCCATGGTTCCGGTGCCACTTCCACTACGGGTTCCTTGACTGACTCCGGTATGATCTCATCACCCGCCGAGCCATCCCCGAGTGGTACTTGAATTTCTTCGAGTCGGACCGTCCTCCCACTGGCCACCCGACTGAGAAACTCTTTCTCAAGGAAAACCCCATTCCGAGCAACAAACACTTTGTTCTTTTCCCGGATGTAGAAGCTATATCCCAAGGTTTCCCTCGGATATCCCACGAATATGCATTTGTCTGACTTGGGTGTAAGCTTGTCTGACATAAGTCGCTTGACAAATGCTTCACAACCCCAAATCTTTAGGAAAGACAAACTGGGAGTCTTCCTGGTCCACATCTCATATGGTGTCTTATCTACGGATTTTGATGGTACCCTGTTAAGTGTGAAAGCTACAGTTTCTAGAGCGTATCCCCAGAATGACAAGGGTAAATCCGATTTGCTCATCATAGATCGAACCATGTCCAACAAGGTATGATTCCTCTATTCTGATACGCCATTTCTCTGTGGCATACCCGGAGGTGTGAGCTGAGGTACTATACCTCGGCTTTTCAAATGACCATCAAACTCCTGGCTCATGTACTCACCTCCACGATCAGATTGTAGAAGTTTTATAGTCTTGTCGAGCTGATTCTCAACCTCGTTTTGAAACTCTTTGAACTTCTCAAAAGTTTCCGACTTGTGCCTCATCAAATAGATATATCCATATCTATTCAAGTCGTCGGTAAAAGTCACGAAGTACTGATAGCCACCTCCGACAGTTGTGCTCATTGGTCCACACACATCATTGTGTATCAGTTCCAACAGCTCGGACGCCCTCTCGCAACTCTTCGTGAAAGGAGACTTAGTCATCTTGCCGAGCAAGCATGATTCGCATGTCTCGAACGACCCGAAGTCGGACGAAGTTAGGAGCCCATCTCATGGAGCTTCTTCATCCGTTTCAGACTAATGTGTCCAAGACGGCAGTGCCAGAAGTACGTCGGATTTATATCATTAGGATTATGCCTCTTGACATTCACGTTATAGACCGATTCATGTTCTAGATTCAATATAAAAGCCCATCAACAATGGGTGCATAGCCGTGGAACATACCATTCAAATAAGTCGAACAACCATTGTCCTTTAAGTTGAATTCATAACCCTGAATCATCAAGCATGAGGCAGAAATAATGTTCCGACCAAGTGCAGGAATGTAATAACAATTATTCAATTCCAAAATAAATCCAGAAGGAAGCTGGAGCTGCATCGTGCCGACCTCCAATGCAGCAACTCTTGCTTTGTTGCCGACCCTGATATCAATCTCCCCTTGTGCCACACGCCTAGTTCTTACCACTCCCTGCATCGAGTTGCAAATATGAACAACTGATCCGGTATCAAATACCCAAGAGCTACTAAGTATGTCAGCAAGGTAAATGTCTATAACATATGCAACAAGTGTACCTTTGCCCGAAGAAGCATTTCCGGCCTTCTTTCCATGCTCTACAAGCCACTTGCTACCGTTCCTCTTCCAGTGACCGGTCTCCTTGCAATGATAGCAAATGGTCTTTGAGTCCGGTCCAGACTTCGGCGTAGTGGCGGAGGTTACCGTCTCCGTGCCCTTTGCCTTAGCCTTTTTCTTGGACCAACTCTTCTTGAACTTAGCCGATTTCTGCACTATCAACACTCGATGTGTGCCTTTTGTTAATATCCTGCTCTGCCACTTTGAGCATCCCATGCAATTCAGTGAGCTTCCTATCCATGCCATGCATATGATAGTTCGAGATGAATGTCCCATAGCTGGGCGGAAGAGAACCCAGAACTGCATCAGTAGCTAGGTCATCCAAGAGCCATAAGCCCAAACGATCCAAAGCTTGCACATATCCGATCATCTTGATCACATGTGGGCTCAGTGGATCACCTTCCTTCAGCTTGCAATCCATCAAGGATCGCCAGATGTTGAACCTTTCGGTCCTAGCCTGTGTCTGAAACATGCTCTTGAGACTTTCGATCATATCGTAAGCCTCAACATTTTCGAAATGCTGTTGCAAATCGGGCTCCATACAAGGCAGCATCAAACAACTGATCTTCGTTGATTCATCAACGAGTTTCTGGTAGGCATTCTTAGCTGTGGCACTGGCATTATCGGCAGGTTCCTCTGGAAGTGGATCCTCTAGAACTTGTTCCCTTTTATCATGCTTGAGAACAATTCTCAGATTTCTATACCAGGTGGTAAAGTTTGTTCTATTTACTTTATCCTTTTCCAGAATTGATTTTAGTGCAAAGTTGGGTTGAGTAGGTGGTGCCATTGATCTACAACAGAAAATATGCAATCACTAAGCAATGTGTTTATGTAGAGTAATTCAAGCCTTAAATATAAATACTCCCACTGAAGTTGGCATCCCTCTGCAAACTCTTAGTGATTCAGGATCCGACTATCACATGTGACTAGTGAGCTTTAGCCTCACTGCTAGACAACATGACTATCCAGTAAGCAACTCCTTGCTAATCGTATCTCTATACGACTCCTGTCGGTCGGGAAGGTATGTCATACCCCAGCCCCCAACCTTCTTTGCCACAAGGCCCAAAACCGTTTTGATAGCCTTGTCAAGATAACCTGATGCAGTGCATGTCCGTGTCTGACACGAACCCTTCAGTTCAAGGACACCTAGCAGCACCCCAATTTTATGAGCCCACTACTAGACATACTTGACGTGCGAAGGTGCAACATCGGGGATGGCAAATTTCTTAATATTAACGAGGGATCTTTCTATCATTCTAACATGCATAGAAAACAAGAAGCATAACAATCACAAATAAAACATATATTGTGAAATAGTATGGCTCCTTCATGGATGTTCTTCCAGGTCAGATCCGACTCCGATGACCATCTAGGAACTCCATCTTGTTTGTCACGCTGGGAAGCCAAGCCACCAACCTGATCTCTATTATCCAACTAGTACAACTAGTAATGAATTTTACATAGAGTCACAAGTCGACACGTAGGTCGTTATACAATATAATGACAGCACTTTGGCTCCTACCGGCTAACAAACATGACATGCATGCCATGTATAATTTACACATGCATCACATACACATGAGCCATACTATTCACATCAAACCTGCAAAACAAAGTTACGCATAGAATCGCATTCTACCGGTTTGAGTGATCGTGTACGAAATACAAGGCACTACACACATGGCGGTCCCATCTTGCTCGGAAATTACAGATCACATCTGAACTCCGATCACGCCGAATTTTCCGATCTGACCGATCTTATCGATCATCGCGAGTCCAATTCGGATTTACGTTTCACTGTTAACCCCGATGGCGGATACCGACCGGTAGGGGTAGGTTGTGTCACAACCTCATCGACTCCGATCATCAGAAAACATAGCCACATCGATACCCATGTGCAGTTGCTCTCATCAACCGTGCACACATCCGATCTCATCAACGACAACAGATCTCATCTACACATATCTAATATGCATATGATTTGAATCCAAATCCTATAACAGAGGCTCTGATACCACTGTTGGGTTCTATGGTAGGGTGTGTTGACTGCAAATTAAAATTATCTATGCGCAAAACAACCAGGAACATGCTACGGGAATGGATCATAGATCGTTACCACTAGACGCGCAGTGCCGTGCAGCGGAAGAAGAGTTGGGGTAGCGCGTCCGTGTGGATCGTCTCCTCCTTGTCCGATCTCCCTCGAACAACCAGTCATCGGTTCCCACGTACAGGTTCACTGGAGTGGCGCAAGTGCACCGCCTCTAATGGTATCCGTGCGTGCAGGAGGAACGTCGTGCGGCGGACTACTAGGTCCGATCACACAACCGGCGGCGGGTGGAGGTGTCTATTCACAACACATGCAAACCCTAGTGACAACACTGAAGTGATCAACTGCATGAGTGTGCGCGCGACCCCTTAGGTTCAAGCCGGCTTGGTCGCAGTTTGGATCACCTCTGAACTGCACGATTGGTAGCGGCCCCTAGCAAGGCATGCTGAACAACAAGCAGACTATGAAGCTGGTTAGGCGAACCTGTACATCATACTTCCATTCCTTTTGCCACACGATATATGTTGTCGGGCTCAAGGCGTGTCTGTCATCCTTGTGCTAGCCCGACCTCTTTGTTGTTCCAGTGATGCCGACCATAAACCAGATTATCTCATAATCCTTGTCGCATGGCCATGCTTATCCTGGTCGGATCATACGAGGGGCCCAAAGTATATCTCTCCTAATCGGAGGGGCAAATCCCATCTTGCTCGACCATGTCTCGCAGCATGGGTCTAGACAAGCCCGAAACCTACCTTTGTAACTACCGAGTCACAGAGTAGCATTTGGTTGGCCCAAAGCAAGTCTGTCACCATCCCGAGTACATGCGCCAGCTCAGGTCTTAGGACATAGAACGTATGGTGTACTAGAGACTCACAGATGACATACCGCTGCGTCTCATAGTTTGGTCTGTCCGACTCGGACCTTATCTCAACTCGGATCCGACTACGTCGAATCCGACCAGATCCTTCCGAGTCCATATTATCCGTTTAGCATCCAATGCTTCATGGCCAGTGAGACCAAGCCATTGACCGTGTCATATGCTAGTCTAGTCGGATGCGCGTCCACACAGCCCTTTCGACCAGGGACATTTTAGGACAGTCATCATACAATGCATAGTCCCACAAACAAGTCACGTACTTGCTGATACACATCATTGATAATGTCTAAGGACTATCTTTATTTATAAACATATAGGAAATATCATCATACATGATTGCCTCTAGGGCATATCTCCAACACGGCCTGCCCTGGCCGCCCCTCTCTCTCCACTAAGGCCCATTGAGGCCCATTAGTTCCCCCGGGGTTTACGTTTGCACTCCGGTTTTATCCGAAACTTCTCCGGAACACTTCCGGTGTCCGAACATATCCGTCCAATATATCAATGTTTATGTATCGACCATTTCGAGACTCCTTGTCATGTCTGTGATCATATCCGGGACTCTGAACTACCTTCGGTACATCAAAACACATAAACTCATAATACCAATCGTCACCAAACATTAAGCATGCGGACCCTGCGGGTTCGAGAACTATGTAGACATGACCGAGACTCATCTCCAGTCAATAACCAATAGTGTAACCTGGATGCTCATATTGGTTCCTACATATTCTACGATGATCTTTATCGGTCAAACCACATAACAACATACGTTGTTCCCTTTGTCATCGGTATGTTACTTGCCCGAGATTCGATCGTTGGTATCTCAATACCTAGTTCAATCTCGTTACCGACAAGTCTCTTTACTCGTTCTGTAATGCTAAATCCCGTAACTAACTCATTAGTCACATTGCTTGCAAGGCTTATAGTGATGTGCATTACCGAGAGGGCCCAGAGATACCTCTTCGATACACGGAGTGACAAATCCTAATCTCGATCTATGCCGACTCAACAAACACCATCGGAGACACCCATAGAGCATCTTTATAGTCACCCAGTTACGTTGTGACGTTTTATAGCACACTAAGTGTTCCTCTGGTATTCGGGAGTTGCATAATCTCATCGTCATAGGAACATGTATAAGTTATGAAGAAAGCAATAGAAATAAACTAAACGATCATAGTTCTAAGCTAACGGATGGGTCAAGTCAATTACATCATTCTCTAATGATGTGATCCCGTTCATCAAATGACACCTCCTTGTCCATGGCTAGGAAACTTAGCCATCTTTATTTAACGAGCTAGTCAAGTATAGGCATACAAGTGACACTCTGTTTGTCTATGTATTCACACATGTACTAAGTTTCCAGTTAATACAATTCTAGCATGAATAATAAACATTTATCATGATATAAGGAATATAAATAACAACTTTATTATTGCCTCTAGGGCGTATTTCCTTCACATATCCCCAACATTAGGCCCCAGGTTGATTTGAACTTGTTCATGTCAATCTTCAACACTTTAGAAAAAATCCTTCTTCACATGCTTATGTTAGACATTGTAACCCGCCGTGACGTCATCTCTTGGAAATTTGGAGACCAGCCATGATGTCATCTTTTATTAATTTTGCACAATACCCAGCATATTTTAACGGATCCTTATCTTTAATAACCATCCCAAAAATTGAGGTGTTTTTGTCGTCACATATCCATTTTTTGGTCTCCTTGATTCCCGCGCATGTCATTTATCCTTCCATCCTTACAAATAGGGCCAGGGGTCCCTTTCTTTTCTCCCCCCTTGCCTCTTCGTCTCTTTCTTCTTCCTCGAATCACCCCAGCACCCGAGCTCCACTGTCGTCCTCAACCTACGCTACTGCATCGACAATGGCAGCTGCATCAACCTGATCTGTCCAGAGTTTGGCCCCGTGCCTCGCCGCTTAACAGCTCAACTAAGTTTTCCTCC
Source organism: Triticum urartu (assembly GCF_056163025.1). Lineage (NCBI taxonomy): Eukaryota > Viridiplantae > Streptophyta > Magnoliopsida > Poales > Poaceae > Triticum > Triticum urartu. Next base: position 172,266,973 of record NC_141875.1, read on the forward strand.
TTCCCTTTCCTTTAGATCTCATTAGGGTTTCCTATAAGTTCGTCGGAGTTCATCCTTGTTCTTCGCTATAGCTTGTAACTTTGATTCAAACTTAGCACTCCTCCCACACGACGACAGCCGTGATACTTGTTTTTGTTATTAGACCATCTCCTTCGCGTAAGAAAAACCAATCTGAACATATGAACTGCTCGAACACTATAATTTAGGTCAAAAATATTTTCCATTATCCAAAGTATCACAGATTCGAAATCCTAGCATCCATCTATGAAATCTGTTTGCTTCAACACTTAGTAGAATTTGCTCTTGATAGATCTTGAATACCATTGCTGTCATGGTAGCTTACATCACCAGTTATAATTTAGTCATATGGCATTAGGCCCCGTTTAAGCCGCCAACCTGAATATATACTGCAGCATTCATTTCCGGCTTGATGAAAACAACATAAACCGGCAAATTTTCTTTCTTTTAGGCTTCCTCCTTCACAATGCCGAAGACAGTCACTTCATGCAATTGGGTTCCTTCTATTGTCACCGAAAACACGCTCAAGGACTTTGTCAAAATCGGCTTTTTACCAGCCAAAGATATCCTGCATTGGCGCGTTCCCAAACAAAATGAAGAAAGACCTCACCCAAAGGATGGTGAGGTCATTGTTTTTACTGATCACACGAATCGAGGCTTCTCACCGCCCGGCTCAAAAAAATTTCGAGACGTTCTGCACTTCTTTCAACTCCATCCTCAAGACATCGGACCCAATTCTGTGTAAAACATTTGCAATTTTCAAGTCTTCTGTGAAGTCTACCTTCAAGAGGAGCCCAGTGTTGAACTCTTCAGGGAATACTTTTATCTGAACTGGCAGAATGAGTTTACTAACGAACCTAGCTTAGAACTTGGCGGGGTCTCAATTCAATGAAGAAGAGATGTTGTCTTCCCGTATGCTCGCCTGCCGAGTCATCCCAAAGATTGGAACCAAACATGGTTCTATTGTAAGGATACTTCTTCGGCTGATGAAAATCCACTACCGGGTTATCGTGTCCAGCGGCTCGAGCCAAAGCATCATCTTCCCGAAAAGCTTACCACCACTGAACGTGCCAAGCTTACTCCCACTATCGGAAAGGTTAGGGCCCTACTGGGAAATGTGTTAACCAGAATTGACTTGGTTCGGTGCTGGTTTTCTTGGCAAATTATACCCTTGAGCTGTCGATCCGGCTTAATGTGCACTTACTTGGGTGATGCAAAAGATCCACTGCGCCACAGCTCCGTGTGCCTCACTGATGATGCAATCAATGAAATGACAAAGACCCTTCTGAATGAGAGCCTGGGAGCTGCAGCAAAGTAGGGCTGAACCCTTTCTACAAACTTAACCCACCACCAGATGTGAGTCTTTAAATTACTTACTCCACCTGATTACTCCAATGTTTTGTTAACTCGACCTTGATTATTTTCACAGGCTACATCTGATTTTTGGAACAAGGAGTATGACCATGAAGCTTCTAAGAAAGCCAGGGCCAAAACAAAAGCCGTCAACAAAGCTACCAAGAGGAATAAGAAGAAATTACCTACTTCCAAGATGCTTGGTCTGGACGACAGTTCTGAGTCGGAGGTAGCCCTTGATTCCCTTGGCTCCTTTTTCAACCATCTTATTGACACTGATTATCATCAGGATGACACGGGGACCAGTCAAGTAGTCGAAGAAGAGGTAACTATCATTTCGTCCGACTTAGAGCCTTTTCCAAGACAGAAAATTTGATGGGTAACCTGGAAAGTAAGCTTTTCACACCCGTTAGCTCATTTGGATCCTCACTTTCTTTTGAAGCAACATCAGCATGAGAGCCGGTGACAAACTAGGAGAAGCGGAGGTGAAGAGTTATAGTCCGGCTTGCCAAATACTCCAGCTCCACGGAAACGTCAAAACGAGGTCTTTCCAAATTTAAACTCTTTTTACCCATTGGCGGGTCTCATTCGCCAGCCACTTAATCCTTCCGATTCAAACTATCATGAGGCTTCTCGCTCTTCCTCCGGCGACTCATCTCAGACCCAGCTGCCGGCTTTCAAGACCGCCCCTGGGTAACATCACTTTTATTCTCTATCTCCTTATGCTCTTATATCACTTTTATTACCTATCTCCTTATGCTCTTATATTTGTACTAATCTCTCATAACCCATGCAGTGGACAAGCAAAACCTAGCAAGAAAGCAAAGGTGACCAAACCGGCCGAAGAGCCCAAAGCCCATGAACCGGAACAACAAACTCCATCCTCTGACACCTCCATGCCACAACCTCAAGAGCCCGTCCATGACGTTCCACCAGAAATTCCTGACCTTTCCAGTGACCCTACAAATGTCAATCCTTTGGGCACTGAATCATCAAGCCCCATTAAACTGTCAGGAACATCCACTGACGATGTTGTGATCACTGGGACCGGCTTTAAAGAACCAGGACAACCCACTGTCTTGGCCAAGCACTCTGCCAAGGAGGAGTTCCTCGAAAGGCGAAAAGTGAGATTTGATATTGCTGATTACTCTCAACTAAGCGCCAGTGAAGTACTCTCTGGTTATCTCAATCAAGTCCATACCAGCCGCAACCTTGAGATTGACATGGTGAAACAGATGCACCAGAAGTATGTGGTATAAATTTCGGCTTAATACAGTATGCATATCCTGTCATCCCCCAAGTCTAATGCATATGATATGATTGAATATGTTGTAGACTTAGAGTAGCCATGGGTATAAAAAACATCTTTGATAGAATCCTTGCAAGGCTGTCTTTCACCATTAGAGTTAAATTGGATTTTGAACGATTAACATTGCATCTATAGCCCCCAAGAGCCGGTTTAATCAGCATGAATGAACCGGTACTTGTACATTATTGTTTATAAATCAGAACTTACTTGTGTAATCCCCATGAGCCGGCTGTGGTCATTTGCAGCGCAACTGGGTCATCATAAAATAGTAACAAAAGGTGCAACGTGCATTAGCCCCCAAGTGTCAAGTACTCTTGCTTGCAAAGTGCTTGGGACTTATTTATAGAAGCTGTTTGTATGAAGAATTTTTTCGGCAGGCATTAGCCCCCATGTGCCAAGTGTTGTTGCTTGCAAAATGCTTGGGACTTTATTCATATAAGCTGACTTATGAATATGGTTTCAAATCTGCGCCTATACAGGACACCGCTGCTCAACTTCAGTTACAATTGGCTGATATGAAAACTCGACTGGAGGTTCAAGAATCTGAGACCCAGAAAGCCGACTTAAAGTTCAAATTTAGTCTGGAGGAGACAGAAAAGCTAAAGACCGGTTTTGATGCTGAAAGAACTGCCTGGGCTGAGGAGAAAACTGCTCTAACACAGCGGGCCAAAAAAGCGGAACCTGATCTTCAAAAGGTGACCACTAAGCTTACCGGTTTAAAACATCGTGTATCCCAGATGGTTTCTGCTATCTTTGGTGAGCCGCCTTGCCAGCATCAAAATTGAATCTCTTCTTTTTATATCATAAACCACCGCTGATCACTCCACAATTGTTACACAGGTCCGAGGAGCAGCAACCTTAGTCAAGATACGCTGGTGAAACTTAAAGTCGTATATACGCTTATTGAACAACTATATACCGGAACTCAGCGCACACTAGCCACGATTTCTCCAACAAATCAAGGACCCAATCTGCTGAGTGATGTCTTGAAAAAATTGTCAATTCCGCTTGTGAGGTTCAAGAGATAAAATGGTCATGTGTAAGAGCCGGCATCGTGGCAGCCTTGAGTCGTGCTAAGGCATGGTTACCAGAGCTAGACCCGGCCGAGGTAGCTACTGGGTATCCAAGTTTGAAAGAAGATGGCACTTCTTTTGACCAGAAAGACTTCGCTGCCTGTGTTAAAGATATACATCCTCTGGCGACTCTGATTGCTGATGAAACAAATCTCTCAAAATATCAGCCGGCTTATGATGCAGAAAACCAGAAGATGCCCACGCCGGCTTATAAAGTGATGGATCTGATTCCCCCAATCCGCAAGCATACTTTCGCCCCTGAAGTTGATCCATCCGACCTTATAGATGATGAAGCTGAATTTCAAGCCTTGTGTGGCATTGACTGGTCATCGCCCAACTTCCCGACGGCGGAGGACGAAGAACCAGAGAAGGATGACCCGAAAGCTTCAAGTCATCAAGCCCAAGAAGATTGATCCATTGGGTGGTTTAAACATTTGATCTTCCAAAAAACACTTATCTTTTTGGCTCATTAAGTCATGCAATAGGCTAGTGAAACGTCGATCTATCGTGCCATCGTGCACATGTTGTTTTGCGCAAACTGCTGATCCGTCAGTTGAAAAATGATCACTTTATGCTTATGATAACATTGATTTATGCAGCTCAGATTTATCAATACCCTCCACACAAATAGATCACAAGTGATCCGGCGGTTTACCGCGAGGTGGGTCATAATACCCTATATAAACCACTGGTGATTGAGGGAGTCCTGGACTAAGGGGTCCTCGGGCGTCTGGCCTGTTGTCCCTGGGTCGGACTGATGGGCTGTGAAGACATGAAGGCCGAAGACTGTACCTGTGTCTGGATTGGACTCTCCTGGGCGTGGAAGGCAAGTTTGGCGACCGACTATGAAGATTCCTTCTTATGTAACCGACTCTATGTAACCCTAGATTCCCTCCCCGATGCCTATATAAACCGAAGGGGTTAGTCTGGGAAGGATATACTCATTACCATACTCATATAGGCTAGGCTTCTAGGGTTTAGCCATCACGATCTCGTGGTAGATCAACTCTTGTAATAGTCATATTCATCAAGATCAATCAAGCAGGAAGTAGGGTATTACCTCCATAGAGAGGGCCCGAACCTGGGTAAACATCGTGTCCCCCGTCTCCTGTTACCATCGATCCTAGATGCACAGTTTGGGACCCCCTACCCGAGATCCGCCGGTTTTTACACCGACATTGGTGCTTTCATTGAGAGTTCCGCTGTGCCGTCGACAAAAGGTTCAATGGCCCCTTCAATTGTCTATAGTAACGTTGTCCAAGGTGGAACTTTCCTCCCCGGATAGATTTTTGCGTTCGGCGGCTTCGTACTGCGGGCCAACTCACTTGGCCATCTGGAGCAGGCCGATAGCTATGCCCCTGGCCATCAATTCAGATTTGGAAGCTTGAACTATGTCATGGATATCCGTGGAGACTTGATGTTCAATGGATTTGAGACCGCGGTGATCGCTCCCCCTCACTCCGATGAACGCGACCTAAATCTGTCATCGGACCAGGTTCTGGAGATGGTTCCTATAACTGCTACGACCTTAGATCCGGAGCAGTTTGCACCATCCGAAGCCACAGAGTCCGCGGTGTTGGAGCCGCACGCAGACTCAATACCATGCAATTTCAGCATCAACGGAATTTCGGACTCGTTTCCGACTATAAGTTCCGAACCTTACGCGCTCCCGGACACCGAGCTGGATCGGTTATCAATCATCGAGTTCAGCACCGCAGATGTCTTCCAACACTCGCCCTTTGGCGATGTGCAGAATTCGTTGAAAAACCTGTCCCCGATGGGGGACTCACGGCCGAACTATGTCCGGTTCGAGCTAGAGGCTAAAAATGGAGAATTTTGCTTCCCACCTGCCACCCACTTCATAGCCACTGTCGAGGACTTAACCGACATGCCCGCTTCTGGCTCCGAAGACATTGACGGCATAAACGACGATGCCGATAAGGAGCAAGGCCAAGACCCGCCAGTCAGCAGGCATGGGATGGCCACCCCTTCATATGACGAGTACATGATCGATACACTTAAAAAGCCTTGCGGCAATGACAAGGGAGATCCAGTTAAAACTCCTGAGACACAACTATGTTCCGGCGCCCCACACGCCACCCCAAATCATGCCGCAGAAACGATTGCGCTGGAGAAAATAGTACTCCGGACGACGCCGAAAGCAATGAAGACCCTGTGGGAGAAATATCCGAGTAGGAGGAACAGGAAAACGGGCAAGCCAGCCCCGATGAACAGGCCCCGCCCAGCAACGGTTCGGAGGATGAAAACTACCTTACGCTCTCCGAAGATGAGGTAAGCCTCGGCGACGAAGAATTCATCGTACCCGAAGAGCCCCTCAAGCAGGAGCGCTTCAAGCGCAGGCTGATAGCTAGGGCAAGGAGCCTGAAAAAGAAGCAGCAGCAGCTCCAAGCTGACCAAGACCTACTCAATGACAGATGGACCGAAGTCCTGGTCGCCGAAGAATATGGCCTTAGTGGCCTAGCCAAAAGCTACCCAAAGCACAGATCGCTATACCAGTCCGATGACGGGGCGTTGGAGCCCGTACCATCGTCACACAATGTGGCAGGTCACCGACAACTCTGTCCGGATAAAGAGGCAACTCAAGCCGAACACCAGACCGCCCCACCTCGCCGTAAAGGCAAGAACAACGCAGGTCACGATTACCCAGACAACCTGCAGAGGGACTTGGACAATAGAGCAGGAAACGCAAGACCGATCTATGGATCATGAAAGCATGCTTCGACACGCCACGATGGCTACCTATTCGGACGTATCTAACCTCGCCACGCCTGATCCGAAAACTGCAAAGAGACTCTTTCGGAGTTATGTCGCAGTATGGCCCAACATAGAGGCGCCGCACACCCGCTTTGCTTCACTGATGAAGTAATGGATCATGAATTCCCCGAAGGATTCAAACCTGTCAATATTGAATCATACGACGGGACAACCGATCCCGCGGTATGGATAGAATATTTCATCCTCCACATCCACATGGCTCGTGGGGACGACCTCCACGCCATTAAATACCTCCCACTAAAACTAAAAGGGCCAGCTCGGTACTGGTTAAACAACCTGCCTGAAAACTCCATAGGCAGCTGTGAGGACTTGGAAGAGGCCTTCCTCGATAACTTCTGAGGAAAACATGTCTGGCCACCGGATGCCGATGACCTAAGTCACATTGTCCAACAGCCCGGAGAATCAACCAAGGAGATCTGGACTCGGTTCTTAGTCAAAAAGAACCAAATCGTCGACTATACGAACACGGAAGCCCTTGCAGCTTTCAGACACAGCGTCCAGGACGAATGGCTTGCACGCCACCTCGGCCAAGAAGGACCTAAATCCATGACAGGCCTCACTACTCTGGTGACCTACTTTTGTGCGGGAGAAGATAGCTGGCTCACTTGTAGAAGCAATAGCGCCAGTAACCAGGGCACCTCCAAAACCCGAGACGGCAACGGCAAGCCACGAGGAAGCAAAAACAACAATCGCAATGACAATGAAAGATCAGGCGACACAGCGGTCAACACTGGATTCAGCAACCCCAAGCCCGGTCAGTGAAAGAAGCCATTCAAGGCGAATCAAGACGAACCATCCAACCTGGACAGGATATTGGACCAACCCTGCCAGATTCATGGCCACCCCGATAAACCAGCTAATCATACCAACAGAAACTGTTGTGTCTTTAAACAGGCTGGCAAGCTCAACGCCGAACACATGGGGAGGAGGCCGCCAAGCGACAGAGATGACAGAAAGGTTGACCAACGAAACACCGGGGGTCAGAATCAGTCTCCACCCGAGGATCAACTACTCCTAGAATGGAAATAGCAACCCGGCTTCCGCCGCCCACTCCGTACACCTACAAAGTTTGTACTGCGCATACATCATTACACACTCAAGATACCATGGGCATTGGCGGAAGCACAATACGGACAAGCCCGCAAGCACTCTAGTAACTGTTTTTATTATATATATCATAAGTAATCATTGGCATATCGCTCAGTTCCTATTAAACAATATCCGAACTAATCACCCGCATTGTTTCCCCAACAAATATGGCTCCTACAGTTATTTCACAGAAATATCTTGGCATAACCTGCCAGGGGCTTGGTGTGGGAACAAATGAGTTGCCAGTAAAAGTCCGAACAGCTCTATAGCATACTTCGGCGTCGCAACTTTGGCCTTATATGCATCAGCTCCGAATCATTGTCTTGGGTCAATAGTTGGGTTGCCCGGTTCTTGTGCTTGCTACCCTACGTTCTGCTCTATCCGCTAGGGGAGTAAAGGGAGAACTACTATGATTGTGCCCTCGTCTAAACCAGACAAGCACCTCAGTAGAGAAAGCCGAAAACTGACTGTCATGATGCGGCGTGAGCTGGTCAACCACTTGACGACTTCTTGGAATCTTTAGCGATTCTCCGTGTCACACGAGGGATCTTTTTCAGATCAAATATGTAAGGCACCATATGCCGCATACATACCAGGGGCTATGTCGTAGCCCCACAATAAAACTCCTATGGCTAAGTGAAAGCATTAATGCCCTATAGTCCGATTGCATGGTTCATCGCATTTATCACCTCCTTCATGGACCAAGACGTTGGATAAAGAGTGATTAAATGCCTTTCCGAACACCCCCGTACTTCCTACGAGGGGGCTGAAGCTGATGACTGGAAAACTTTCAGATTGTATCAAAACGGCCGCACAGGAGGAATTCAAGCTTTCAAGCAAAACATAAATAGATTAACTATAAAATTGTCTTTTACAATTTCAATACACCTCACTCGAATGTTATGTCTTTCGAGCACTGACCCTCTATAAAGCGGGCGGCCTCTAGGACATCTTCAAAATAATGCTCCAGTTTCGGGTGGTCCTTGCCTTTGGGCGGACTCTTCGTCGCAACATCGATGGCCTTCATCTTCCCCCAGAATGTTTTGACTCGGGAAAAAAGCCATTCGCGCACCCTCAATGCACGATGATTGCTTCACAGCATCGATACGCGGCACCGCATCATCAAGCCTGTGCACCAAACTGAAATAGCTATTTGGAACAGGCTCGGTTGGCCACAACCAGATTATGACATCCTTCATGGCAGCGCCAAATATCCTATGAAGCTCGGCCCATTGGGACATCTGTTCATTGAGCAACAGAGGGCGCTTTGTTGCGCCAAACTGCGACCAAAAAAGTTTCTCCGTTGCATATCCATCTCGCGCTTGGTAATACTGCGCCACATCGGCAGAACTCTTCAGCAAGTCTAAGAACTCGTCCGGAGAACTCCATACTTGGTTAAGCTGGGCATAGTTCGGGTCACCGAACTTAGTTTGTAGCAGAAAGGGCTTTCCAGCCGCAATCTCCCTCGCCTGTCGAACCTCCTCACGGGCTGCTCTGGATTCCGACCGCGCTGCTCTAGCCTCTTGTAAGGCCTTGTCCAGATCGGCCGTTAAGGCTTTACTCTCCTTCTCCAGAAATTCACAGCGGCCGGTAGCATTCTCCAGTTCGAGCGTCATAGTGGATATCTTCTCCTCATCTTGGCGCCGTGCAGCTTGTTTGGCTTTTAATTCAGTCGATGCCTTTTCGGCAGCAGCATTACTACGACGGGCCTGCTCCTTGTCCCGGGCCAGCTCCGCTCGAAGAACTTCAATGGCGGCAGCACCATCTGCATCCATGCATATTCCAACATCTAAATCTCAGCATCATGCTTGTACCACAAAAATGTATGAGGATTGCCCCCAATACATACCTTGCGACTCGTCAAGACACATATTGATTAAAGCAAGTCATCCCCTGCCACATCAAGCTTTCGCTGCAAATCGGCAATTTCCATAGTTCGAGAAGTGGCCAAGGGGGAAGCAACCTGTGTTCAAAGTTGATCAGGTTAGTCATCAAACTATCCTTTTCGATCCTCCATTTTGCTTCCCAGCGTAAGCCAACCCGAGTATCAGGGGCTACTACCTATACACAGGCGCATCTTTGCAAATGAAACATAGCTGAAAACATTATGTCACAAACCTTGAAGCCCTTCAGTAGGCTCATGAAGGCATCATTTAATCCACTATTCGCGTACAAAATCTTTTCAATCACTATACCCATCAAGGTACGCTGTTCCCCCAAGACAGATGATTTCTGCAACATGTCCCGCAACATATCCGGAGTCCCCGGGTATCCGGAAGCTGCTCCAAAAGCACAATCATCCTTTGAAGGAATCTACTCACCCATCTTCAAAATCCCTATCGGCTATGAACCAGACAGTCCGGGTCCTTTGTTATCATCAGCCCCGGAATCCCAGATGGTCGGAGGTCCACCTTTGGGTACTGCCTCTTCCGTCCCCTGGTCTAAAGGGACCCTCCGCGATGACACTTCAGAGTCATCCGCCTTATTGGGCGACGAGGTCGGAGGAGGCGTCTCGCTCTCCATCATCTCTGGGAGGAGACTCCCCAAAGAAGAGGATCGCCAAGAAAAATTATGTGCCGACCTGTAAAAATGCATAAATGCATTACGTGTATCTTCGGTAACAATAACGGAGCAGGATGCTATCAAAGTACTCCGGGTTCTCTTACGGTTTGGCCGAGAGCTTGTCCCCCTATTGGAGCTGCTCAACGGCGTCACTTTCCAAACCCAAGCCGATCGACGGTGGCATCTTTCCGTTCTTGGAAGACCACCCCTCGCACTCTTCGGAGGCGGTCCTTTTTCTCCTGTTTGGAGAAGGGATACTGGGTCCTTTTCCGCCTCCGTCTTCGGGAGAGGAAAGGTCGATTTCTCTGGACTCAGTGTCCGACTTACCTCCAGAACCAGGGGCATCTTGGGTCTTTTCACCCTCCCCTGCTGGTGCCTGGTATGGCACCAAGGCCAGCGTCCTTGTTAACACAGGATTAGCTGAGTTTTCAGGAAGGGGAGCTAGACACCTAATCTATTCCACCTTCTTTATCCAGCCCTGAAAAAGGATGATACTGTTGGTATCTTGCCACTGGGTATCTTACTATAAGGTATTCGGTAAACGGGTACTTACCGGGGTATCCAGATGGTTACAGTCTAGGCCGACATCTTCGGTGGTGTCCGGCCATTGCCTTCGTTTCCCGAAGAATAATCACCACATTCCTTCATGTGTTGTGCCGAAGAAGTGTTGAAGAGTCCGCGGGCCTTCTGGATTGAACTCCCATAGGAGGAGAGGCCGTCGCTGGCATGGCAGGGTCCGACGAACTAGCATTACTTGAATGACGTTGGCTATGTCGATGTCCCTCTCAATGAGGCTTCGATGCAACTTTGCAGAGTTCGCACAACATTCGTTGATCCCCAATCGAGCCCCTTGTTAATCCATGATGCAAGCTGAATTGGGGGGCTGGATCGGAATGCGGGCGCAGTTGCCCACTTGGAGCCGCGGGGCTCGGTGATATAGAACCACTCCTGCTGCCATAGATCGGAAGATTTGGTGAAGGATCCTTTCAGCCAAATGGCGCTAGCAAGCTTGCTCACTGTAGCGCCGCCGCACTCGGCCTGCTCCCCCTCTACCACTTGCGGCTTCACATCGAAGGTCTTGAGCCACAAGCCGAAGTGCGGAGGAGGGCTTCGCACGTGACGATAAACGCCGAGATAAGAATAATAGAGTCCGGGGCCAAATCATGAAAGTCCAGCCCGTAATAGAACATGAGCCCTCGGACGAAGGGGTTAAGTGCAAACCCCAACCCGCGAAGGAAGTGGGACACGAACACGACCCTCTCGCCGGATCTGGGGATGGGAATAACCTGCCCCTCGACAGGAAGCCGATGATGGATTTCAGCAGTCAGGTACCTCGCCGCTCGAAGCTTTGCAATGTCTTCCTCCACAACAGAAGAAGCTACCCACCGGCCTTGACGGCTGGATCCAGACATGATTGGGCTTGTGGCGACCGAAACCCGGGTGTTGGAGCTCGGGGTAGCAGGGGTTGAGAAAGAGGCAAGCGTGGAAGAAAAATATGGGTCTGTACCCCTATATAAAGGCTGCAAATATCAAACATCTCCTCTTGGGCCTCAAAAACTTTCTTGTTTCCAAGTAGTTGTACCTAGGCGACGGTTGGGTTACCCATGTCCGGCTTGACAGGAATCCCTTAAAAAGGGTCTCCGCTTGGATAAGACGTGCCAATAAGGCCATGTCTTGGGACGTGGGGCGACGGGCCTGCTAAAACAGTTCGCAAGTAGTGGCCGTGCAGGCGTGGTGTCATACTGCCAAAAAGTGTTCAGTGGGTTGGACCCGTGAAATATTATGTCATCTGCGGTTGTGCATACAAGTCTAGATACAATCATTACATCTGAAGATCAACTAGGAGTTTGGAAGGGGGAACCCGCCTTGCAATGTCGAAGACAATCTGCGCGTCGGACTCCTCGTCATTGAAGCCAGGTTCAGGGGCTGCTGAGGGAGTCCTGGACTAAGGGGTCCTCGGGCATCCGGCCTGTTATCCCTGGGCCGGACTATGGGCTGTGAAGACATGAAGGCTGAAGACTGTACTTGTGTCCGAATTGGACTCTCTTGGGCGTGGAAGGTAAGTTTAGCGACCGACTATGAAGATTCCTTCTTAAGTAACCTACTCTATGTAACCCTAGATTCCCTCCCTAGTGCCTACATAAACCGGAGGGGTTAGTCCGGGAAGGATATACTCATTACCATAGTCATACAGGCTAGGCTTCTAGGGTTTAGCCATCACGATCTCGTGGTAGATCAACTCTTGCAATAGTCATATTCATCAAGATCAATCAAGCAGGAAGTAGGGTATTACCTCCATAGAGAGGGCCCGAACCTGGGTAAACATCATGTTCCCCGTCTCCTGTTACCATCGATCCTAGACGCATAGTTCGGGACCCCCTACCTGAGATCCGCCGGTTTTGACACCGACAGTGACTAAAACAGGTCATAACCAGGGTCGGCGTAATCATAATCATATAGAATCAAAGAATATCATACATGTGATACTTAATCGCACTACCGGCTTATCATACCAGTGCAGTAAGGGTGTCAACCCAAAAAGATTGGACACATAATGACCTGTTTAACTGTCATATACAGTAAGGGGTAATATCCCAAAGTTTAAAACCAGAACTCCAAGCACATAGGCTATTATCATATACTGGCGACTTATAGTCGGAAACTAGTACGGGTTATCAAACTCCATATATGGTTAAGCATGATCCATAAGGATGAAGACTTCATGGCCTGAATTGTCTCAAGCCAGTTCACGACGGTAGTAACGCTATGTTCTCTTTGGTGAATACACCTCTGTTCTAACAGGAAGCCCCACGTGCTTTAGGGCATATAAGCCGAACCAAGAGGGATATTCAAAGCAATGCTCAATGAGCAGGAAGCCCCCAAGTGCGTTGTGGCATTGAGCCGATCAAGAGGGATATTCACAGCTATGCTTCAAATATGAGCAGGAAGCCCCCAAATGTCCATTTATAGTGAAAAAGACTCATTATTCTTTGAGATGAAACAAACAGAGGCCTTGTATTAGTAGGGGTTCCATCTTTATTATAAACATCATAATATATACATTGTCAAGATATGTACATCGTAAGAGCCGGCGGCTCAAGTGTAGTAAGGCCGAAGATGTGCAATATTCCACGGCCGGCGGGTCTCCTCCTTTGACATGCGTGAGTACTTGTGGTCTCGAACATCGACAAGGTAGTATGATCCATTGTTTAGATTCTTGCTGATCACAAAAGGCCCTTCCCAAGGTGGGGATAGTTTATGCACATCAATTTGATCCTGAATAAGCCGGAGCACCAAGTCACCTTCTTGAAAGGTTCTGGTCTTAACCCGATGGTTGTGATAACGATGCAGATCTTGCTGATAAATCACTGATCGAGCCGCCGCGAGGTCATGCTCCTCATCTAACAGGTCAAATGCATCTTGACGTGCCTTTTCATTATCAGCTTCAACATAAGCCGCCACACGGGGTGAGTCATGACAGATGTCACTAGGGAGAGTGGCCTCTACTCTGTAACCATGAAGAAACGCGTGTAACCCGTAGATCTGTTGGAGGTAGTATTGATACTCCATAACACCGAGGATAACTCCTCCACCCAACAACCTAGTGTCCTCTGCAAAGGAACCATAAGCCTGGGCTTGATGCCTCTCAAGATTTCTTGGTTAGCTCTCTCCGCTTGACCATTAGACTGTGGGTGAGCCACTGATGATACATCAAGCCGGGTATGCTCACGTTGGCAAAATTCCTCCATGGCACCCTTGGATAAATTATTGTCATTATCAGTTATGATACTGTGGGGAAAACCAAAATGGAAAATCACCTTTTTCATGAATTGAACCACCGTCGCTTGATACATCTCCATCGTATCTATAATTTTTGATTGTTCCATGCCAATATTCTACAACTTTCATTTACTTTTGGCAACTTTTTATACTATTTTTGGGACTAACATAGTGATCCAGTGCCCAGTGTCAGTTCCTGTTTTTTGCATGTCTTTTGTTTCGCAGAATATCCATATCAAACGGAGTCCAAACGGGATAAAAACTGGCGGAATTTTTTTTGGAATATATATGATTTTTGGGAAGAAAAATCCACACGAGACGGTGCCCGAGGGAGGCACGACGCAGAGGGGCGCGCCCCTGACCCTTGTGGCCACCCCGTAAGGCGGTTGGTGCCCTTCTTTCACCGCAAGAAAGCTAATATCCGGATAGATATCGTGTTAAAATTTCAGCCCAATCGGAGTTACGGATCTCCGGGAATATAAGAAACGGTGAAAGGGTAGAATCTGAGAACGCAAAAACAGAGAGAGAGAGAGAGAGAGAGAGAGAGAGAGAGAGATCCAAACTCGGAGGGGCTCTCGCCCCTCCCACGCCATGGAGGCCAAGGACCAGAGGGGAAACCCTTCTCCCATCTAGGGAGGAGGTCAAGGAAGAAGAAGACGAAGGGGCCCCCTCTCCCCTTCACTTCCGGTGGCACCGGAACGCTGTCGTGGCCATCATCATCACCGCAATCTTCACCAACAACTTCACCTCCATCATCACGAACTCTTCCCCCCTCTATGCAGCGGTGTAACCTCTCTCTTACCTGCTGTAATCTCTACTTAAACATGGTGCTCAACGCTATATATTATTTCCCAATGATGTATGGCTATCCTATGATGTTTGAGTAGATCCGTTTTGTCCTATGCGCTATTTGATGATCAATATTGGTTTGAGTTGCTTGTTTTATTATTGGTGTTGTCCTATGGTGCTCTCCATGTCGCACAAGCGTGAGGGATCCCCATTGTAGAGTGTTGCAATATGTTCATGATTCGCTTATAGTGGGTTGCATGAGTGACTGAAACACAAACCCGAGCAAGGGGGTTGTTGCGTATGGGATAAAGAGGACTTGATGCTTTAATGCTATGGTTGGGTTTTACCTTAATGATCTTTAGTAGTTGCGGATGCTTGCTAGAGTTCCAATCATAAGTGCATATGATCCAAGTAGAGAAAGTATGTTAGCTTATGCCTCTCCCTCATATAAAATTGCAATAATGATTACCGGTCTAGTTTTCGATTGCCTAGGGACAAATAACTTTCTCGTAACAAAAAGCTCTTTACTAAAACTAACTTAGTTGTGTCTTTATCTAAACAGCCCCTACTTTTTATTTATGCGTTCTTTATTATCTTGCAAACCTATCCAAAAACACCTACAAAGTACTTCTAGTTTCATACTTGTTCTAGGTAAAGCGAACGTCAAGCGTGCGTAGAGTTGTATCGGTGGTCGATAGAACTTGAGGGAATATTTTTTCTGCCTTTAGCTCGTCATTGGGTTCGACACTCTTACTTATCGAAAACTGTTGCGATCCCCTATACTTGTGGGTTATCAAGACCTTTTTCTGGCGCCGTTGCCGGGGAGCAATAGCGTGGGGTGAATATTCTCGTGTGTGCTTGTTTGCTTTATCACTAAGTAATTTTTATTTTTTGTTCTTAGTTGTTC
This sequence comes from Triticum urartu, assembly GCF_056163025.1. Classification (NCBI taxonomy): domain Eukaryota; kingdom Viridiplantae; phylum Streptophyta; class Magnoliopsida; order Poales; family Poaceae; genus Triticum; species Triticum urartu. The sequence continues at coordinate 172,282,649 of NC_141875.1, forward strand.
TTTATCTTTAGTTATGGATATGGAACGCGAAATACCAAAAAAATTAGGTGTACTTGCTGCTCATGGAGATGAGGAACCTCCTAAAACCCTCGATGCTCGTTATGTGACAGATATTATGTACTACTTTGATAATCCAGAGAAAACCCCATTCAATTTGGTAATGGGAGACACGTTGGATCAACGTGAATACTTTAGAGATTATTGCTTGACTCAAAAAGGGAAACTATTATGGGATGAAATTTATATGTTGTATTGGTATGCTAGGCAACTATGCTTGAGATATGATTATACTTGTTGCTCTAGGATGAAGGCTCCACACCTTCCCTTTTCATGTGAGTTTAATGATAATAAAACTTTGGCTTCTTATGCTACAGGTATATATGACTACTATGATGTGGAACAAATAGAATAATTTGCTGCTTTTATGGGTGCTTATGAAATTGAATCTATGTTCAAAGAATATGAAAATCTTTATGATGCTGTCTACAGACCTGAAAATTTAGCTATCCTTAAATATTGTTATGAGAATTATGGATACAATTCTGATATTGATGCGTTTATTGAGAAAGTCTCCACTGTCCCAGAAGAGACTAATATTTTGCAGGAATCTATGGAAGAAGAAATTGATGAAACTGTGAGCTCATTGGATGAAATAGATGAGGAGGAGAGCGAAGAACAAAAGGAGGAAGAGCGGATTGATCACCCATGCTCACCTTCTAATGAGAGTAACTCTTCAACTCATACATTGTTTAATTTCCTTTCGTGCTTACCGAAGGATGAATGCTATGATAATTGCTATGATCCCGTTGATTCTTTTGAAATATCCCTTTTTGATGATGCTTGCTATGCTTGTGGCCAAGATGCCAATATGAATTATGCTTATGGAGATGAACTTGCTATAGTTCCTTATGTTAAACATGAAATTGTTGCTATTGCACCCACACATGATAGTCCTATTATCTTTTTGAATTCTCCAAACTACACTATATCGGAGAAGTTTGTGCTTATTAAGGATTATATTGATGGGTTGCCTTTTACTACTACACATGATGATTTTGATAGATATAATATGCATGTGCTTGCTGCTCCTACTTGCAATTATTATGAGAGAGGAACTATATCTCCACCTCTCTATGTTTCCAATACGATAAAATTGCAAGAAACTGTGTATACTATGCATTGGCCTTCATTTTGTGTGCATGAATAGTTCTTTTATGACATGTCGATGCATAGGAAGAGAGTTAGACTTCGTTGTTGCATGATATATGTTACTTTGTGCTCACTACTAAATTACAAATCATTTTTAATTAAAATTGGCTTTGATATACCTTGGGATCCGGGTGGATTCATTACTTGAGCAATATATGCCTAGCTTAATGGCTTTAAAGAAAGCGCTGCCAGGGAGACAACCCGGAAGTTTTAGAGAGTCATTTACTTCTGTTGAGTGCTTTTATATAGTTTAAAAACAACAAAAATAAAGAGGGGAACCCAAAACTTATTCAAAAAGGAAAGCGAAAGTGAGAAAGACGAGCATTGTTGAAGTGGGAGCTAGCCTTGAACTTTGTTCATGCTCACAGAAACTTTGTGAATCTTGATTACCGAAACTTTTCAATAAAAATAATTATCCCCTTGTACAATTCCATTGTATTATAAACATAATGTGCCAAGGTTTGCCTTTAGGATGTTTACAATGCTTGTTGGTTTGTATGGTGCAGGACAGAAACTTTGGCTGTAGTGCACGATTTTTACATTTTTTTACTGGAACGTCAAATGGTTCTGATTCCTTTTGCACTGTCTTTCTATACAAATTGTTTAGTTTTCCTAATTTTGGTAGAATTTTTGGAGTACCAGAGGTATGGTGAATGTTCAGATTATTACAGACTGTTCTGTTTTAGACAGATTCTGTTTTTGATGCATAGTTTGCTTGTTTTGATGAAACTATCGATTTATATCAGTGGATTAAGCCATGAAAAAGTTATATTAAAGTAGACACAATGCAAAAATAAAATATGAATTGGTTTTCAACAGTACTTAAAGTAGTGATTTGCTTTATTATACTAACGGATCTTACCGAGTTTTCTGTTGAAGTTTTGTGTGGATGAAGTGTTCGATGATCGAGAAGGTCTCGATGTGAGAAGAAGGAAGAGAGGCAAGAGCTCAAGCTTGGGGATTCCCAAGGCACCCCAATTAAATATTCAAGGAGACTCAAGTGTCTAAGCTTGGGGATGCCCCAGAGGGCATCCCCTCTTTCTTCAACAAATATCGATATGTTTTCGGATTCGTTTCGTTCATGCGATATGTGCAATCTTGGAGCGTCTTTTGAATTTAGTTTTCACTTACCTTTTATGCACCATGCTGGTATGAGATAGTCCTTGGTTTATTTATAGAATGCTGATTGCACTTCACTTATATCTTTTGAGTATGGCTTTATAGATTGATTCATGTGCTTCGCTTATATCATTTGAAGTTTGGATTGTCTGTTTCTCTTCACATAGAAAACCGCCATTTGTAGAATGCTCTTTTGCTTCACTTATATTTGTTAGAGCGTGGGCATATCTTTTGTAGAAAGAATTAAACTCTCTTGCTTCACTTATATCTATTTAGAGAGATGACAAGAATTGGTCATTCACATGGTTAGTCATAAAATCCTACATAAAACTTGTATATCACTGAATATGATATGTTTGATTCCTTGCAATAGTTTTGCGATATAAAGATGGTGATATTGGAGTCATGCTAGTGGGTAGTTGTGGATTAGTATAAATACTTGTGTTGAGGTTTGTGATTCCCGTGGCATGCACGTATGGTGAACCGTTATGTGATGAAATCGTAGAATGATTTATTTATTGATTGTCTTCCTTATGAGTGGCGGTCGGGGACGAGCAATGGTCTTTTCCTACCAATCTATCCCCCTAGGAGCATGCGCGTAGTACTTTGTTTCGATGACTAAAAGATTTTTGCAATAAGTATGTGAGTTCTTTATGACTAATGTTGAGTCCATGGATTATATGCACTCTCACCCTTCCATCATTGCTAGCCTCTCTAGTATCGCACAACTTTTGCTGGTACCTTAAACCCACCATATACCTTCCTCAAAACAGCCACCATACCTACCTATCATGGCATTTCCATAGCCATTCCAAGATATATTTCCATGCAACTTCCATCATCATCATATACATGACTTGAGCATTCATTGTCATATTGCTTTGCATGATGGTAAGATAGCTAGCATGATGTTTTCATGGCTTGTCCGTTTTTTGATGTCATTGCTACGCTAGATCATTGCACATCTCGGTATACCGCCGGAGGCATTCATATAGAGTCATATCTTTGTTCTAGATATCGAGTTGTATTATTGAGTTGTAAGTAAATAAAAGTGTGATGATCATCATTATGAGAGCATTGCCCCACTGAGGAAAGGATGATGGGGACTATGATTCCCCCACAAGTCGTTATGAGACTCCGGACTTTAAAAATAAATAAAAGAGGCCAAAGAAGCCCACCAAAAAAACAACAAAAAAACAGAAAATGAGAGAAAAAGAGAGAAGGGCAATGTTACTATCCTTTTACCACACTTGTGCTTCAGAGTAGCATCATGTTCTTCATATAGAGAGACTCTTGAGTTATCACTTTCATATACTAGTGGGAATTCTCATTATAGAACTTGGCTTGTATATTTCGATGATGGGCTTCCACAAATGCCCGAGGTCTTCATGAGCAAGCAAGTTGGATGCACACCCACTTAGTTTCAGTTTGAGATTTCATACACTTATAGCTCTTAGTGCATCCGTTGCATGGCAATCCCTACTCTCTCACATTGATATCTATTGATGGGCATCTCCATATCCCGTTGATACGCCTAGTTGATGTGAGACTATCTTCTCCTTTTTGTCTTCTCCACAACCACCATTCTATTCCACCTATAGTGTTATGTCCATGGCTCACACTCATGTATTGCGTGAAAGTTGAAAAGGTTTGAGAACATCAAAAGTATGAAACAATTGCTTGGCTTGTCATCGGGGTTGTGCATGATTTGAATATTTTGTGTGGTGAAGATGGAGCATAGCCAGACTATATGATTTTGTAGGGATAACTTTCTTTGGCCATGTTATTTTGAAAAGACATGATTGCTTTATTAGTTGGCTTGAAGTATTATTGTTTTTATGTCAAATGATAGACTATTGCTTTGAATCACTCGTGTCTTAATATTCATGCCATGATTAGATACATGATCAAGATTATGCTAGGTAGCATTCCATATCAAAAATTATCTTTTTTTATCATTTACCCACTTGAGGACGGGCAGGAATTAAGCTTGGAGTTGCTGATATGTCTCAGTCATATCTATAATTTTTGGTTGTTCCATGCCAATATTCTACAACTTTCATATACTTTTGGCAACTTTTTATACTATTTTTGGGACTAACATATTGATCCAGTGCCCAGTGCCAGTTCCTGTTTGTTGCATGTTTTTTATTTCGCAGAATATCCATATCAAACGGAGTCCAAACGGGATAAAAACTGACGGAGATTTTTTTGGAATATATATGATTTTTGGGAAGAAAAATCCACGTGAGATGGTGCCCGAGGGAGGCACGAGGCAGGGGGCACGCCCCTGACCCTCGTGGCCACCCTGTGAGGCGGTTGGTGCCCTTCTTTCGCCGCAGGAAAGCCAATATCCAAATAGAGATCGTGTTAAAATTTCAGACCAATCGGAGTTACGGATCTCCGGGAATATAAGAAACGGTGAAACGGTAGAATCTGAGAACGCAGAAACTGAGAGAGACAGAGAGACAGATCCAATCTCGGAGGGGCTCTCGCCCCTCCCACGCCATGGAGGCCAAGCACTAGAGGGGAAACCCTTCTCCCATCTAGGGAGGAGGTCAAGGAAGAAGAAGACGAAGGGGCCCCCTCTCCCCTTCTCTTCCAGTGGTGCCGGAACGCTGCCGTGGCCATCATCAACACAGCAATCTTCACCAACAACTTCACCGCTATCATCACCAACTCTTCCCCCCTCTATGCAGCGGTGTAACCTCTCTCTTACCCGTTGTAATCTCTACTTAAACATGGTGCTCAACACTATATATTATTTCTCAATGATGTATGGCTATCCTATGATGTTTGAGTAGATCCGTTTTGTCCTATGGGCTATTTGATGATCAAGATTGGTTTGAGTTGCATGTTTTATTATTGGTGCTGTCCTATGGTTCTCTCCATGTCGCGCAAGCGTTAGGGATCCCCGCTGTAGAGTGTTGCAATATGTTCATGATTCGCTTATAGTGGGTTGCGTGAGTGACTGAAACACAAACCCGAGCAAGGGGGTTGTTGCGTATGGGATAAAGAGGACTTGATGCTTTAATGCTATGGTTGGGTTTTACCTTAATGATCTTTAGTAGTTGTGGATGTTTGCTAGAGTTCCAATCATAAGTGCATATGATCCGATTAGAGAAAGTATGTTAGCTTATGCCTCTCCCTCATACAAAATTGCAATAATGATTACCGGTCTAGTTATCGATTGCCTAGGGACAAATAACTTTCTCGTAACAAAATGCTCTTTACTAAAACTAACTTAGTTGTGTCTTTATCTAAACAGCCCCTACTTTTTATTTACGCGCTCTTTATTATCTTGCAAACCTATGCAACAACACCTACAAAGTACATCTAGTTTCATACTTGTTCTAGGTAAAGCGAATGTCAAGCGTGCGTAGAGTTGTATCGGTGGTCAATAGAACTCGAGGGAATATTTGTTCTGCCTTTAGCTCCTCGTTGGGTTCGACACTCTTACTTATCGAAAATTGTTGCGATCCCCTATACTTATGGGTTATCAAGATCGTTGCATCACATTTACTGACCGGCTTTGCTTCAACCCACTTCGTAAACTTATCAACCGCCACTAGGAGGTGCGTCTTTTTGTATTTGGACCTTTTGAAAGGCCCAACCATATCCAGCTCCCAGACTGCAAATGGCCAAGTAATTGGAATCATCCTTAATTCTTGAGCCGGCACATGAACGCACCGTGAGAACTTCGGACAACCATCACATCTATTAACTAGATCCTCCGCATCCGCGTGTGCCGTCGGCCAATAGAACCCATGACGAAAAGCCTTGGCTATAAGAGATTTAGACTCGGCATGATGACCACAATCCCCTTCATGAATCTCTCGTAGAATCTCACAACCTTCTTCAGGCGAAACACAACATTGAAACGCCCCTGTGACACTACGGTGATGCAATTCCCCATTGATAATAGTCATTGTCGGTGTCAAAACCGGCAGATCTCGGGTAGGGGGTCCCAAACTATGCGTCTAAGATTGATGGTAACAGGAGGCAGGGGACACGATGTTTTACCCAGGTTCGGGCCCTCTTGATGGAGGTCATACTCTACGTCCTGCTTGATTGTTCTTGATGATATGAGTATTACAAGAGTTGATCTACCACAAGATCGTAGAGGCTAAACCTAAAAGCTAGCCTATGGTATGATTGTATGTATATGATCTATCGACTAGCCTGGCCCTGGTTTATATAATGCACCAGAGGCCTAGGATAACAAGAGTCCTAGCCGAATACGCCAGTGGGGGAGGAGTCCTTGTCTTGATCACCAAGTCTTGTGGAATATTCCTTGTATGCGGCAGCTGTCCGGACTGGCCCATGAGTATACGGCCATGGGGGTCCTCCGCCCAATCCAATGATCGGGAGATGACGTGATGAGTACCCCCTAGTCCAGGACAACTGATCGGGATGCGCGAAATCGGCCTGAGGATAAACTCCTAGCTCGGCAGCATACATAGGAATAAAAACACAGTGTAATATATTAAAGATAATAGTGATCGGCGAATGGGCCCCTAAGAGAGGGTCGTGAGAAGTCATCGTGATATATAGCTTGATGCCAAATAGGTCCACATGGTACTTATTGCTGTCTGAAGATGCGCTTCCCATAGTTCGATCAAGCCGAACACTGAGCCCTTTGAATTTTCTGCATTGAATAGGCAATGCAGTAGCCCCCGAGACACTGGTCGGGTGGCAACACCAGATCAGGGGATCGATGTGCCCCTTTAATATTTGTAAATAATGAGCGCAAAGCCCAGTAGCCCCCGAGCCTTAATGTGGGCACGGGTGGCCAAATTAAGGATCGATATCCAAAGTAAAATCATAGATTATGTGTAATGATTCTATGTATCCAAGTACTTTACATCATTATTTTGACTCCATTGTGACCGTTTCTCAGTTGAAAGTGGCCCATCGTCTGCTTCTACCCCTTGGTAGATACTACGTAGGGTGTTTCCGTAATAACAAAGCAACCCTTAGTTGATGTCTCGGTGCCCGAAGGCAGTTGTGTTAGCGGAAACGAGGCAATCAGATATGCGGGCTTTAAAACTTTCATTTAGTCATAGGAGCTTTAAACTGGGGAAGCTAGCTATGAGCCCCCAATTACTGTTCGGCCACATCCGAGGTCAAGCCGTAAACACTTCGGCCAATGTTATGAACGGCCCATCATTTAACATAGTCATTGGATCGCTGACCAGTTTACGCCTATCGTGATAGTCAGTTTTCGGCTTTCTCCACTAAGGTGCTTGACCATGCGAGCTGGAAGCACAATCACTATGGTTCTCTCTTTGCACACCTAGCCGAACAAAGCGGAACGTAGGAGGCAAGCACAGGAGCCGGGCAACCCAACTATTGACCGAAGAGACAATTCGAAACCGATGCATATATAGCAATATCCGAGAATGTTTTGCTGAATCCCTATAGGTGTCCAGCGTTGCACTGCGAGACTAATGCTGGAAATGCACAGATAGTTTAGAAGTACCATAGGCTCGAAAAGGCAAAAAAAACTTATTCAAAAGTTTAATGTCCCAACTAGATCAAGTGTTCGGTGCCAATCCGAAAATTGGACCTGGAAAAAGTGCTCCTGCCGTGCTTTAACATGACACATCCTATCTCAAGACTTCAAGCGGGTCAGCCTATGGCTTCAACCTCCTATCCCGAAGGCGGAGTACTTCTCATTAGGCTAGTTTAGCAAACTAAACTCTAGCGGTTTCGAGAGAGAAATTATGCTCCTCAGCTAGTGACCACATACTTGTGTCGAAAAAAAGAATGATAAATAATAACAATAAAAAACTTTGCAATGACTAAGAAGAAAAACACTTATTATAAAACGGCTCAAATAAACTTAAGAGCCCCCAAGTGACTTGGGTAAAAAAATGATTGCATGTACCGAAGTACTTATATCATATCTATGTTCACCTGAACTTTAAAGGCGTCTTAACCGACCGTCGGCTTGTTCCTCTTCGGTCAAGGACCGAAAAGTGTTATGTACTCCACATGTCGAGAATATTGATGGTGTTTCCAATAACCAGGCAATCAGGCCATAAGGCTGTAATAGACAAAGCGCGCTCAGGGAACTTATGCTATATTACTGCGAAGTGTAAGAAGCATCTTCGAAGAAAATAGTACCCCCACGGATACCTTTCTTCGGTGCTCATTGTTACTATGAGACTTGTGCAATAGATTTTTTTTGTACTCATGAGTTCCGTTGTGTGCCGACCATCATTGAAAACTATAAGAGCGCTAGCTTTCGGCATCACCCAGTCTGAGGTCCGGCTCGGATGACCCGATCATGACAATCGCAGAGGTGCTCCCTTTACTCCCTAGCCGAACAATCGGGAACGTAGGGGTAAACACAGGAGCGAGGCAACCCAGCTTGCAAATCGCTTAAGTCCATATGGTGCATATTGTGGCGTAATACACGAACAAGGAACGAAGCCGTACAAGTATAATCATATGTATGAGGAAAGGCTTCATGAAGGAAGCCCCCAAGTGAACTGGGTATTTAAATTTGTGCGTCACAAACAAAGTTTGGACAAGGAAATTTTTTACAAGCAACTTTTTTTTCCAAAAAGGTATAATGCTTGGTCGAACCGAACACAAGTTAAAAATTTAAAACTTGGAGCATGAAGGAAACTTAGCTGGTTAATGTGTTCGGTATTGACGACACGGTCCAAGCTTGATGCGGGACAAGGTTCCATCCCCCAAGCCGGTCCCGAGGTGGCGGAGCAAAGAGCTCGGGCACTCCGAAGTTGTGACATAGCATGGTCAATGCAGGCCGGCAGAGTGATGGCAAAGTCCCCGGCATGGGGTAATGAAGTGTTGACAAAGCCCCCCTTCCAGCCGAGGTGACGCCAAAGGATATAGTCCGGCTGGATCATTTTCCTGTGCACAAAAAATAGTGCAAACCGGAGATAATGGTAATAATAATAAAAAAAATCGTTGCATAACAAATAATTTATGCAAAGTGAGTAATAAAAGAAATATAGCCTGGCGTCGAAGTCAATGTCGATGCAGGGCGTCGGCGTGATGCGGTAAAGGCGTGGCAAAACCTGAATTCACAGGTCGGTCCGAGTTCCGGATGCGGCGTTCGCCGGACTATGTACGGAAACTGACCGAACCACCATGCGATTGTCATTACTTCGGCCACCATTTGATAGACCTGCGTACATATGATGGACAAACCAGAGTAATAATTTCTTGGGAAAAATGAACCCAAACAAGCAAAAAATACTAGGATTAATAGCACCTGGTTTATTTGTTGTAGCAATCCGAAGAAAGGTGATTCCCAAAATTGGGACTCGATCCGCACACCCATTGCCTCATGGGAGATAAAGCGACGGCACGGCGATGCTGGCAAAGGTTGGCTCGCCGAGGCAAAGCCCTTAGTCCAGCTAACGTGACGGAGCTGGTCGGCTAGTGACGCTGAAGTCTCCGGAGTATAGGTTGATGAAGAGATGGCGAAGCCCCCAGTCCAGACGAGATGTCGAAGCCCCGATGTCAGCCGATGAGTTGAAGTAGGTCAGCGTGATGGACACCGGCTTGAAGGAGCAACAGTGCGGCCCTGCCGATGCAGGTCGTGACGTGGTCAATGCCGGCTTGATGAAGTGACCGTGCGGCGATGCCGGTGTGCCCGCTCCGTGTAATTCGTTGGGTGGCGATGTTGGTGATGATTTATCCTTCGCGAAGCTGAACTCCTATTCGGCTCGCCGAGATGATGATCCTAAGATATTGAGCTCGTCTCAACAAAGTCACGACGTGTCTAGCGTAGGTCAGCAGCCGTGGAGCAATATTGCCGGACTGGTTTGACACCAGCATGATGGTGAAGATCATGTTCAAAAGATCTTAAAGTTAGTGGGATGTGTTCGGGAACAAAACACAATACCCCATACAAAACTTCCTTCAAAAAGGATGTCCGAAATCCCGTTCATAAAAAAGACGAACTCGGGTCGGATTCATTTTTGCGCAGAAAACAGATCCAAAAAGTGATGCACTTATCGGAAGGTTCCCGAAGTTTGTACGGTCGGATCGAGCTGAAATTTTGAGGGGTGGTAGATATAAGAATTCTACAGCCGATCAACGGTTGGATCTTCCAAAGGACGTCCGAGCTAGAAGCTGGACACCACGCCCCAAACTCATCCATATTCCCGTCCAGATTTGACAGGGCTCCGGTATATCGCGGATTGCCAGAGATTCCTCCATCGGAACTCGACGAATTTTCCCAGAGTTGTTGTAGACCCAATTCTGCACAATTCCACCGAAGAAATCGTTAAAACGACACTTGAGGAGGCTGTGACAGCGGATACGAGTTCGCTGTCCAAAAAAACAGCACGGTCGCCCGATGGCAGTGTTGACGTTGAGCCCCCGGGCTCCCTGGATGATTTCTCCCTGATCTTGATAGAGATCGGAGTTGATGTTGATGAAGGCCCTCACCCGAACATGACAATCGGAGGTAGGGCACAGTCCTCGGTCCAGCCAAGGTGACCGGCCGAGCCAGTGATGAAGAAGCCGACGTCGTAGTTGACCTGCGGGCGAGCCATCGATCCTTTTGCCGATCACACAGCGGAACTCTCAATGAAAGCACCAATGTCGGTGTCAAAACTGGCAGATCTCGGCTAGGGGGTCCCGAACTGTGCGTCTAAGATCGATGGTAACAGGAGGCAAGGGACACGCTGTTTTACCTAGGTTCGGGCCCTCTTGATGGAGGTAATACCCTATGTCCTGCTTGATTGTTCTTGATGATATGAATATTACAACAGTTGATCTACCACGAGATCGTAGAGGCTAAACCCTAAAAGCTAGCCTATGGTATGATTGTATGTATATCATCTATCGACTGGCCTAGCCTTGGTTTATATAATGCACCAGAGGCTTAGGATAACAAGAGTCCTAGCCGAATACGCCGGTGGTGGAGGAGTCCTTGTCTTGATCATCAAGTCTTGTGGAATCTTCCTTGTATGCGGCAGCTGTCCGGACTGGCCCATGAGTATAGGGCCATGGGGGTCCTCGGCCCAATCCAACTGATCGGGAGATGACATGATGAGTACCCCCTAGTCCAGGACACCATCAGTCATTGACTTAGACCGCCGGGTTATCTGTCTGGCCAAAGTTTCATCCTTAGGTAATTCACCCCGGGTCATATAAGCCAAATAGGGAACTGTCCAATCAGGAATAGCATGAAGAGCCTCCACCGGTTGTTCCTCCGGGTTAGGAATAGCAAGATCCTCCTCTGTAGGCAATTTGACAGAAGGGTTATGCAGAATATCCAGGAAAGTGTTAGGTGGCATCGGCTTACGCTGAGACCCTAACCGGCTTAAAGCATCAGCCGCCTCATTTTTCCTATGATCAACATGTTCAACTTGATAACCCTTGAAGTGACCTGCGATAGCATCGACCTCTCGACGATAAGCCGCCATGAGTGGATCTTTAGAATCCCAAGAGTCAGAAACTTGCTAAGCTACCAGATCTAAGTCGCCGAAGCATCTCACCCGGCTTAATTTCATTTCCTTAGCCATCCGAAGACCATGGAGCAAGGCCTCATACTCAGCTACATTGTTAGTACAAGGGAACATCAACTGGAGAATATAAGAAAATTTATCACCTCGTGGGGAAGTTAAGACAACTCCAGCCCCCGAGCCCTCCAATTGCCTGGACCTATGAAAGTGGATAGTCCAATATGTGCTATGTGGCTTCTCCTCCGGCATCTGCAACTCTATCCAATCATTGATAAAATTCACAAGTGCTTGAGACTTGATGGTTGTACGAGGCACATACTTTAAACCATGAGGTCCAAGCTCAATGGCCCACTTGGCTATTCGACCTGTGGCTTCTCTATTTTGAATGATTTCCCCTAAAGAGGCAGAACTAACCACAGTGATAGGATGACCCAGAAAATATGGTTTCATCTTCCGACTAGCCATAAAAACCCCGTATACAAGCTTCTGCCAATGTGGATACCTCTGTTTGGACTCAATAAGGACCTCACTGATGTAATAAACCGGTCGTTGAACCGTATATTCTTTGCCTGCTTCCTTCCTTTCTACCACAATGGCTACACTAACAGTTGGGCTATTGGTAGCCACATATAACAGCAAAGGCTCCTTGTCAACAGGAGCAGCAAGAACTGGTGGTCAGTCAATTGTTTCTTGAAGGCCTCAAATGCCTGATCAGTAGCATCACTCCAGACAAAGTGATATGTCTTCTTCATCATCTGGTACAGAGGGATAGCCCTCTCACCCAACCGGCTTACGAACCAGCTTAAGGCTGCAATACGCCCCGCCAAACGCTGAACATCATTGACACACGCTAGCTTAGCCAGAGAGGTGATAGCTTTTATCTTCTCCGGCTTAGCTTCAATACCCCATTTTGAAACCAGAAAACCCAAAATCTTACCAGCTAGCACACCAAAAACACACTTGGTCGGGTTAAGCATCATCTTATAAACCTGGAGGTTGTCAAAGGTTTCCTTCAAATCATCAATCAGGGTCTCCTTCTTCCTAGACTTCACCACAATATCATCCACATAGGCATGATATTGCGCCCAATCTAATTATGAAGACAATTCTGCACACACCGCTGGTAAGTCGCCTGGGCGCTCTTGAGCCCAAAAGGCATATACACATAGTAGAAGGCTCCAAATGGAGTGATGAAAGTTGTCTTCTCCTGGTCCTTAACTGCCATCTTGATCTGATGATAACCAGAATAAGCATTCAAAAAGCTCGAACGCTCACAACCCGCCGTAGCATCAATAATTTGATAAATACGAGGGAGAGCAAAGGGATCAGTCGGACAAGCTTTGTTTAAGTCTGTGTAGTCCAAACACATATGCCAAGTGCCGTTCTTCTTAAGCACCAACACTGGGTTGGCTAACCACTCAGGATGAAAAACTTCAACAATAAACCCAGCCGCCAAAAGCCAGGCCACTTCTTCACCAATGGCTTTACGCCTTTCTTCATTGAAATGACGAAAAAAATTGCTTGACCGGTTTAAACTTTGGATCAATATTAAGAGTGTGCTCAGCGAGTTCCCTTGGTAAACCTGGCATGTAAGAAGGTTTCCATGCAAAGATGTCCCGGTTCTCATGGATGAACTCGATGAGCGCGCTTTCCTATTTCGGATCCAAATTAGCACTGATGTTGAACAGCTTGGATGAATCACCAGGAATGAAATCAACGAGTTTAGTGTCATCAACCGACTTAAACTTCAAGATTGGATCATGCTTCGTAGTTGGCTTTTTCAAAGACGTCATGTCTGTCGGGTCAACATTGTGCTTGTAGAACTTCAACTCTTCTGTCGCACAAAAAGACTCAGCATAAGAAGCATCACCATCCTCACACTCCAAGGCTATCTTGTGACTCCCATGCACTGTTATAGTGCCATTGTGAACCGGCATTTTGAGCTGCAGATATACATAACAAGGCCGTGCCATGAATTTGGCATAAGCTGGCCGTCCCAATAGAGCATGATAAGGGCTCTTGATTTTAGCCACTTCAGAGATCAACGTCTCAGATCTGGAATCATACTCGTCTCCGAGAGCAACTTCCAAAGATATCTTACCGACCGAATATGCTGACTTACCAGGTACTACACCGTGAAAAATAGTATTTGACGGTTTAAGGTTCTTGTCAGTCAACCCCATGCGACGGAAAGTATCATAGTAGAGGATATTAATACTGCTGCCTCCATCCATGAGTACCTTAGTGAACTTGTATCCTCCAACTTGAGGCGCCAACACCAGCGCCAAATGACCCGTATTATCAACCCAGGGCTGGTGATCCTCACGGCTCCAAACAATGGGCTGCTCAGACCATCATAAATAACGAGGAACCGCCGGCTCAACGGCGTTTACTACCCTTTTATGAAGCTTCTGAACCATCTTACATAAACTTGTGGTGAAGACATGGTACTGCCCACTATTCAACTGCTTCAGGTTACTCTGATAACCAGATTGTTGTTGTTGATTCCCCTGACCGTACTTTTGATAACCACCCTGATTGCCTTGATTGCTTGGATGACCCTGGAAACCAGAATTAGAACCGCCACCACCGTAACCCGGACCATGAGAACCGGATCCTGAGCTGCCTCCCGGCTCGTGATTTTTCTAGAACACATTTGAATTTTTGAACTCCTTCATAATTTGGCAATCTTTCCAAAGGTGACCGGACGGCCTTTCCCGCATACCATGCTTTGGGCAAGGCTCATTCATCATCTACTCAAGATTGATAGCTGACCCTCCTGCCCGAGGAGGTGGCTTTCCCTTACGACGCTGACCATTATTCTGCATGTTGGTGTTGGCCACAAAATCTGACTTACCATCGGCCTTACGCTTACCATTGCCCCCCTGATTCACTGGGTTATGATGCTGGCCCTTGGTATTGCCACTCTTCTTTCCCTTTCCCGTATTTTCATCATCCGACTCGGGGTCCTTGGTACTATCAGAGTCGGCATATTTAATCAAAGCTACCATCAGCTCCCCCATGTCATTGCAGTGGCGCTTGAGTCGCCCTAGCTTCTGTTTAAGAGGCAAAAAACGGCATTTTTTCTCCAACATTAGGACCGCTGAGCCGGCATTAATGTTATCCGATGAGTGTAGTATGGCTTTGACCCGGCGCACCCAATGGGTCGTTGACTCGTCCTCTGCTTGGGCACAGGCATCCAAATCCACAATTAACATGGGCTGCTTGCACGTATCTTTAAAATTCTAGATGAACCGGGCCTTTAACTCGGCCCACAACCCAATGGAATTGGCAGGCAGGCCCTTTAGCCAAGTACGGGCTGTCTCATCCAGCATCATGGTGAAGTACTTCGCACATGCGGCATCGTTGACCTCCAACAGTTCCATGGCCATCTCGTAACTCTCAATCCATGCCTCGGGGGTAAGTCGGCTGTATAGTTAGGCACCTTACGTGGTCATTTGAAATCCCTGGGCAAACGCTCATTACACAAAGCTGGTACCAAACATGGTACGCTCGTGGCTCTAGATGTCACGCCTGCCTCCACCGAAGTTGTCGGATAAACTGGGGGAGGCTGATGAGCCACTTGCTGACCCGTCTGCTGAGCCGCCAGTTCAGCCTCTCGACGTGCTCCGCCCTGGCCCACCAAATTCTGAGCACAATCAGGCGTCGGGTCATGCCCACGAGGCTGGTTATGGCGCCTGTCGCTGCTGGAAATGGTCAGGGAGTCCATGTGTCTACTATAACTCCGGCTTGGGCGAGGGGTCGAGTGAATCCTTTCACGACTGTAAGAATAAGCCTCCTGCTACACCAATGCTATCTAAAGAAGCTCTCTAGCCCTCCTTGTTTCAACCGTAGCTGGAGACTCGCCTTCAACTGGGAGAGCCGCCAGTCGTGTTGCCACGGCGATCATGTTATCCAACGGGTTAGAATAATGACCTGGTGGCGTCGGTACATACTACAGCGGGGTATTATTCAAACGAGGCGGATCTGTTGTGCGTGGCTGAGCTGGCGCCCCGGTCCTAGGTATGGCCACCACCCGGTTTGCCTCCGGTGGGTCACTGGTACCTGCACCAGGTGTGTTGAAGAGGTTCCTCGACTCATAAACCGGAGGCAGACGACTCTGATGCCTTCTCCTCATAACTTCGCTTGAAGCGTTCTGATCCAACGAGAGTCAGAAGGAATTGTCATAGCCCTAGAATTGTTTGCAATAGTTGCATAACAGAGCATCCATGCATCATGTCTAAATTCTGAAAGTTGAATTGAGGTTAGTTGAAACCCTCAGAAATCACTTCAGAAATAATCAACGTTAAAAATCTTTTCAAATGAGTCCAAGGAAATGTTCCTGTTATTCTGTAAAAATATTGGCAAGAGGTAAAATTCAGACCAATATTTTTGGAGTTTCAGAAATATTTATTTTGGCCATTTGAAATTAATTCAATAACTATTTGAATTCGATCTATATTTATTATATAATAAATATATGTTCAATAATTCTGAAAATTGTTGTGCAGCTTTGGAGAAGTCCATTTAGTTCACACAATTATTTTCATGAATTTTGAAAATGGTTTGGTCTTTGAACTAAATCAAAACATAATAGCAAAAATAGACAAAGAGAACAAATTAAATAACCAGAGAGAGAACCTACCTGGGCCACTTACCTGGCGCAGCCCACCTAGCGCCCAACCGGCCCAGCTCTGTGACAGCCTAACCGGCCCGACTGGACCAGTGGCCAGTCATCGTTCTCCTCTTACTAGGAGGACGCAGCGCGCGTGGCCGCCGCTCGCGAGCACGCGCCTCGCCAGCTCCTGCTTGCCGCCAACGCCTGGACGCCTCCAATGTAGCCATGCACCCCCTGACCTCTCTCTCCCTCACCCATGGCCTCTCCCCTCCTCTGCTCTCTCACTCGCACGCACCCAAGCGGCCCCGTCGCCACCGACATGCAACACCGCGGCCATCGCCTCCCCCTCGCCTCACCGACATGCCCAGGAGCTCCGCCACAGACGTCTACGCCTCTCTGTCGACTCACGCGACGCCAAACACCGCCGAACGCCGTCTTTGCCTTCGTCCTCAACCTCGGGCACCCGAGCCCATCTCCGGTCGATTTGGCGCTGCCAGGACCTCCCCGAGCTTGCTGACCTTCCCAACGTGATCGCCGTGAGCTTCTGCTCCCAACCCCTCTCTCCTCCCACTCGATTTCTTCCTCTAACTCCACTCGCCACCCCGGCCGAAGCTCGCCGCCGCCATGCCATGTCGCTGCCACGGCCAGAGCTGCCTCCGCCCGCTTTTGAGCATGTTGCCGTTCTCACCATGCTCCCAGGAGCCGAACGCATGCACCAGCTCCTCCTGTCGTGCTCCCTAACACCGAACCCGAGCTCGCCCGAACTTCGGCCGCCGCAAAAGTTGTCGCCGCCGTCGATTTAGTCCACTCTGGCGCGAGCTGTTGCCTCCGTTGGATGCGCGAGACTCTTAGCTTTCTGTAGTCACAAAGCGCGTCCAAAACTGAGCCCTGTGGGCATTTTCCGAAGCCCTTCGCCGCGTATGGACTCGCCGGCGGCTAAACGTCGGCGACCGCTGACCCATTGACCGGCGTGGGTTGACCCCACTGCCTGGTTTGACTTCCCCCTCTCTCTCTCACTGACTTGCGGGCCCGCCCGACTTATTACTCTAGTTAGCACTAATTAACTAGTTAGGTTAGTTACTACAGTCACTGACTAGTGGGCCCTGCCCAGTTAGTTGGGGCTAACTAACTTAGTTAGTTGACTGGATCACTGACCAGTGGGTCCCACTAGTCAGGTTTGACCTGGACCGTGCCTGTTGACCTGTTGAGGTCAGCATGACATAATGCTGACGCAGTAAAGTTTTCTGGAATTAAAATAAATCAAAAATGATTTATAAATTTCAGAAAATACCCCAAACTTCTAAAAATCATAGAAATTCAACCGTAGCTCAGAATGAAATAATTTATATATGAAAAATTATCAGAAAAATTCAAGGAATCCATCTGTGACATGATCATGCATGTTTGAACAAGTAAACCTCACTGAATAGGACAAACGATGATTAGGGCAATTTATGAAATAACATTTGGAGTTGGAATTTGATCTTGTTTGAGTTCCACTTCAATTAAATTGGCTAGATATTGCATTAGGTGAATTCAGTACCTTAACATGACATGTCATTCATGTGAATGTGCATTGCATTGACTGTGTTCCTTCTTTGCTAGTCGGTGGTTGTTCCCCCCTCAGTAGACGTATGTTCCGACGATGTGATCGATGACACCGATGAAGAACTATACTATCTTCAGAAGTGCCAGGCAAGCAAAACCCCCTTGTTCATTCCGATACAATCCCACTCTCTCGCTCTTGCTCTCTTTTACTGCATTAGGACAACAACGTTTCAACTGTTACATGCTGCGGTAGCTGAACCCCTATTCCCTGCATGACCTGTCATTGCCAAAGTAAATAGATGAAACCCACTAGCATGAATAGGAGTTGTTTGAGCCCTGATGTGCCTACTCATTCATGCTTGTTTGTCATGCCTGCTACTTCTTAGAGTTGAGTCAGGTCTGATTCATCGGGGATGAATTGGAATGGTGTTGAACATGTCCTACTGTGTGTGAGCTAAGTGTGTGAACATGATTTGGTAAAGGTAGTGGTGAGAGGCCATGTAGGAGTACATGGTGGGTTGTCTCATTGCATCCGTCCTCAGGAACTGAGTTATATGTTTGTGATCCATGAATAGTTACTAACACGCATTGGAATGCTTAAGTGCCCCTCTCAACTTATTAATCTACCTGATCTCTGTCCAGGAGTTGCAACTAGTTTCTGGTGTTTGTAGGTTGTGTTAGTAGTCTACCAAGTGGCACCCGGTACAGGTGGGCTTGGGACAGACTAGGCATAGTGGCACGATGTACCAAGTGGCACCCGGATGGTGGGCTTGGGAACCCTGCACACATCGTTTGGGGCCGTGAGCGACACCCCGGCCGGATCTCCTTGCGGGTGGAACCCGAATAGGCGATAAACCTGGACAAGAGACTTGTGTGATTAGTCAGGTCATGGACGACTCCCTCACCAGGCTTCCGCTTGAAGGTTGCCGAGATACACGACGTGTACATGGTGGTAAGTGGCGAGAGCGTGTGTGAAGAAGTACACCCCTACAGGGTTATCATTATCTATTTGAATAGCCGGATTCCTCGGATATGGAAACTTGGACCCCTTGCATAGTTCATAGACAAGTGAAAGTGGATACTCTAAAATGCGCAAGATAAGTGTGAGTGCTATGGATGGCGTTCGCGCAGGGAGACTAGAGCGGATCCATAGTGATGTATTGGTATGGTGAATTTGTAGACTCGTGTGCGCCACCTCAAAAGAGTTACTTGCAGTCGTAGTTCAGGATAGCCATCGAGTCAAAGCTGGCTTGCTGTAGTTAAACTCCACCACCCCTTTATTGATACTGATGCATATGTAGCTAGTTCTGATGTAAGTCTTGCTGGGTACATTTGTACTCATGTTTGCTTAATTATGTTTTTGCAGAGAGACTTCAGCCTCGCTAGTAGTTCCACGTGGACTTTGACGTTTAGCTTGTTACCTCAGCTACGATCTTGTGCCCTCGGCAGGATCTTGTAGTTAGTCGGGCTTCTCAGCCTTTTTCATTTGTAGATGTCTGTACTCAGACATGTTAAGCTTCCGCATGTGCTTTGTCTGGTATGCTCTGAATGTTGGGTCATGAGACCCATGTCTGTAATATCTGGCTCTTCGGAGCCTAATGAATAAATACTTGAGTCGTAGAGTTATGTTGTGATGCCATGTTGTATTTACACATATCGAGCATATTGTGTGTATGATTGAAATGCTTGGTATGTGTGGGATCCGATAACCTAGTTGTTTATCCTTGGTAACCTCTCTTACGGGGAAATGTACTCTTGTGCTTCCATGAGCCATAGTAGTCCGCTACAGCCCGGTTCACCGGATTCCTGCTAGCCCAGCACTACTTCTCCGGAACATTTGACTGGCCGGCATGTGATTCACTTCGTTCTTGTGTCTGTCCCTTCGGGGAAATGTCACGCGGTGATATCCGGAGTCCTTCCTAGCCTGCTACTGCCCGGGTTCCCAGAGTCCTATTAGCCCCGTGCTACAGCCCGGATTTGCACGCTGCTGACCGACATGCTCGATGTTGATTCATGTATGCCTGTCCCCGTAAGTTAGTGCCACTTTGGGTTCACGACTAGTCATGTTGGCCCGGGTTCTCTGTCATATGGATGCTAGCGACACTATCATATACTTGAGCCAAAAGGCGCAAGCGGTCCCGGGCCATGGTAAGGTGACACCCGTGGGAATACCATGCGTGAGGCCGCAAAGTGATATGAGGTGTTACAGGCTAGATCGATGTGACTTAGAATCGGGGTCCTGACAGCTTTGGTATCAGAGCCTGACTGCCTGTAGGATTACCAAGCCAGACTGGTCGAAGTCGAGTCTAGAAATGCTTTAGTTATATAAGGGAATTGATTGTGGAAGGGAACATAAGGCTCTTTTTACTCCTTATCCTCATGACCTTCTGATCTGAGTCATCTTATCTTTTCTACGGGGTTAAGAACTAGGTTTCTCTTCTATCTCTCAGGATGACGTGTTACTAAACCGTAGTTGCCTCGGGTTGTTGAGTTCAAGCCTCAGTTCAGTTCCTACTACTTCCATATGTTCATAGCTGGCCTCAGAACCTTGATATAGTGATGTTGAGTGGTCATGCCAGCATTTTTTGCAGGATGTCTCAAATCATTTTGAGCATTTACAGCCGTTATGCTGTCCGAGTCATCTCAGGTTTCTAAATAGTCTGATGCACTTGCAAATCTTTCCTCCATGTTCCCGTTGTATTTTGGGCCAGATTAAGCACACTAATCTATGTGTTGAGGTACTCCGTTGCCTTGACATGTATGTTGGAGTTAGTATTATGACCCTAGGTGTCCTCGAGAATTTAGCAACGCTTTCGTATCCCCAGTGTGGTGATTCTGGCCATCATTCTTGAAAGCAACCCATGATGCCATTTAGTAGTAGGTATTCTACTCCTGTGTTCTTGACCCAAGAATCACTCTGTTCACTTCATGTTGATATTGTTGCTAGTTCCTTTAGGATATTAGTAACCTTTGCAATAGTCCTCGAGGTCTATGGTATTTCCTTCTTCCAAATACCATGAACCATTAAGGCAGAAGTTCTTTGAACCAAAAGATCACCATTAGAGTACTCCTGAGGAGTTCTCCATTCATAATTGTGATTCTGCCAGTTCTACCTTTCTGCATGGGTTATTCGGAAGAAATATGTTGAACTCATTCGACATACTAATTTATGCATCCACAACTCAGAAAGTTATATGTTCCTTTGAGTTGTCCCCCTTCAGTTATCTTCCGACCTTCATCTATCAATTGATAGTCAAGAGTATGTGACCATTCGTTCATCGGTTCCTATTATTCTTGTGATTCGTCGAGCCATTCTATTCCAGAATGACTAGGAGAAACAAACTCTAGTACCTCATCCATATCCAGGATTGGGTCAAAGTAGTTGTATTCCGCAGATCAAATGTCAATCCATCTTTTGTTCTGTTCTACCTTGGAGTATTACCCTATTCATGTCAAGAATATCATAGGAATTGCACCATCTCTTATGAAATTTTGACGCAGTGATACTTCTTGCCATCATTGCTCATTCTTCGGCTCCCGTGTTGTTGCAACCGGAATACCAACAAGTGAACCGTGATGTGTGAAATCAATACTCCTAGCAATCCTGTTGCTTGGTGGTTAATGGACAATAACCTCATTCTTACCGTGTTGATTTTTGAATCATCACCCTAAGGTTGATCGTGCTACCTAGCCTTATTTCCAGTGCACTTTTCGATCAATGAGTTAGGATAGTGCCAATCCTTGCTTATTTGATCATATCGTCTTGCCTGAGAAGCAAGATTGTTCTCGAGCTTAGTGACATATTATTGGTTCGTGATTTTCCGAATATCTTCTCGGAAATATTACCGGGTTGTCACCTGACTGCTATGTGGAGTTCGTGATCAAGTTGGTTTTTCCATAAACCACTCCTTCTCTAAGAATCTGTGTTGGATACCCTGAGCTAGTTGGTTAAGCCAAACAACAACTTGGAGAGTTGGAAGATAAAAGCTTGCCTAACTTAGTTCGTTCCAAAAGGATATCCATGTGTTTGTGTGTTAGTTGAAGAAAGATGATATCTTCATCGATTGGTCCCTGTGATCAGTTGTTGGACCTATTGTCTTATCAAAGCTTTGATTTGAGTATGGGCTATCACCAAATCAAATCAGTACCAACGATGTCGTAATGTTTTCTTACTTGTGGTTGATCCCTCCAGCATACATCATTACATCTTTTGGCCTGATCAATGCTATCATATTGTTCACATAACCATGTAACCCCATCTTACGGAAATTTTGATAAATTGTTGTTGAGCCCATCGACAACGTCTTTATCTCCTCCATGATTCATGTTGAACATTAAGCTAGTGTTGGAAACTTTTGAAAGCATTTCTTCATGCTAGCTCATGAAGCATATGTTTGGATGAAAGTAGTGACTTCCTCTAATTCATGTGCATTCGATGCAAGTTACCGCCGTGAATTCGAGAGAGTTTATTTTTGCCTCCTCTGGAATCATCCCAAGTTAGTCATGCATGTGCGAAGTGCTCTATGGTTTGATAGGTTGGCCGCCTCCACTCCATATGTGTTCCTAGCACACCAATCCACTGATTAATTTGTTCGAGAAAAAGGAGTTGATGTGCGAATACTAGTTCATGTACAAGATTCCAATATCCTCAATGATGGTTCCCAACTAGAACTCGGTAGTGTTTTGTTGCAAGATTACCATGTGGTCATGCTTGTCTGGGACAGCATGTTCACATCTTTGTAGCAGAACCAACTCATGTTTTGGAGCTTGCTATCGTAGTTCATTCTGAAGAATCTCGCAACGCCATCCAGTCGATTTGTGTTGCTACCTTTCTTTTTCCAAACATGTTGTCTGAAATATCCTGTTACCAACTAGATCTGAATCTCAGGCAGGTATGATGGTTGGGTCATTCCCAGCATTTGCATTTTATTCCCAACTTGCACCTCAGTAATTGTTGTCCAGGATCATCTTCAAAAGTGGGCTTACCATGGGTCCCATCCATCTCCGATGATAACCAAAATCATCCATTACGTTGTCTTCAACAAGGTAGTCCACATCGTCCACCCTAGCCCGAGTATGTCATTCTTTTGAACTCCTTCAAATGATCCATTAAGAATTGCCTCAGGATGGTATGAAGAGTTTCAATGATCCATGTACCAAAAGTAATTCTTTTTGCCACTTAAGGGTATAATTCCACGAGTCACCTTTCCTGAGGTGCCCCGTTATGGAATCATGGAAATTTTTCCTCGCCACTTTGAAACCCTCGTCAAATTGTTTCTTCCGTCCCTCTTGATGCATGTTTCGCCTCTTAGCTCCAGAGATGTTTCTATGTCTCATTCCATGAGTTGATCTTGTGATCATTAAGATGATCCTAAGTTGCTCAAACCTCAGGAAGATCGATTCTTCTTAAATTCTCCCTTTCTACTCGTTGTCATGTTGGATGTAGTTCTCAAAGCAAAGACGTCAAGGTCAATAGGAAGCAATGAATCAACATCCTCGAGCAGGACATCTGGATCATGAAGATTGTGTTAGCTTGTGTCGCTCTATCTTCCTACCTCACAACTTGAATCTCGGGACGAGATTCTTGTTTAGTGGGGGTGAGTTGTCACAACCCTAGAATTGTTTGCAATAGTTGCATAAGAGAGCATCCATGCATCATGTCTAAATTCTGGACGTTGAATTGAGGTTAGTTGAAACCCTCAGAAATCACTTCAGAAATAATCAACATTAAAAATCTTTTCAAATGAGTCCAAGGAAATGTTCCTATTATTCTGTAAAAATATTGGCAAGAGGTAAAATTCAAACCAATATTTTTGGAGTTTCAGAAATATTTATTTTGGCCATTTGAAATTAATTCAATAACTATTTGAATTGGATCTATATTTATTATATAATAAATATATGTTCAATAATTCTGAAAATTGTTGCGTAGCTTTGGAGAAGTCCATTTAGTTCACACAATTATTTTCATGAATTTTGAAAATGGTTTGGTCTTTGAACTAAATCAAAACATAATAGCAAAAATAGAAAAAGAGAACAAATTAAATAACCAGAGAGAGAACCTACCTGGGCCACATACCTGGCGCAGCCCACCTAGCGCCCAACCGGCCCAGCTCTATGACAGCCCAACCGGCCCGACTGGCCCAGTGGCCAGTCATCGTTCTCCTCTTGCCAGGAGGATGCAGCGCGCGTGGCCGCCGCTCGCGAGCACGCGCCTCTCCAGCTCCTGCTTGCCGTCGATGCCTGGACGCCTCCAACGTAGCCACGCACCCCCTGACCTCTCTCTCCCTCACCCATGGCCTCTCCCCTCCTCTCCTCTCTCACTCGCACGCACCCGAGCGGCCCCGTCGCCGCAGACGTGGACCACCGCGGCCACCGCCTCCCCCTCGCCTCGCCGACATGCCCAGGAGCTCCGCCACAGACGTCTATGCCTCTCTGTCGACTCGCGCGACGCCAAACACCGCCGAACGCCGTCTTTGCCTTCGACCTCAACCTCGGGCACCTGAGCCCATCTCCGGTCGATTCAGCGCCGCCAGGACCTCCCCGAGCTCGCTGACCTTCCCTACGTGATCGTCGTGAGCTTCTGCTCCCAACCCCTCTCTCCTCCCACTCGATTTCTTCCTCTAACCCCGCTGGCCACCCCGGCCGAAGCTCGCCGCCGCCGTGCCATGTCGTTGTCGTGGCCAAAGCTGCCTTCGCCCCCTTTTGAGTGTGTCGCCGTTCTCACCGTGCTCCCAGGAGCCGAACGCATGCACCAGCTCCTCCTGCCGTGCTCCCTAACATCGAACCCGAGCTCGCCTGAACTCCGGCCGCCACAAAAGTTGCCGCCGCCGTCGATTTAGTCCGCTCTGGCGCGAGCTGTTGCCTCCATTGGATGCGCGAGACTCTCAGCTTTCTGTAGCCACAAACCGCGTCCAAAACCGAGCCCTGTGGGCGTTTGCCGAAGCCCTCCGCCGCGTCTGGACTCGCCGGCGGCTAAACGCCGGCGACCGCTGACCCGTTGACCGGCGTGGGTTGACCCCACTGCCCGGTTTGACTTCCCCCTCTCTCTCACTGACTTGCAGGCCCGCCCGACTAATTACTCTAGTTAGCACTAATTAACTAGTTAGGTTAGTTACTACAGTCACTGACTAGTGGGCCCTGCCCAGTTAGTTAGTGCTAACTAACTTAGTTAGTTGACTGGATCACTGACCAGTGGGTCCCACTGGTCAGGTTTGACCTGGACCGTGCCTGTTGACCTGTTGAGGTCAGCATGACATAATGCTGACGCAGTAAAGTTTTCTGGAATTAAAATAAATCAAAAATGATTTATAAATTTCAGAAAATACCCCAAACTTCTAAAAATCATAGAAATTCAACCGTAGCTCAGAATGAAATAATTTATATATGAAAAAATTATCAGAAAAATTCAAGGAATCCATCTGTGACATGATCATGCATGTTTGAACAAGTAAACCTCACTGAATAGGAAAAATGATGATTAGGGCAATTTATGAAATAACATTTGGAGTTGGAATTTGATCTTGTTTGAGTTCAACTTCAATTAAATTGGCTAGGTATTGCATTAGGTGAATTCAGTACCTTAACATGACATGTATTCATGTGAACGTGCATTGCATTGATTGTGTTCCTTCTTTGCTAGTTGGTGGTTGTTCCCCCCTCAGTAGACGTATGTTCCGACGATGTGATCGATGACACCGATGAAGAACTATACTATCTTCAGAAGTGCCAGGCAAGCAAAACCCCCTTGTTCATTCCGATATAATCCCACTCTCTCGCTCTTGCTCTCTTTTACTGCATTAGGACAACAACGTTTCAACTGTTACATGTTGCGGTAGCTGAACCCCTTTTCCCTGCATGACTTGTCATTGCCATAGTAAATAGATGAAACCCACTAGCATGAGTAGGAGTTGTTTGAGCCCTGATGTGCCTACTCATTCCTGCTTGTTTGTCATGCCTGCTACTTCTTAGAGTTGAGTCAGGTCTGATTCATCGGGGATGAATTGGAATGGTGTTGAACATGTCCTACTGTGTGTGAGCTAAGTGTGTGAACATGATTTGGTAAAGGTAGTGGTGAGAGGCCATGTAGGAGAACATGGTGGGTTGTCTCATTGTAGTCGTCCTTAGGAACTGAGTTCTATGTTTGTGATCCATGAACAGTTACTAACACGCATTGGAATGCTTAAGTGCCCCTCTCGACTTATTAATCTACCTGATCTCTGTCCAGGAGTTGCAACTAGTTTCTGGTGTTTGTAGGTAGTGTTAGTAGTCTACCAAATGGCACCCGGTACAGATAGGCTTGGGACAGACTAGGCACAGTGGCACGGTGTACCAAGTGGCACCCGGATGGTGGGCTTGGGAACCCTGCACACATCGTTTGGGGCCGTGAGCGACACCCCAGCCGGATCTCCTTGCGGATGGAACCCGAATAGGCGATAAACCTGGACGAGAGACTTGTGTGATTAATCAGGTCGTGGCCAACTCCCTCACCAGGCTTCCGCTTGAAGGTTGCTGAGATACACGACATCTACATGGTGGTAAGTGGCGAGAGCGTGTGTGAAGAAGTACACCCCTGCAGGGTTATCATTATCTATTCGAATAGCCGGATTCCTCGGATATGGAAACTTGGACCCCTTGCATAGTTCATAGACAAGTGAAAGTGGATACTCTAAAATGCGCAAGATAAGTGTGAGTGCTATGGATGTCGTTCTCGCAGGGAGGCGGGAGCGGATCCATAGTGGTGTATTGGTATGGTGAATTTGTGGACTCGTGTGCACCACCTCAAAAGAGTTACTTGCAGTCGTAGTTCAAGATAGCCACCGAGTCAAAGATGGCTTGCTGCAGTTAAACTCCACCACCCCTTTCTTGATACTGATGCATATGTAGCTAGTTCTGATGTAAGTCTTGCTGGGTACATTTGTACTCACGTTTGCTTAATTTATGTTTTTGCAAAGAGACTTCAGTCTCGCTAGTAGTTCCATGTGGACTTCGACATTTAGCTTGTTACCTCAGCTACGATCTTGTGCCCTCGGCAGGATCTGGTAGTTAGTCAGGCTTCTCAGCCTTTTTCATTTGTAGATGTCTGTACTCAGACATGTTATGCTTCCGCATGTGCTTTGTCTAGTATGCTCTGAATGTTGGGTCATGAGACCCATGTCTGTAATATCTGGCTCTTCGGAGCCTAATGAATAAATACTTGAGTCGTAGAGTTATGTTGTGATGCCATGTTGTATTTACACATATCGAGCATATTGTGTGTATGATTGAAATGCTTGGTATGTGTGGGATCCGACAACCTAGTTGTTTATCCTTGGTAACCTCTCTTATGGGGAAATGTAGTCTTGTGCTTCCATGAGCCATAATAGTTCGCTACAGCCCGGCTCACCGGAGTCCTGCTAGCCCAGCACTACTGCTCCGGAACACTTGACTGTTCGGCATGTGATTCACCTCGTTCTTGTGTCTGTCCCTTCAGGGAAATGTCACGCGGTGATATCCGGAGTCCTGCCTAGCCTGCTACAGCCCGGGTTCCCGGAGTCCTGTTAGCCCAGTGCTACAGCCCGGATTCGCACGCTGCTGACCGACATGCTCAATGTTGATTCAT
This sequence comes from Triticum urartu, assembly GCF_056163025.1. Taxonomy (NCBI): domain Eukaryota; kingdom Viridiplantae; phylum Streptophyta; class Magnoliopsida; order Poales; family Poaceae; genus Triticum; species Triticum urartu. Next base: position 172,310,199 of record NC_141875.1, read on the forward strand.
GTATGCCTGTCCCCGTAAGTTAGTGCCACTTTGGGTTCACGACTAGTCATGTCGGCCCGGGTTCTCTATCATATGGATGCTAGAGACACTATCATATATGTGAGCCAAAAGGCACAAATGGTCCTAGGCCATGGTAAGGCGACACCCGTGGGAATACCATGCGTGAGGCCGCAAAGTGATATGAGGTGTTACAGGCTAGATCGGTGTGACTTAGAATCGGGGTCCTGACAGGAATCAACCTGGATCCTTTGTGCCTGAGCATCCAGAGAAGCTCGCTCCGCAGTCATCCTCGCGTTCTCAGCTGCCAGATCTTCCTTGGCTTGAGCTATCTCATCTCTCAGTTTTGCGACTTCCGCATTATGCTGCACTTGATCTGTCGGGTTTACCTCTGTCGTTAACAAGTTTGTCAAGGTGTCCAATAAGTCGGACAGGACCTAAGCCGGCGGGTGCACAGGGCCTCTTGCCCCAGCCGCCCTCGCCGCTACTGACCCGGAAACCATTGTCGCTTCAGTCGAAGAATTTTGCCCTGGCTGTGTACCGGCCATGAAAATCGCCAGGTTTGGCGGCTCATAGGGGTCCGGAATACTATCGCCATCGAAACAGCCCCCAAGCCTGCCGTCTTGCAGTTGATACAATGAAGTAGTCTCGCCTGTGGACTACTCACCATCATAATAGATGGTCGTCTCACCACCAGACACGGATCCTTCCTCAAATTCCGCCCCATGGATGAATCCAACAAAGGCGTGCTTCATGTCGGGTTGAACCCGGGCGGGTCTTGCACACTGAGCCATCTTGAGGATGTCGGTGCAGATGTCCGGCTCAGGGCCCGGCTTGTCAATCCTGCCGATGAAAACATGAATTCCGCCGAAGGGGACCCGGTACCCATACTCAATTGAGCCGGCCTCGGGGCCCCAGCCTGCATCGTCGATGTAGAGCTTACCACAGCGACTCTTGGTCATCCGGACCACAACGTATCCCTTGATCCCTTCAAAGTTGCCCTTTAAGAACTCAAAACCACCATGCGCTGGCCCCACGGTGGGCGCCAACTGTCGTGGAATTTTCATGGCTGATGTCCTCGCAGAAGGACTTAGTCGTGGACCATCGCTATAGAGTAAGCTTAAAGGGGTTAAACCGGACAAAGGACACAAGGGATTTATACTGGTTCGGCCCCTTGTGGTGAAGGTAAAGGCCTAATCTATTTTGAGATGGTATTGCTTATGTCTCGACTACCAGGGAGCGAATATGCTTGACCTAGTTTTCGATTTGTTGTCTCTTGCCCTAAGCCGCCTCCGGGTCGTCCCTTTATATACATAGGTTCACGCCCAGCGGCCTATAGAGTCCCGACTGGTTCATAAACGTGTCTGGTCCTGTGACTAATTACACTTGCCTTATAATACAAGTCATACATATACGGCGGTTTTATCCCTATGGGCCTTAAGCCCCCCTTGGGCCTTAGGACCTTTAGTGAATCTGCTTCATGAACCGCCATTCTTAACATATTCACGGGCTTCAGTTTGATGAACCGCCATTGGGATAACCCGGCCCCTCCTGGTCGGGTCATGCCCAATAGTCATATCCCCAACAGAACATGCCACCTCCGTGTGCAAAACGAGATACGTACACTGCCTTCTCCCGCCTTAATTTTTTTACACAAGTAGATTAGACCAAATAGAAGAATCGTGCTAAATTTTGGAATTCTTCCGGGTTCGTTTGGACTTTTTTATACATTAATTGAGTTTCTGCGCATTTAATGTGCATAATTCAAATTTGAACTACAAGCACATGCTCAAGTGCACCAAAGTTGGTTGAAAAATCACATGTGTGTCCTTGGGTGAATTTCTATGTCCCATTCAAGAAATGAGAACGAAATTCAAACATCTGGGCGTCGTGGCTCGGCCGAAAAGATTGAGAAGCTTGGTTTTTTAATTCCTATAAATCCAAAAGACGCCTAGAAATCATGAAACTTGGCATGGTGTCATGACATGGCACCAACATGCTACGGTAAATTTCTTGGTCGAATTGGGACAAGCTTTGGTCTAAACTTCTTGCAAACCGGAGCTTCCCTCAAGAAGGTTCGTGGTTCCGAGAGGGAACGTGTCACCTTCGTGTGCGAAATGAGATACGTACACTGCCTTCACCCGCCTTAATTTTTTTACACCCGCAGATTAGACCAAATAGAAGTATCGTGCTAAATTCTGGAATTATTTCGTTTTCGTTTGGCCTTTTTTATACATTAATTGAGTTTCTGTGCATTTAATGTGCATAATTCAAATTCAAACTACAAGCACATGCTCTAGTGCACCAAAGTTGGTTGAAAAATCAAATGTGTGTCCTTGGGTGAATTTCTAGGTCCCATGCAAGAAATGGGAATGAAATTAAAACATCTGGACGTCGTGGCTCGGCCGGAAAGATTGAGAAACTTGGTTTTTTAATTCCTGTAAATTTAAAACACGCCTGAAAATCATGAAACTTGGCATGGTGTCATGACATGGCACCAACATGTTGCGGTAATTTTTTTTGGCCGAATTTGGACAATATTTGGTGTAAGCTTCTTGCAAACCGGAGCCTCCCTGAAGAAGGCTCGTGGTTCCGAGAGGGAACGTGTCACCTCCGTGTGCGAAATGACATACGTACACTATCTTCTCCCGCCTTAATTTTTTTTACACAGGCAGATTAGACCAAATAGAAGTATCGTGCTACATTTGGGAATTATTCCGGGTTCATTTGGCCTTTTTATACATTAATTGAGTTTTTGCGCATTTAATGTGCATAATTCAAATTCAAACTACAAGCACAGGCTCTAGTGCACCAAAGTTGGTTGAAAAATCACATGTGTGTCCTTGGGTGAATTTCTAGGTCCCATGCAAGAAATGGGAATGAAATTCAAACATCTGGGCGTCGTGGCTCGGCCGGAAAGAATTAGAAACTTGGTTTTTTAATTCCTGTAAATCGATGTCAGGACCCTGATCCTAAGCCACATTGATCTAGCATGTAACACATCATATCACTTTGCGGCCTCACGCACGGTATCCCCACGGGTGCCACCTTACCTGGCCCGGGACCGTTTGCGCCTTTTGGCTCACGTATATGATAGTGTCTCTAGCATCCATATGACAGAAAACCCGAGCCGACATGACTATTCGTGAACCCAAAGTGGCACTAACTTACAGGGACATGCATACATGACCCAGCAATGAACGTGTCGGTCATCAGCGAGTGAATTTGGGTTGTAGCAACTGGGCTAACAGGACTCTGGGAACCCGGGCTGTAGAAGGCTAGCAGGACTCCAAAAGTCACCGCGTGACATTTCCCCGAAGGGACAGACACAGGAACAAAGTGGAACACATGCCGGCCAGTCTAAGTGTTTTGGAGCAGTAGTAACCGGGCTAGCAGGACTCCGGTAATCCGGGCTGTAGCAGACTACCATGGCTCAATGGAAGCACCAGACTACATTTCCCCATAAGAGAGGCTACCAAGGATAGACAACTAGGTTGTCGGATCCCACATATACCAAGCATTTCAAAATCATACACACAATATGCTCGATATGTGCAAGTACAACATGGCATCACAACAAGACTCTACGACTCAGAGTATTTATTCATTAGGCTCCGAGGAGCCAAGTATTACAAACATGGGTCTCATGACCCAACATACAGAGCATACAAGCATCAAGCGGAAGTATAAACATGTCTGAGTATAGACAACTACAAATGAAAAGTTGAGAAGCCCGACTATCTACAAGACCCTCCCAAGGGTACAAGATCGTAGCTGAGGTAACAAGCTAAACGTCGAAGTCCACACGGAACTACTAGTGAGACTGAAGTCTCTCTGCAAAAACATAAATTAAGCAAACGTGAGTACAAATGTACCCAGCAAGACTTACATCAGAACTAGCTACATATGCATCAGTATCAATAAAGGGGTGGTGGATTTTGACTGCAAGTAACTCTTTTGAGGTGGCGCACACGAGTCCACATATTCACCAAATCAATACACCACTATGGATCTGCTCCCGTCTCCCTACGAGAACGCCATCCATAGCACTCATGCTTATCTTGCACATTTTAGAGTATCCACTTCAAGTTATCTATGAACTGTACAGGCAACCCAGAAGTCCGTTACCACGGACGCGACTATTCGAATAAATGATGTTAACCCTGCAGGGGTGTACTTCTTCACACACGCTCTCGCCACTTACCACCATGTACACGTCGTGTATCTCGGCAACCTTCAAGCGGAAGCCTGGCGAGGGAGTCGGCCACGACCTGACTAACCACACAAGTCTCTAGTCCAGGTTTATCGCCTATTCCGGTTCCATCTGCAAGGAGGTCCGGCCGGGGTGTCACTCATGGCCCCAAACGATGTGTGCAGGCTTCCCAAGCCCACCTCGACGGATGGATCTACGCTTGGTACACCGTGCCACGGTGCCTAGTCTCTCCCAAGCCCACCTGTATCGGGTACCACTTGGTAGACTACTAACACAACCTACAAACACCAGAAACTAGTTGCAACTCTTGGACAGATATCAGTTTGATTAATAAGTCGAGAGGGGCACTTAAGCATTCCAGTGCGTGGTAGTAGATGTTCATGGATCACAAACACAGAACTGAGTTCCTGAGGACGGCTTCAATGAGACAACCCACCATGTACTCCCACATGGCCTCTCACCGATACCTTTACCAAATCATGTTCACACACTTAGCTCATAACAGTAGGACAAGTTCACACACCTCCGATTCATCGCCGATGAATCAGATCTGACTCAACTCTAAGCAGTAGAAGGCATGGCAAACAAGCATGAATGAGTAGGCACATCAGGGCTCAAATAACCCCTACTCATGCTAGTGGGTTTCATCTATTTACTGTGGCAGTGACAGGTCATGCAGAGGAAAAGGGTTCAACTATCGCAACATGTAACAGTTGAATCGTTGTTGTCCTAATGCAGTAAAAGAGAGTAGAAGCGAGAGAGTGGGTTTGTATCAGAATGAACAGGGTGGGTTTTGCTTGCCTGGCACTTCTGAAGATAGTATAGCTCTTCATCGGTGTCATCGAACTCATCGTTGGAACATACGTCTACTCAGTGGGGAACAACCACCGGCAATAGAGAAAGAACACAATCAATGCAATGCAACAATATGATGCACAATCGTTGTGGTTTGAGCTAATGCAGCTATCAACAGTTTAACTGAAGTTAGTTTCAACCCGTGGTTCAAATTAAAACTCCACATGTGATTTATTAAATGCCATTTAGTTGAATTGTCCTAAAAAGTAGCCAAAAGTTGTTATAACATGCATGGAAAAGGTGCAGATGGATAGATTGGATTTTTCTGATCAATTTTCATATATAAATTATTTCATTTGGAGTTACGGTTGAATTTCTATGAATTTTAGAAGTTTTAAACATTTCCTGGAATTTCCTAGATTAAATTTAACCCAGAAAATGATTTACTGCATCAGGCTGACGTCAGTGTGACATCATCAGGTCAACAGCGTCAGCCCAGGTCAAACCTGATGCTGGGACCCACATGTCATAGGCTCTATACTAATAGAGAGTTAGTTTTGTTAAACTAAATTAGCCAGGGGTTAGTTTTGCGTGTGGGGCCTGGTGTCAGTGGGTGTGGGTTCAAAAAGTGGCGCCATTAGCTGCTAATGGCGTTGCCACATCGGCACAGCCGGAGTTAAGCCTCCAGCAACCTTCGCGCGTGGCGGAGTCCACACGGGGCGGTGCTACAGGAGGCGGCTGGGCGAGAGAAGGGCACTGGGAGGAAGCCCTCACTCGCGCGCATCCAACGAAGCAGGTGGGAGGTCGCCGGGTGGTCGGAGCTCGTGGCATCTGCCAGAGTTCGGGCAACGACGGGTTCGTCATTGTGGTGCAGTAGGGGAGGTGCTGGTGTGTGCTACGTGCTCCTGGTGAGGTACGGAGCACGGTTCCGCGCTCGGAAGTGAGCTATGGTGGGTGTCGGTGTCAATATTTTTGATTGGTGCAATTTATTCTCTGCCGAGATATATAGCTAGTAGCCCTCAAGGTGTGTATCGCTCTAAAACCCAAGATGTACCTGAAGGATGACATAAGACCGCTGATCCCAGTAGCCCCTCAGACTCAGGTTGATTCACAAAATCGGCCTCAGGATCAACTCCTAGCTCGGCGGAATACTTTGGGACACAAAAAAGCGATGTGCAAATTCCTCGAGACTCAGGTTAGGTGCGGCCGACCAACCTGAGGATCATAATCTCCTCGAAAGCTATATTGCACTTTAAATTTCCTGCATTGGATTTTCAATGCAGTAGCCCCCGAGACACTGGTCGGGTGGCAACACCAGATCAGGGGATCGATACGCCCCTTTCAATATTAGTGAATAATAAGCCCGAAGCCCAGTAGCCCCGAGCCTTAATGTGGGCACGGGTGGACGAATTAAGGATCGATATCCAGAGTAAAACCACAAATTATGTGTAATGATTCTACATATCCAAGTACTTTACATCATTAATGCTCGGATCCGCATTGTACAAAACTTTGTTGACCGACCATTGGCTTCAACCTCCTCGGCCAGAAGCCGGGGAGTGTTTGTCCTACTTTATAAAGCCGTTATAAGGGCAAAGGTTTATGGAAAATAGGGCAATCCGGCCAGACGATTTATAAACAAAGGTATGCGAAGAGATATGTTATATTACTTAATGTAAGAAACATCTTCCAAGGAAAATAGTCCCGCTATCGGTTCCTTTCTTTGGGTTGTCATGCTTATCATGATTATGAAACCTCACCTCCAGTCAATGTGGGAGGAAAATATTGAGGATTTAGTTCGGGGAAAGTTCTCGAACTCTGTGGTGTTAATAAACCAAAAAATTTACTTATGTTGTTGCCGACAAATGTGATCCTTTAAGATCGCTGGCTTTCGGCTTCACCCAGTCTAAGGTACTAACTCGGATGACCTGGTAGTAACAATCACAGAGGTGCTCCCTTTACCGCCTAGACGAACAATCGAGAACGTAGGGGTAAGCACAAGAGCCAGGCAACCCAGCTTGGCAAAAATCTTAAGTCAAATTGATGCATATTTATGGCTTTATAACGATGATTATGGAAGGCAGCCCTTGTATATTAAATACAAATGACGATGATATGTTTATTTTGACTCCGTTGCGACCGTTTATTAGTTGAAAGTGGCCCATCGTCGGCTTCTACCCCTTTGTAGATACTATGCAGGGTGTCTCCGCGATAACAAGACAACCCTTAGCCGACGTCTCGGTGCCCAGAGGCGGTTGTGTTAGCGGAAATGAGGCAATCAGATATGCGGGCTTTATAACTTTCACTTAGTCATAGGAGCTTTAAACTGGGGAATCTAGCTATGAGCCCCCGGTTAGTGTTCGGCGACATCCGAGGTCAAGTCGTAAACACTTCGGCCAATGTTATGAACGGCCCATCATTTAACACAGTCATCGGATCGCTGACCAGTTTACGCTTATTGTGACAGTCAGTTTTTGGCTTTCTCCACTAAGGTGCTTAACCATGTGAGCTGGAAGCACAATTGCAGTGGTTCTCCCTTTGCACACCTAGACGAACAAAGTGGAACGTAGGAGGCAAGCGCAAGAGCCGGGCAACCCAACTATTGACCGAATACACAATTCGAAACCGATGCATATTTAGTAATATCCGAGAATGTTTTTGTCTAATCTCTAAAGGTGTCCGGCGTTGCACCGCGAGACTTGTGCTAAAAACACACAAATAGTTTAAAAGTACCATAAGCTTGGAAAACCAAAAAACGTCAGTAAAAACTTGACGTCCGAACAAGATCAAGTGTTCGGTGTGCTTCTGTCGTGCTTTAACATGACACACCCGATCTCAACACTTCTAGCGGGCTAGCGTACGGCTTCGACCTCCTTATCCCAAAGGAAGAGTACTTCTTCGAGACCAGTTTAGTGAACTAAACTCGAGCGGCTTTTTAGCGAGAAGACAGGCCATCCGACTATTGACCATACACTCGAGTCGAAAAAGGAACAATAGAAAAAGACGTTGCAACGACCAAGAAGAAAACATATTTACTATAAAATAGCTCATATAAATTTTAAGAGCCCCCAAGTGACTTGGGTAAAAGCATTTTATGTATAATGATTGTATGTACCGATGTACTTATATCTTATATGTGTTCACCCGAACTATAAATGCGTCTTAACCGACCGTCGGCTTCTCCCTCTTCGGTCAAGGACCGAAAAGTGTCATGTACTCCACCTGTCGAAAGCATCGACATTGTTTCCGATAACCAGGCAATCAGGCCATAAGGCTGTAACAGACAAAGCGCGCTCAGAGAACTTATGCTATATTACTGACGAAGTGTAAGAAGCATCTTCGAAGAAAATAGTACCTCCACCGATACCTTTCTTCAGTTGCTCATTGTTACTATGAGACTTGTGCAATAGATTTTTTGTACTCATGAGTTCCGTAGTGTGCCGACCATTATTGAAAATAATAAGAGCGCTAGCTTTCAGCTTCACCCAGTCTGAGGTACTAACTCGGATGACCCGGTAGTAACAATCGCAGAGGTGCTCCCTTTACCGCCTAGCCGAACAATCGGGAACGTAGGGGTAAGCACAGGAGCCAGGCAACCCAGCTTGCGGAACACTTAAGTCAACATGGTGCATATTGTGGCATAATACACGAACAAGGAACGAAGCCGTACAAGTATAGTCATATGCAAGAGGGAAGGCTTCATAAAGGAAGCCCCCAAGCAAATGACTTTTTGTCAAAAAAGCATAATGCTTGGTGAAACCAAACGAAATTTAAAACTAAAGGTTTTTAAGCATGGAAGCGACTTAGCTGGTTAATGTGCTTGGTGTCGATGCACGGCCGGAGCTTACGGCGAGACAAGGTCCCAGCCCCCAAGCCGGTCCCGAGGTGGCAGAGCGAAGAGCTCGGCACTTCGAAGTGGCGACACAGCACGGCCAATGCAGGCCGGTAGTGTGACACTGAAGTCCCCGGCGTGGCTTAATCAAGTAATGACGAAGCCCTCGGTCCAGCGGAGGTGACCTGGTACGTCGGTATGCCAAGGTGACAGCGCTGCCCGAACCAGATCCTTTACCTGTGCACAGAAAATAGTGCAAGTCGGAGATAATAGGAATAATAAAAAAATGTTGCATAATTAATAATTTACACAAAGTGAGTAATAAAAGAAATATGGCATGTGTGCCGAACACTCGATGAGATATAGCTCTCTCAGCGATGCCGATGTCCCCGAGGCAACCGAACATGTCGGTATGGCGATTCGACCAACAAGGTGATCACGCGAGCCGATTGGGACAATGACGTCGGCTTGCCAAACTGACCGCGTGATGCAGTTGAAGTCGATCACCTACACACAAAAATAGTGTGGTCCAAACAGGATAATTGCTTTTTGCAAAAATAATTTATTGAAAGAGATGTGGCCTGGCGCCGAAGTCATGTCGATGCAGGGCGTCGGCATCACGCGGTGAAGGCGTGGCCAAGCCTGAATTCGTAGGCTGGTCTGAGTTCCGGATGCGGCATTCGCCGAACTGTATACGGAAACTGACCAAACCACCACACGACCGTTGTTAATGCGGCCACCATTTGATAGACCTGTGTACAGATGATGAAACAAACCAGAGTAATAATTCCTTGGGAAAAATAAACTCAACCAAGAAAAAAATACTAGGATTACTAGCACCTGGTTTATCTGTTGTAGCAATCTGAAGAAAGGTTACTTCCAAAATTGGGACTTGAGCCGCACACCCATTGCTTGATGGGTGATAAAGAGACGGCATGGCAATGCTGGCAAAGGTGGGCTCACCGAGGCAAAGCCCCCGGTCCAGCTAACGTGACGAAGCTGGTCGGCTCGTGACGCCGAAGTCACCGGAGTATGTTGATGAAAAATAGCAAAGTCCCCGGTCTAGCCGAGATGACGGAGCGGGTTAGTAAGGAGACGTTGTATCTGCCATGTCAGCCGATGTGTTAAAGCAGTTCGGTGTGATGGACATCTCACATCGGCTTGAAAAAGCAATAATGCGGCCATGCCGACGCTGGTCATAACTTGTGACGCGGTCAATGCCATATTGATGAAGTGACCGATGTCAGCGCTCCTGACCCATGAAATCGGTGGGGCGATAGTGTTGGTGATGATTTATCCTTCGCGATGCCGAACTCTTGTTCGGCTTGCCGAGCTGATGATCCGATAAGGTTAGGCTCGGCTCGATGAAGCGACGATCTGTCTAGCATAGGTCGCCAGACGTGGAGCAATGTTACCGGACTGGTGTGACACCAGCGCGATGGTGAAGAGTGCCTCAAAGAAGGCTTCAAATTTTATGGGCACGTGCTAAAAACAATGCACAATACCATAAATGAAAATTCCTTTAAAAAGGTTGTCCAATATCACGTTCATAAAGAAACATAAATTCTGGTCAGATCCATATTCGTGCAGAAAACAGATCCGAAAAGTGATGCACTAATCGGAAGGTTCCCGGAGTTTGGACGGTCGGATCGAGCTGAAATTTTGAGAGATGGTAGATATAGGAATTACGCAGCCAACAAATGGTTGGATCTTCCAAAGGACGTCCGAACTAGGTGCTGGAGACCACGCCATAAACTCGTCCAGATTCCCATCCAGATTTGACATGGCTCCAGTATATCATAGATTGCCGGAGATTCCTCCATCAGAACTCGATGAAATTTTGCATGGTTGTTGTAGAATCAATTCCTCACAATTGCACCAAAGTAATCGTCAAAGCGATGCTCGAGGAAGTGGTGGCAGCGGATACTAGTTTGCTGTTTGGAAAAACAGCACGGTCGCCCGAGGGCAATGTTGACGTTGAGCCCCCGAGCTCCATGGATGATTCCTCCATGATCTTGATAGAGATCGGAGCTGATGTTGATGAAGGCCCATGTCTGAACATGACGATCGGAGATGGAGCACGGTCCTTGGTCAAGCCAAGGTGGCCGGTCGAGCCGGCGACGAAGATACCGGCGTCGCAGTTGATCTGTGGGCGAGCCATTGATCCTTTGCTGATCACACAACGGAACTTTCAATGGAAGCACCAATGTCGGTGTCAAAACTGGTGGATCTCGAGTAGGGGGTCCCGAACTATGCGTCTAGGATCGATGGTAACAGGAGACGGGGGACACAATGTTTACCCATGTTCGGGCCCTCTCTATGGAGGTAACACCCTACGTCCTGTTTGATTGATATTGATGGGTATGAGTATTACAGGAGTTGATCTACCACGAGATCGTAATGTTGTGGTCTAAACCCTACAGGTATGATGAGTAATGTCATAATCTATCGACTAGCCTAGCCTCGGCTTATATAACATACCAGAGGCCTAGGATAACAAGAGTCCTAGTCGAATACGCCGGTGGAGAGGAGTCTTTGTCTTGATCACCAAGTCTTGTGGAATCTTCTTCGTGTATACATCGGCTGTCCGAACTGACCCATGAGCGTACGGCCATGGGGGTCCTCGGCCCAATCCAACTGATTGGGAGACGACGCGGTGAGTACCCCCTAGTCCAGGACACCGTCAGTGGGTGTGGCCACGGCGGCGACACGGCCAGCGTCTGCGAGCTCATGGGTGCGGCGGCTGGTGTGGCTAGGGAAAGAAAACGACCGTGGGGAGAGAGAGATGGGAGGGATATCACAGGGAGGTTGTAGAGCAGCTCAGTGGCCTCGGGGAGGCGGCGGAGATGGTGAAATGGGCGGCGGCATCCGATGGCCGTGGGCGGGGAAGAAAGGTCGGGGCAGCTGCTGCAGTGCGCGTCTGCTCACGTGGATCGACGGAGATGGTGTAGAGGTCGACGTCGGAGCTTCTTGGCTCGTCGGAGAGGCGTGTGGAGGCCGGTGGCCGCGCGAATGGTGGACGGCGGCGATGGGCTCCTCTCAGGCTGCGCGGGAGAGAGAGCCAGGGGAGGGGAAGAGGTCCAGGGAGAGAGGGGAAAGTGAGAGGGGGTCGCATGGCGACATCAAGGGTGACGGGGGGCAGCTACGTGGCTCGCAGGAGGTGGCCATGGCTCGGCTGTGCACACGCCACGCACAACGCCAGTAGGCGCGAGGAAGACGACGCGCGAGGGGATGGGCTGGGCCTAGCAGGCCGGCTGTCTACTGGGCCGCTAGTGGGCTGCCAGGTAAGGCCAGGTGAGTTCTCTCTCTCTCTCTGGTTTTTCTATTTTGTTTTCTGTTTTCTATTTTTCTGTTGTTGCTTTGGCTTTAGTAAAAATACTAAAGCATTTTTGCAAAATCCTAAAAATAATTGTGGCACTATTTGAATTATTTCCAACAACCCCCAATTTTTTTCAGAAGTATTGAAGCATTTAAAATATTTATAGGCATTAAATGCTCCAATTCAAATACAATATGATTTAACTCAAAAGTCCATAAATGGCCAAGAAATACGCTCATCATTTTTGGTAGAGGTTTTCACCTTTATCAGAAATCATGAACATTTTCAAAGGCATTTTGGGTTCTTTGAAAAAGATTTTATTTGAACCTATTTGAGTTCTTACTAGTGCTAGGGTTTGATCAATCCCCATTCAGCTTTACATAAAATTTAAACATGATGCAACAGACAAGTGCTAGCCTAGTGCAATGTAACGTCCCAAGACCGGAGCTTCGGATGCCTTCCAGGGTTTCCGGGTTTCGTTATGTGATTTGTTTCGTCTGTTGCATTCATCTTTGCATCATGTGCATTGCATCATGTCATCATGCAACCCGTTTTAAAACTCAACTAAATAAATTGCATGGATCTTCGGTCCATTTAAACCGAGGGAATTCACATGGTGATTCTCTTTATAACATATCCTCCCAATATTAGGGAGCTATTATAAATATTTCCATTCTTTTGGAATTTACCTTAACGCACTTGCATATTAATTCCTTTGGCCTTTTCTTCTTCAAGTGTTGACTATCTAACCTTGCCTTATATCCTTTCGTCATTTTCCGGAGCTCCACCTAAAATTTCAACATTTTTGGTCACTCCAAAAACCTCGTCCCAGTTCAAACCCATTTGAATTAAATTCAAATGAGTTTGAAATCTTTTGTTCGATCTAGCTTTTTCTATTTTTCTCGGAACGAGCATAAGTGAGTTCGGGAAAATTATCCCCATGCTCAAAATCCTTCCCTAACTCTCTCTTTCTTTTCCTCTCTCTAATTTCTTTTCTGTTAAGGGAATAAGTCTTTAAAGAGAGAGGGAGGAAAGAGTCCAGGCCATCCTTCCCCGCAGCCCAACCAGCCTTGCAGGCCCATTTGCACCAAACCCCACCTAATCCTAACCCTAGCGCTACCTTAGCCCAATCCCTCGCGCACCTCTCCCTCTCGATCCCTCCCTCGCGCCGCCAGGAGAGGAGGCACCGCGTTCGACCTCTCCTCTCGCCCGTGACCATTTTCTCCCCTGCTCGATCCCCTCTCTCCCTGCGCTCTCTCCCTCACGCTGCATCTTCTGCACGACGCGATCGATTCTCTCGTCTTTCTCTCCAGCGCCGCCAGAGAGAGAGGAACGACCCCATCTCCCAATCCCCATCTTTCCCCTTAGTCCTCTGGCGCCACACCTCTCCCCCACAGCCCTCGTGCTCGCTCCCACCTCCGACCTCCTGCCGTGGCCTCCTCCTAGACTTGAAGCCCCATGACTTGGTCTTCTTCCCCACCTCCTTGCCATGGCCATGTGCCCCTCGAGCCAGCAGGTCGCTGCCCTGCCTCGCCGCCGTTCGCCTCCGGCAAGCAGCCGCACCATGGCCTTCCTCCTCCCACACCCTGCTCATCGCCGGAGTCCTAGCACCGCCGCCGCGGTTCTTCAGCGCTGCTGCCTCCCTCTGCCTCATCCAGGAGGCAAGCATACGCCATGGACCTTCCCGTCGCTGGCCAAGACCTGCAGCCACTGTGCTTCATCATCGCGCCGGGCCGCCACTACGCCCTCCGATTCGACCCTGCAGCGCCGCTCGCCTCCTCTCTGCTTCGTTGTTGGCTGCAGCTTGCGCCAAGGCCCAGCGAGCCCATGCTCCTTCCCTCGCTGCCCGCAAGACCGAGGCATGACAGCCCTCTTCGTTGTCCACCAAGACCGCCTTGTGCTGCCTTGTTTTGGGTTCGCCAAGTTCCGCACCGAAACATCTTCAAGGTCGACTACATTTTGTTGTCCCGACCGGAACCATCAAGTACTCGAGACACAATGGCGCCAAGTACCAGTACGAACGTGAACGACTACCCTCGAGATGTACGACTACATGATGCCCGCCAAGTTCGACGATGCTCTCCGCCCGAACGACTACCGCCGTCTTCGGAATCACTAAGAACGACAAGTACCTTGACGCCCGATGCATAGAACAACTACCGTCGCCGACGATCCGGGTAGCAGAAAAGCCAAGTACCCCTTCAAGTTAACAAGACAGCAAAGTTTGAACACCCCAAGTACCTCTTCGAAACGACCGAGTACCACTACCGTTGACCCTCGAAGACCCCATGGACGTTAACATCCACGTTGTGACCCCAAACACCTACGGGGTGTGTACAACTACGAAGCGAGAACGACTACTTCCACTACGAACGTCCCGAGAACGTCTACTTCCTCTACTTTGCACCGAACGAGAACCATCCCGTTTGCACGCTTCAAAGGTATAACGTCAAGACGACGCCCGTGGATGAATGCTTGCGATGTATGAGTTGCACCCTATGTTTGCACCGTTTCCGAGTTGTCACTTGCTCGGTCCTCCTCGTTGCCATGCCGTCCATCCGTGGGAACCCGGTAACCGGGATCTCCCCACCAACTTTTGCACGCTCCCTCCACCCTTCCTTTACACCGGTATCTCTGTGAGCTACCGGAACCGATATGTTGCCGTGGCGTCATTTTTGGATTCGTCGATGTGGCACCCTTTCTTTCCACCACGGTGACAAATGCTTCATAATGCTCTTGTCAACTTTTAATAAACATTGCATAAACTTGTTCATGTCATCCACATCATGATAACAACAATTAAAATGTTTAAAATTGTTGTTTGCTTTAAATTGCTAACTGCATATGGGGATTTATCGGATGTGTTGTTTGTTATATCCGGACCCATTTAAATTGTTTAGATAGTATAGTTTTGTTATTCTCCACCTCTTGCCATGTTAACCAACATTTAATATTGTTGAGTACATAAACGAGAGAGAACTAAATAATTGATGTGGTGTTCCGGCAATATGCAACTCGTTGCATATTGAGCTCCACTTAATTTGTAGTTTTGTTTGTGCCCTTTGCCATGCCATGCTTCATTAAACCGGACATGCATCATACTTGATTGTGCATCATACCATGTTTATGTGGTGGTTGTTTACTATGTTGTTTGCTTCTTTTCGGTGTTGCTTCTTCGGGTTAGTTCCGATAACGTCGTGTATGTGAGGATTCGTTCGACTACGTCCGGTTGTCTTCTTCATGGACTCGTTCTTCTTCCTTGCGGGATCTCAGGCAAGATGACCATACCCTCGAAATCACTTCTATCTTTGCTTGTTAGTTGCGCGCTCTATTGTTATGCCTATGCCGCGATACCTACCACTGGCTATATCATGCCTCCCATATTGCCATGTCAGACCTCTAACTCACCTTGTCCTAGCAAACCGTTGTTTGGCTATGTTACCGCTTTGCTCAGCCCCTCTTATAGCGTTGTTAGTTGTAGGTGAAGATGGATTTTGTTCCATGTTTGAACATGGATATGTTGGGATATCACAATATCTCTTATTTAATTAATGCACCTATATACTTGGTAAAGGGTGGAAGGCTCGGCCTTATGCCTGGTGTTTTGTTCCACTCTTGCCTCCCTAGTTTCCGTCATACCGGTGTTATGTTCCTTGATTTTGTGTTCCTTACGTGGTTGGGTGTTATGGGAACCCCTTGACGGTTCGCTTTGAATAAAACTCCTCCAGCAAGGCCCAACCTTGGTTTTACCCTGTGCCTACCTACCACCATATACCTTCCCTTGGGTTTTGCAGACTCAAGGGTCATCTTATTTTAAACCCCCGCCCCTGGCCAATGCTCCTCTAAGTGTTGGTCCGAACCGAGCTGCCTGCGAGGCCACCTCGGGGAAACTTGAGGGTTAGTTTTACTCATAGCTAGTCTCATCTGGTGTTGCCTTGAGAACGAGATACGTGCAACTCCTATCGGGATTTGTCGGCACATTGGGTGGCTTTGTTGGTCTTGTTTTACCATTGTCGAAATGTCTTGTAACCGGGATTCCGAGGCTGATCGGGTCTTCCCGCTAGAAGGAATATCCTTCGTTGACCGTGAGAGCTTGTGATGGGATAAGTTGGGACACCCCTGCAGGGTTTTGAACTTTCGAAAGCCGTGCCCGCGGTTATGGGCAGATGGGAATTTTTTAATGTCCGGTTGTAGAAAACTTGACACTTAAATTAATTAATATGCATCAACCGCGTGTGTAGCCGTGATGGTCTCTTTCCGGCGGAGTCCGGGAAGTGAACACGGTCTCGTGTTATGCTTGAACGTAAGTAGTTTCAGGATCACTTCTTGATCATTCTAGTTCAAGACCATGCTTTGCTTCTCTTCTCGCTCTCATTTGCATAAGTTAGCCACCATATATGCTACTGCTTGCTGCAGCTCCACCTCACTACCCTTTCCTACCCATAAGCTTAAATAGTCTTGATCTCGCGGGTGTGAGATTGCTGAGTCCTCGTGACTCACAGTTTACTTCCAAAACCATTTGCAGGTGCCGATGATAACCGTGCAGGTGACGCAACCGAGCTCAAGGAGGAGCTCAAAGAAGACCGTGTTCGTTGTGTTGTTTCGTTTTCCTTTCGATCAGTAGTGGAGCCCAGTTGGGGCGATCGGGGACCTATTGCATTAGGGGTTGTCTTTATTTCCGTTCCGTAGTCGGACCTTGATTGTATCTGGATGATGTAATGCTATATTTATGTATGGAGTGAAGTGGCGATTGTAAGCCAACAATGTATCTCTATCTTATTCAGTAAATGGGATGTGTAAAGATTACCCCTCTTGCGACATGCCTACTATGCGGTTATGCGTCTAAGTCGTGCTCCAACACGTGGGAGATATAGCCGCATCGTGGGTGTTACAAGTTGGTATCAGAGCCTTCCCCGACTTAGGAGCCCCATGCTTGATCGAATCGCTGGCGTTGTTGAGTCTAGAAAAATGTTTTGAGTCTTATAGGATTATATATATCGGAGATTAGGATTCTTTTTACTCCTCAGTTCCTTCGTCGCTCTGGTGAGGCATCCTGACATAGAGTTTTGACTCTTCTCTTCTAAAAATTTCACAAATTTTTTTAGGATCACGTGGGTATCTTGGAATCGTTCCAATGGTTTTGTGACGAGAACATTGTTCTTGGTGCCTCCTGACATTTAGGAGTTTTGGCAGTGTCCTGGGGAGTTGAGCTCCGAGGTGTTGTCGTCACAATTTTATCGTTGCAGTTCTGGAATACCTGAGTTTCGCCGACATCAAAAATCTCTTTTATGGAGTTGTTGGTGAGATAACCTCGACGCCACCCAGTACTGGGGCAGGAGTTCGGGAGTATTTCCATAACTTGTATAACGGATGCTTTTTGAAGGTTGAGGTAAATGATTTCCGAAGGTTTCTTGGTTATGTGTTGAAGGATGGATACAACTGGATGTAGGATTTGCTAGTTTTGGGTGAGATATTATGCTTCCCCTGTATCCCCAACACCTGATTGCATAACCGGAAAGTTTTGGGAGTTTATAAGTGGGAATTCAAGTAGCTCATAGGATATCTTCCCGACAGATGTTTGATATGAGATTGGGGTTCGACGTCTAGTGGTCCGCCTATCCATGGTTGGTTTTACAGTGGTCTCGTTGTGTCTTAAAGAGTCCTTGGCTATGCTGACTCGGGGACACTTCGTATGTCATGTGCACTGCCTTTTACATGATGGTGCTGTACGATCGAGCCCGTGTGGGCCCCACCATGAAAACTTCGGACGAAATCTCTATCATATGTTTGTTCCGGCTTATTTTGCAAGCCAATCCTTGTTTTGTTTTGAGTTGTGGTATTGGAGTTGCTTCAATGTCAAATGTTGATTCCATACCTTTCCCAAGCGGTGTTCTCATACTCCGATGTGAATACCAATCCTTCTTGTTAATTGTGATTGTCATGTCAATCCTTTCCAACCGGCGTGTTTCTCTTCAAGTGGATCCGATCTTTTTCAACATCCGCAAGATCAACTCAAGTCTTCTCAACATTGTTTGTTTCATCTGTCCCAAGTTGTCTTTATTTTTCCGCCCTCCCACCCTTGTTTCTTCAAGGACTCAGATTTCTTAATCAAGTATCCATCCTATTGATGGGAAGCCTCTCCATTCTTTTCCGTCAATGTTCTTACCCGGTGATTCTCATGAAGATACTAATGGAGCTTCAAGTTCATCATTCTTAGTTTCTTTTATCTTCTCCGGTGGATTCAAATCTAGTTTTGGTGTTGATCATATCCCTTTTTCCTCGTTTCTAATGCTTTCTCATGCCGGTGCACCTCTTAATCATTCACCTCCCGCTATACATTTGTTCCGGAGTGCCGAAGATAGCTCAGAAGATTCGTGTTTCCACTCTGTTTTTGTTCAAGCTCTTTTGAGGATGTTATCTCAGTCAAGTCATTTAATTCAACCGGTGCAATCTCTCTTTTAAATCATTTCAACGGTGTTTCTTGAGTGGGCCCTAACCCATAGATATTTTCCCAGGATCTTACCTGACTCTTCTAATTTCCCTGGAGTTATTCTCAAATTCTTTCAAAGTTTGACGTAAGAATGAGTTATCATCAGTCAGATGCTTTCTCCAAGATCGGTCAAATTCTTTTCATCGTTGGCTCAACCTCTTTGCTTTTGATTCTCTCAGAGTGTCTAAACAATTCATGGTGGTGTTTCTCGTCGTCATTCCTGGATTTTTTTAAGACCGAAGAAGAGTTTTTCTCTCAATCTTATCCGTTCTCTCAAAGATTCATGGTTCTAGCCTTTTGCCATCCTCTCATAATTATTTTTGATTGTGAGAATTCTTTTCATCCTTCCGAAGCAATTCAGGAGTCTTTTCAGTCTGATTCTTTGGAGGCCATCATTTCGGAAGATTTATCCATTCCAGCTTTCAGCTCTCATTCTCTAAACCCTACCGATGGTTCGTTGAAGACCTTCCCAAGTTGACGCTATATCTGTCTTAATCCTTTCTATGAGAATAAGTAGCATGCCAAATCCATTGCTTGTCATCAATCTAAATTGGTGAAGGATAAGCATAATGTAATTCTTATTCTTGTTTCATCGAGTAAATTCCATTTCTGCTTTCCGGAGTGGTTCATCATATCACATTCTCGGTTTGAGATGCTTTATCTTTTCTTTTCCAAGAGTTCCAAGCTCTCGAAACTATATTATCACGGAGATCCATCTAAATCATTACAAGGTTTCACCTTGTGTTTTCAACTTCTCTTTCTTTTCGTTATCCTTTTGTTTACCGGTGTTCTTCATGGAGGTGCTACATGTTGGTTCATAAAGGATTTAATTCCTTCTTGAAGTGTTCATCAAGATTCTTTTCAGAGGAGCTCAAGCATTCTTCATCTTACAATCTGGAGTGCAATTCTTTCTACCATATCATCGGAGGTGGTATTATGTCATTCTTGATAATTTGAGTTCATGTTTCATGATTCACATGTTGTTAAGAATGAGGTATTTTAAATCCATCAACCTCTTCATTGGAGTTATCTTGTGTCATGTTTCACCTAAAGCCTTCCCTAAGGATTGTTGCCATTTATGGTGCTCATAAATGACCCAAGTTCTTCATCTATCCTCCCGGTGAAATAAGTTTCTCGTCTTCTTGTTCATATTAATCCAATCTTTTGTTTCCATTCGTGGCAGAATTTCACCTCATAGTTTTGAAATGTTCTCCATAAGCCCACTACAACCTTGTCTTTTCGTTGTTGGTTTTCCAACAACTCCGCTCGAAATTTCCCCTAAAGATGATTTTCAAGATCATTTGAGATAGAAGATATTGTTTTCTCCTCCATTCATTCCATTCCATCCTCTCATTTCTTCCGGAGACGTTGTGATGTTGCTCTTTTCTCTCATCATCTCGGATGGTGTTCTTTTCATGCTTACCCATTTAACCAGAGTGTTGTGCCCCTTTGCTCAAGTCATTTTCATCCTATCAAGTCTTGCATCTCTTTTCAACCGGAGTGCTATACAAATTTGTTCTTCCTTGTTCCTCTTTTCTAACGGAGTGTTTTCAACTTCTTTCATCTCCGTTGTAATCTTTCTTTCAATTTGTTGAACTTTTCAAGGTTCTTTGGTTTCACTCGTTTGTCAAAGAAGCAACTTAGTTTTACCTCTTCTCTTTCTCTTCCGTTTTTCCCTCCGGTGCCATCCTAGATCTCGGGACGAGATCCTCTCGTAGTGGTGGAGTGTTGTAACGCCCCAAGACCGGAGCTTCAGATGCCTTCCAGGGTTTCCGGGTTCCGTTGTGTGATTTTTTTCGTCTGTTGCATTCATCTTTGCATCATGTCATCATGCAACCCGTTTTAAAACTCAACTAAATAAATTGCATGGATCTTCGGTCCATTTAAACCGAGGGAATTCACATGGTGATTCTCTTTATAACATATCCTCCCGATATTAGGGAGCTATTATAAATATTTCCATTCTTTTGGAATTTACCTTAACACACTTGCATATTAATTCCTTTGGCCTTTTCTTCTTCAAGTGTTGACTATCTAACCTTGCCTTATATCCTTTCGTCATTTTCCGGAGCTCCACCTAAAATTTCAACATTTTTGGTCAATCCAAAAACCTCGTCCTAGTTCAAACCCATTTGAATTAAATTCAAATGAGTTTGAAATCTTTTGTTCGATCTGGCTTTTTCTATTTTTCTCAGAACGAGCATAAGTGAGTTCGGGAAAATTATCCCCATGCTCAAAATCCTTCCCTAACTCTCTCTTTCTTTTCCTCTCTCTAATTTCTTTTCTGTTAAAGGAATAAGTCTTTAAAGAGAGAGGGAGAAGAGAGTCCAGGTCATCCTTCCCCGGAGCCCAACCAGCCTTGCAGGCCCATTTGCACCAAAGCCCACCTAATCCTAACCCTAGCGTTACCTTAGCCCGATCCCTCGCGCACCTCTCCCTCTTGGTCCCTCCCTCGCGCCGCCAGGAGAGGAGGCACCGCGCTCGACCTCTCCTCTCACCCGTGACCCTTTTCTCCCCTGCTCGATCCCCTCTCTCCCTTCGCTCTCTCCCTCACGCTGCATCCTCTGCACGCCGCGCCCAATTCTCTCGTATTTCTCTCCAGCGCCGCCAGAGAGAGAGGAATGACCCATCTCCCGATCCCCATCTTTCCCCTTCGTCCTCCTTTGGCGCGACACCTCTCCCTCGCAGCCCTCGTGCTCCCTCCCACCTCCGACCTCCTGTCGTGGCCTCCTCCTGGACTTGAAGCCCCATGACCTGGTCTTCTTCCCCGCCTCCTTTCCATGGCTGCGTGCCCCTCGAGCCAGCAGGCCGCTGCCCTGCCTCGCCACCGTTCGCCTCTGGCGAGCAGCCACACCATGGCCTTCCTCCTCCCCCACCCTGCTCGTCGCTGGAGTCCCAACACCGCTGCTGCGGTTCTACAGCGCTGCTGCCTCCCTCTGCCTCATCCAGGAGGCAAGCATACGCCATGGACCTCCCCGTCGCTGGCCAAGACCTGCAGCCACTGTGCTTCGTCGTCGCGCCGGGCCGCCACTACGCCCTCTGCTTCGACCCCGCAGGCCGCTCGCCTCCTCTCTGCTTCGTTGTGGGCTGCAGCTTGCGCTAAGGCCCAGCGAGCCCATGCTCCTTCCCTCGCTGCCCGCAAGACCGAGGCATGACAGCCCTCTTCATTGACCGCCAAGACCGCCTTGTGCTGCCTTGTTTTGGGTTCGCCAAGTTCCGCAACGAGACATCTTCAAGGTCGACTACATTTTGCTGTCTCGACCGGAACCATCAAGTACTCGAGACACAATGGCGCCAAGTACCAGTACGAACGTGAACGACTACCCTCGAGATGTACGACTACATGACGCCCGCCAATTTCGACGATGCTCTCCGCCCGAACGACTACCGCCGTCTTCAGAATCGCTAAGAACTTCAAGTACCTTGATGCCCGATGCATAGAAAAACTACCGTCACCGACGATCCGGGTAGTAGAAATGCCAAGGACCCCTTCGAGTTGACAAGACCGGAAAGTTCGAAGACCCCAAGTACCTCTTCGAAATGACCGAGTACCACTACCGTCGACCCTCGAAGACCTCGTGGACATCAAGTTCCTCGTTGTGACCCCGAACACCTATGGAGTGTGTACAACTACGAAGCGAGAACGACTACTTCCACTATGAACGTCCCAAGAACGTCTACTTCCTCTACTTTGCACCGAACGAGAACTGTCCCGTTTGCACGCTTCAAAGGTATAACGTCGAGACGACGCCCGTGGATGAATGCTTGCGATGTATGAGTTGCACCCTATGTTTGCACCGTGTCCGAGTTGTCACTTGCTCGGTCCTCCTCGTTGCCATGCCATCCATCGGTGGGAACCCGGTAACCGGGATCTCCCCACCATCTTTTGCACTCTCCCGCCACCCTTCCTTTACACCGGTATCTCCGTGAGCTACCGGAACTGATATGTTGCCGTGGCATCATTTTCGGATTCGTCGCCGTGGCACCCTTTCTTTCCACCACGGTGACAAATGCTTCATAATGCTCTTCTCAATTTTTAATAAACATTGCATAAACTTGTTCATGTCATCCGCATCATGATAACAACAATTAAAAAATTTAAAATTGTTGTTTTCTTTAGATTGCTAAATGCATATGGGGATTTACCGGATGCGTTGTTTGTTATATCCGGACCCATTTAAATTGTTTAGATAGTATAGTTTTCTTATGCTCCACCTCTTGCCATGTTAACCAACATTTAATATTGTTGAGTAAACGAGCGAGAACTAAATAATTGATGTGGTGTTCCGTCAATATGCAACTCATTGCATATTGAGCTCCACTTAACTTGTAGTTTTGTTTGTGCCCTTTGCCATGCCATGCTTCATTAAACCAGACATGCATCATACTTGATTGTGCATCATACCATGTTTATGTGGTGGTTGTTTACTATGTTGTTTGCTTCTTTCTGGTGTTGCTTCTTCGGGTTAGTTCCGATAACGTCGTGTTTGTGAGGATTCGTTTGACTACGTCCAGTTGTCTTCTTCATGCACTCGTTCTTCTTGCTTGCGGGATCTCAGGCAAGATGACCATACCCTCGAAATCACTTCTATCTTTGCTTGTTAGTTGCTCGCTCTATTGCTATGCCTATGCTGCGATACCTACCACTTGCTATATCATGCCTCCCATATTGCCATCTCAAACCTTTGTCCCACCTTGTCCTAGCAAACCGTTGTTTGGCTATGTTACCACTTTGCTCAGCCCCTCTTATAGCGTTGTTAGTTGCAGGTGAAGATGGAGTTTGTTCCATGTTGGAACATGGATATGCTGGGATATCACAATATCTCTTATTTAATTAATGCACCTATATACATGGTAAAGGGTGGAAGTCTCGGCCTTATGCCTGGTGTTTTGTTCCACTCTTGTTGCCATAGTTTCCGCCATACCGGTGTTATGTTCCTTGATTTTGCGTTCGTTACGCGGTTGGGTGTTATGGGAACCCCTTGACAGTTTGCTTTGAATAAAACTCCTCCAGCAAGGCCCAACCTTGGGTTTACCATTTGCCTACCTACCACCATATACCTTCCCTTGGGTTCTGCAGACTCAAGGGTCATCTTATTTTAACACCCCCCCCCGGGCCAGTGCTCCTCTGAGTGTTGGTCCGAACCAAGCTGCCTGCGGGGCCACCTCGGGGAAACTTGAGGGTTGGTTTTACTCGTAGCTAGTCTCATCCGGTGTTGCCCTGAGAACGAGATACGTGCAACTCCTATCGGGATTTGTCGGCACATCGGGTGGCTTTGCTGGTCTTGTTTTACCATTGTGGAAATGTCTTGTAACCAGGATTCCGAGGCTGACCGGGTCTTCCCGCTAGAAGGAATATCCTTCGTTGACCGTGAGAGCTTGTGATGGGCTAAGTTGGGACACCCCTGCAGGGTTTTGAACTTTCGAAAGTTGTGCCCGCGGTTATGGGCAGATGAGAATTTGTTAATGTCCAGTTGTAGAAAACTTGACACTTAACTTAATTAAAATGCATCAACCGCGTGTGTAGCCGTGATGGTCTCTTTCCGGCGGAGTCCGGGAAGTGAACACGGTCTCGAGTTATGCTTGAACGTAAGTAGTTTCAGGATCACTTCTTGATCATTCTAGTTCATGGCCGTGCTTTGCTTCTCTTCTCGCTCTCATTTGTGTAAGTTAGCCACCATATATGCTAGTGCTTGCTGCAGCTCCACCTCACTACCCTTTCCTACCCATAAGCTTAAATAGTCTTGATCTCGCGGGTGTGAGATTGCTGAGTCCTCGTGACTCACAGTTTACTTCCAAAACCAGTTGCAGGTGCCGATGATAACCGTGCAGGTGACACAACCGAGCTCAAGGAGGAGCTCAATGAAGACCGTGTTCGTTGTGTTGTTTCGTTTTCCTTTCGATCAGTAGTGGAGCCCAGTTGGGGCGATCGGGGACCTATTGCATTAGGGGTTGTCTTTATTTTGGTTCCGTAGTCGGATCTTGATTGTATCTGGATGATGTAATGCTATATTTTTGTATGGTGTGAAGTGGCGATTGTAAGCCAACTCTGTATCTCTATCTTATTCAGTACATGTGATGTGTAAAGATTGCCCCTCTTGCGACATGCCTACTATGCGGTTATGCCTCTAAGTCGTGCTCCGACACGTGGGAGATATAGCCGTATCGTGGGTGTTACATGCAAGGTAAAGCTAGGGATGTGACAACTCACCCTCACTAAACAAGAATCTCGTCTCGAGATTCAAGACATGAGGTAAGTAGAAAGAGGGGACACAAAGCTAACACGATCTCATGATCCACCTTCCCTTCTCGAAGATGTTGATTCATTGCTTCATATTGATCTTGACGTCTTTGCTTTCGAGATCTTCATCCAACACAATGACGGAAGAAGGAAAACTCTATAGGAAATGATCTCCTCGAAGATCGAGCACTCAAGATCAACTCATGGAGTGAGTCGTTAGAACATCTCTTGAGCTGAGACATGAAATACAGATCAAGAGTTATGGAAAGAGGTAGATGACAAGGTTCTACTGGGTAAGCAAAAATTCCATGCCGAAAAGGATGGTGCATGATTTCAAGATAGCAATGAAATAATTGCGATGATTCCATATTGGGGCACCTTAGGGGAGGTGACTCGAAGAATTATTCCCTTAAGTGGCAAAAAGAATTACTTTTGATACAAAGATCATTGAAACTCTCTATACCAGCCTAAGACAATTCGCAAACGATCGTTTGAAGGAATTGGATGGAATGGCATACTCAGTTTGGAAAGGAAACTACGGTTATAGAACAACTCGGCAAATGGAAGGCACATTCCAATTGATACCAAAGATATAACCTAGTGACTGAGCGTGCTTTCAAGAACTTGAGCATTTCCATATTCATCAAGGTCTTACCAACATCCGTGCCAAGGATCCTGGCAACACATCATACTACCATGATGAATAGTGATGGAAGGTGTAGATGCAAAGGAAGACAACACTTTGTCGGATTTCACCTTAGCAATGCCAAGGAAACAAAATTTGGATGATCGACCGAGAGACATTTAGCACTCTACTTCAAAAGTTCTCCTTGATGTTCTAGGTACCACGATCATGCCTAAAAGCATCAACATGGCCATCAAGTAAGGGTCGGACTTCGGGAGCACAAAGGATCCATATGGAATCAACTTCTAAAATGAGTTACAGAGAATCCTCATGGAGAAGATGACCAAATCGCTCAATCAAGATGCTACAATAATAGATCTTCCAGCTAGGTGTGTCAGCCAAAACATCAACCTCGCCAGAACCTACATCATAGATCTTGGAAAAGTTCCAACCATCCTATCTGCCTGGGATTCAGATCTGGTTGGTAACAGGATAGTTCAGACAACATGTCTGAAAAGGAAAGGCTGCTACACAAATCGACGAGATGACGTTGCGAGATTCTCGGGAAATGAACTACGATATCAAGCTCCAAAACATGAGCTGGTTCTGCTACAAACCGGTGAACACGCTGTCCAAGACAAGCATGACCACATAGTAGTCTTACAACAAAACGGTACCGAGTTCAGGTGGGGAACCATCATTAATGACATTGAAGTCTCCACGTGTGGAAGTCCAAAGAATTCACCTTAGAACAGACTCCTTTATCTTGAACAAATCAATCAGTGGCTTGGTGTGCTAGGGATGCATATGGAATGAAGATGATCAGTCTATCAGACCATAGAATACTTCGCACATGCATGGCTGGCTTGGGATGATTCCAGAGGAAGCATATTTGACTTTCCCGAATTCACGGCGGCAACTTGCATCAAATGCACATGTATTAGGAGAAGTCACTTCTTTCATCCGAACATATGCTTCATGAACGGGACATGAAGATAATGCTTATAAAAGTTTCCAACACTAGATGGATGTTTAACACGAATCATGGAGGAGATAAAAATGTTGTTGATGGGCTCAACAAAAATTCATCAAGGTTTCCATATAAGTGGAATTCCACAATTATGTGAACAAGATGATAGCATTGGTCAGACTCAAAGGATATAATGGTGTATGCTCGAGGAAACAACCATGAGTAAGACAACATTACGAATATCATTGGTTCTGATTTGATTAGACAATAGCCCATACTCAAATCAAAGTTTCAACAAGACAATAAATCCAACAACTAAACACGAAGGTCAATTGATGAAGATTTCATCTTGCTTCAACACACACACACACACACAAAAGATATACCTTTGGAATGAACTAAGTCAGATAAAGCTCAACCAACTAGCTCAGGGATATCCAACACATATTCTTGGAGAAGGGGTGGCTTACAAGAAAACCAACTTGATCGCGAGCTCAATATAACGGTCAGGGGACAACCTGGTGATACTTCCAAGAGGATATTCAGAAAATCACGAACCACCGATATGTTACTAAGCTCGAGAACAATCTTGTCTTTCGGGGCAAGACGATATGATCAAATAAGCGAGGGATTGGCACAACCCTAACTCATTGATCGAAGTGTGCACCAGGAAAGATGGGCTAGGTAGCACGATCAATCTTAGAATGATGATTCAATAACCAACACGCTAAGAACGATACTATTGCCCGTTAACTACCAAGCAACGGAGTTGCTAGGAGTATTGATTTCGCACATCACAATTCACTTGTCAGCATTCCGGTTACAATAACACGGGGAATGAGGGAGTCCTGGATTAGGGGGTCTCCGGACAACCAGACTATATCCTTTGGCCGAACTGTTGGACTATGAAGATACAAGATTGAAGACTTCGTCCCGTGTCCGGATGGGACTCTACTTGGCGTGGAAGGCAAGCTAGGCAGTACGGATATGGATATCTCCTCCCTTGTAACCGACCTTGTGTAACCCTAGCCCCCTCCGGTGTCTATATAAACCGGAGGGTTTTAGTCCATGGGACAACATACAATCATACCATAGGCTAGCTTCTAGTGTTTATCCTCTCCGATCTCATGGTAGATCAACTCTCGTAATACTCATATCAACAAGAATAAATCAAGCAGGACGTAGGGTTTTACCTCCATCAAGAGGGCCCGAACCTGGGTAAAACATCGTGTCCCCTGCCTCCTGTTACCATCCGCCTTAGACGCACAGTTCGGGACCCCCCACCCGAGATCCGCCGGTTTTGACACCGACATTGGTGCTTTCATTGAGAGTTCCTCTGTGTCGTCACCGTTAGGCTTGATGGCTCAAACGATCATCGATAGTGATGCAGTCCAGGGTGAGACTTTTCTCCCCGGATAGATCTTTGTGTTCGGCGGCCTCGCACTACGGGCCAACTCGCTTGGCCATCTGGAGCAGATCGAAAGTTACGCCCCTGGCCACCAGGTCAGGTTTGGAAGCTTAAACTACACAGCCGATATCCGCGGAGACTTGATCTTCGACGGATTCGAGCCCCTACCTTGTGCGTCGCGCGGTCACGATGAGTACAATTTAGCTCTACCATCAGACAGTGTTCGAGAAATCGCACCGGCAGCCGCTCCGACCTTCAATTCGGAGCCAGTTGCGCCATCCATGGACGGGTGGATAGACCCCGCCACAGAGGCCGTATCATCAGCGGCGATCGAGCCGAATATCGACCTTACCCTTCACGAGAGCCATGTTTCCAAACTGTCGGATCCTTCTCCGGCCACGGACTCCAAACCGCCTGCGCCCGTTCCTGTCGAATCCGATTGGGCGCCGATCATGGAGTTTACCTCCACGGATATTTTTCAGCACTCGCCCTTCGGCGACATACTGAACTCATTAAGGTCGCTCTCCTTGTCAGGAGGGTCCTGGCCGAACTATGTCCGGCAGGATTGGGACGCGGATGACGAAGAAATTCGCCACCCACCCACCTCCCACTTAGTAGCCATTGTCGATGACTTAACCGACATGCTCGACTTCGACTCCGAAGACATCGACGGTATGGACGACGATGCAGGAGACGAACAGGAACCACTGCCCACAGTGCACTGGACGCCCACTTCATCACATGACATATACATGGTGGACACACCCAAAGAAAGCAATGACAAGGAACAGAAGGAGGCAACGAAGGGTTGTTCCCTCGAGACGCAGTCAAAGCGGCGGCGTAGATGCCGCTCCAAATCCCACCTCGGCAGAAATAACGTTCATATGGACCCAGCGATAGAGCAGGGTGAACCCGACCAAGGCAACACGGGGAATCAAACCGAACAATCCGACTCCGTCGAAGATAACAGTCCGGACGACACCACACCGGACATGCGCCAGGAGCAACATAACGCCCACCAAAGGCTTGTCGCTACGGCAAGGAGCCTGAAAAAACAAGCAAAGGCTCAAGGCTGCACAAGACACACTCAAAATCAAATGGAGTGAAGTACTCAACACTGCAGCGAAGTACGGCAGTAATCGCCACACCAAGAGCTATCCGAAGCGAAAGTTGCTACCTGAATTTGATGAGGAGGCCTTAGATCCTCCCCAATTAAAAAATAAAACGGACATCCGGCCGGATAGACGACCTCATTGCCAACATAAAGCAGCAAATGACGCCGCACATAAACCAGTATGCGATCCGCATAAGGGCGCGCATCAAAAGGACGGTGCAACTAGATCCATCTACGGACCACGCAAGCGCGCTCCAACATACAATACAACACAACAAACATCCGAACACCATGGTACACCCAAATACAGGGGTGCTGCACACCCTTTATGTTTCACCGACGAGGTGCTGGATCATGAATTTCCAGAGGGATTCAAACCTGTAAACATAGAGGTGTACGACGGAACAACAGACCCTGGGGTCTGGATTGAGGACTACATCCTCCATATCCATATGGCTCGAGGAGATGATCTCCACGCCATCAAGTACTTACCCCTCAAGCTCAAAGGGCCAGTTCGGCACTTGCTTAAAAGCCTCCCTGAAAACTCCATCGGAAGCTGGGAAGAGCCCGAAGATGCCTTTCGGGCAAATTTTCATGGGACATATGTCCGACCACCGGATGCAGACGATTTAAGTCATATAACTCAACAGCCCGGTGAGTCAGCCAGAAAAATTTGGAACAGGTTCCTCACTAAAAAGAACCAAATAGTCGACTATCCGGACGCCGAAGCCTTAGCAGCTTTTAAGCGTAGCATCCGAGACGAATGGCTTGCCAGACACCTCGGTCAAGAAAAGACGAGAACAATGGCAACATTAACAAGCCTCATGACCCGTTTTTGCGCGGGCGAGGACAGCTGGTTAGCCAGATGCAGCACCAGCAACCCAAGTACATCCGAAGTCAGGGATGGAAACGGGAAATCACGACGTAGCAAGAATAAGCGCCGGAATAAAGAAGACAGCCCGAAGAGCACGGCGGTAAACGCCGGATTTAGAAGCTCTCGGCCGGGGCAGCAGAAGCCGCCCTCCAAAGGCAACAGAGATGAATTGTCCAGCCTAAACAAAATTCTGGACCAAATATGTCAGATCCATAGCACCCCTGATAAACCTACAAATCATACCCACAGAGAATGTTGGGTCTTCAAACAGTCTGGCAAGCTCAACGCCGAACACAAGGGGCAGGATACACCAAGTGAAGACGAGGACAAACCTCGCAAGCAAAGCACAGGGGAGCAGAAGAAATTCCCACCAGAAGTCAAAACAGTCAACGTGTTACACGTGATAAAAGGGAGAAACAAGGAGGCACCTTTAGAGGAACATGCCCCAGGGCCTATCACCACGGAGCTCCGCCACTGGTTGCCCCAACCAATCACCTTCGACCATCGGGATTACTCGGCAAGTATCCGGCATGCAGGATGGGCTGCCTTGGTATTAGATCCAATGATTGACGGATAACACTTCACCCGAGTCCTAATGGACGGCGGCAGCAGTTTAAATCTGATATATCAGGACACAGTCCGCAAAATGGGGACAGACACAACAAAAATTTGTCGCAGCAATGCTACCTTTAAAAGAGTAACGCCAGGCCCGGAGGCTCACTGCAGGGGCTCCTTGCTACTAGAGGTTATATTCGGCTTCCCCGATAACTTCTGCAGCGAAAATTTAACTTTCCATGTCGCTCCGTTCCAAAGTGGCTATCAAGCACTACTCGGACGCGAAGCTTTCGCTCGCTTTAACGCAATACCGCATTATGCTTCCCTCAAGATCAAGATGCCCGGTCCATGCGGCATCATTACAGTAAATGGAAATATTGAGCGCTCCTTGCACGCCGAAGATGGTGCGGCCGCCTTGGCCGCCGCACACTAAGCGGCCTCACCAACTCAAGCATTTGACAGGTCGTTAAGACCACGGACACGGCTAGACGAGTCTGGCTCAGCTATATGTAATTAATACAGGTTTAATGGCTATACCCCTATTATAATACAAGGGGCTCAACGCGCGCGCAGAAGTGGCAATAAGGCTCACCTTTACTCATTTTCAACTATATACTTTTTATTTAGTATAAATTAACTTTTGCACGGCAACTTTTCAATTAAGTTCCCCTCTTTTTCAGATGACCATCGTGCTACACCCGTCCAGGATACGGCACAATCGAGACACAGGCGCAGACGTGTAGCAGGGACCCGTTCCAAGGATTCTTTGTAGATTAAGACCCTGCGTAAACCTTTTTTACTGTCTCTTGTTGATTTACATCCCTCGGATTCTTAGTATAATCGAGAAGGATGCTGACGTCTTGGCATGTGGCCACGCCAGAATAATGCACATACCTGGACACCAGGGGCTTATTACAAAGGGTATTGTTTAGACCCGGTTTACACCATAAAGACTGAATACCTTAGGGAGTGTTCGGCATCGCGAGTTTTGCCTTATATGCATCAGCTCCGAATCATGTCTTTGGTCAAATGTTGGGTCTGCCCGGCTCCTGTGTTTTGTTGCCTTACGGTCCGCTCTATCGGCTAAGGCGGCACCAGGAGAACTACTGCGATTGTGCCCTGGTTCATCCGGACGAGCACCTCAGTAGAGAAAGCCGAAAACTGACTGTCATGATATAGCGTGAGACTGGTCAACCACTCGATGACTTATTGGAATCTTCGGGATTCCTCCGCATTAACGAAGGGCCATTTCCCGGCCAGGCATGTACGCACCCCGAATCCGGACAAGTGTGGAGCCACCAGGGGCTATCTAGTAGCCCCACTGTCAAACTCCTATGGCTAAGTGAAAGTGTTAAAGCATTATAGTCCGGTTGCCTAGTTTGCTGCGCTATAACCTCCTTATTAGGATCAAGACGTTGGATTAAGTGTGAATACGCGTCTTCTGCAAACACCCCCGCATTATATGCGTGGGGGCTGAAGCCGACGACTGCAATCTTCAAGGTTATATACATGTATACATAAACGGTCGCACAGGAGGCATCACAATACTTTTGGGCAAAAGTATAAATACAGCATTGATAAATTCAATAAAACGTTGTTTTTACAATGGCAATACATGTCACTCAAACATAACATTCTTCGAGCACTGGGCCTCTATCGAACGAGCGCCCTCAAGAACTTCTTCAAAATAGTGCTCGGCAGCCACTCGGCCTATGGCCAAACCCGGCGCCGCGACAGTGGTGGCATCCATCTCCGCCCAGTATGTTTTGACATGGGCAAGGGCCATCCGCGAGCCTTCTATGCACGCCGACCTCTTCATCGCATTAATGTGTGGCACCGCAGCAAGGAACTACTGCACCAAACTAAAATAAATGTTCAGCTTTGGCCCTTCCGGCCACAGATGATCCACGACTGACCTCATGGCGAGTCCGGACAATCTATTGAGTTTGGCCCATTCGGCAAGTTGATCAGTCAATGGAAGCGGATGCTCTGGAACGTTAAATTGCGACCAGAACAGCTTGTCCACTTCATGATCTGTTTGATCTCGGAAGTATTCGGCCGCATCGATAGCGCTCGCTGCTAAGTCCATATATGCGTCGGCCGAACTCCACAGCCGATCCAGAGGGGCATACCGTGGATCGCTGAACTTCCTCCGCAGCATAAAGGGCTTCCCAGCCACAATTTCCCCAGCTTCACGCAGTTCCTCCTTCTTCGCTCTCATTGCAGAGCGGCTGTCTTTGGTAGCCATTGTGGCCTTTTCAAGGTCCGTAGCCTTCACCCGGTTCTCTTCTTCAAGAAACTGGCAGTGGTCGGCAGTGTCTTTTAACTTCACAGCCATTTTGGCCATTTTCTCTTTGCTCTCGCTATGAGCGGCCTTCTCGGCTCTCAACTCTTCGAACGCCTTCAAAGCGGCCGCATTACTACTCATTGCTTGCTCCTTGGCTCGGGCAAGCTCCGCCCACAAGGCCTCCATGGTGGCAGCTCCATTAAAGATACTGGCATCACGCTGCTCTTACTATGTGACATACACTATAAATATCACCTACCCTGGACCTCGTCAAGCCGCTTGTTAACAAGCTCGATGTCGGCATCCGCCGCATCCAGTTGCTGCTTTAGTTCGGCAACACCATCAATCCGGCTAGCCACCGGAGCTTCAGACACGTGCACATAAAGGCGGTCTGGTTATTACCTGGGAATATGATCCTCCATTCGCCGCCGTTCTCGACAACAACCAGAGTCTCAGGGGCTACTATCTACACAGGGCACACCTAAAATGCACGGTACCATCACAAATGTATATCATTTCACGTACCTCAAAGCCCGTCAGTAGAATCATAAAGGCTTCATGCAACCCGTTTTCGGCGGACGAAATCCTTTCAATCACCGTACACATTAATGTACGGTGCTCTTCTAAGATAGTCGCTCGCTCTAACAGACCCTTTAGTACATCCGACCGCATACCAGATGGTGCCGGACTCTTTTGATTGCTCTCTTCAAGGGTCGGATACTGAGGGCTTCGGGTGACCATGGGATTACCTTCTGGCCTTGCGGAGAAACTCTCCGTGTTGACACTTCAAGGTCGCCCGCTTCTTGAGCTAGGGAGTCCGAGGGCGGCGTTTCGCTCTCCATCATCTTCGAAAGAAGATCCCCCGAAGACGAGCTCTGCTGAGAAGGGCTCAGATCTGAACTGCAAGATAAATGCTTCGGTTATCTTCCTCAGAAGTAAGGTAGTATATCTTCACTATTAAGTACTTTTTGATTACTTATAGCTCGTTAAAGGGCTGATCCCCGCACGGACTTTGTGTGTCAAGAGCACCCTCCGAGGTGGGACCCTCTGGTGGAGTTTTCTTCTCCTGTTTGGAAACCTTGGTTTCCGGATCATCAGATGTAGTCCTCTTCCTCCCCCAGGGCGAGGGAATGTCAGATTCCTTCCCTTGGCTATCCTCCCTCATGGAGGCGCTCGTTCCCTTGGTTGGAATAGGTAGCGGTGGAGGCCCGCTTTCGCCCTCTTTATTCCCCCCCTTCATCTTCCTTTGAGGGCACCGGGCAAGGTGCTAGCTCGAGCATCTTTTCCAGCACCGGATTGTCCAAGCCTTCGGGAAGGGGGGGCCGAACACCGGATCATCTTCGCCTTTGTTATCCAGTCCTGGTCAAAAAGTGATTCTTCAGAATAACGTCATGATAGATGAAAGACAGTGTGTTCGGCTAGAGGATTACTTACTTGGGTCGCGGTGCGATTGCTGCTCAGGCCCACGTCCTCGGAGGTGTCCGGACACTCTATTTGGGGTCCGAAGAACGACTTGTACATCTCCTCGTGTGTCAGGCTGAGGAAATTCTGAATAGCGCGCAGTCCTTCTGGGTTGAATTCCCACAAGCGGAGGGGCCGGCGTTTGCAAGGCTGGACTTGACGAACCAGCATGACTTGCACTACCATAACCAAACTAAAATCTCCCTCGAAGAGATCCTGGATGCGGCTCTGCAGTATGGGAACATCAGTTGTGGTGGAGGGCCCAAGCGAAAGGTGGGGGAAGCTACCCACTTGGCACTTCTAGGAGCGGTGATGTAGAACCACTCCCGTTGCCATAATCCGAACACCTCTGGAAAGGAACCTTTTGGCACGGAGCTCCAGCAATCTTGCTTATTAATGCACCCCCGCACGGTGCATACTGCCCTCGACCATCTTCGGCTTCACATCAAAGTTCTTGAGCCACAGGCCGAAGTGAGGGGTAATGCGGAGGAAGGCCTCACAGACGACAATAAATGTCGAGATGTGGAGAAAGGAATCCGGGGCTAGATCGTGGAAATCAAGCCCGTAATAGAACATCAAACCCCTAACGAAGGGATCTAGAGTGAGGCCTAGTCCTCGGAGGAAGTGGAAAATGAACATGACGTCTTCATTGGGTTCAGGAGTAGGGACGACCTGCCCTCGGGCGGGCAGCCGATGTGATACTTCGGCGGTCAGGTATCTTGCCTCCCTCAACTTCTTGATATCCTCTTCCGTGACGGAGGAGGGCATCCACCGGCCCTGGAGGCTGGATCCGGACATGATTGAAGGTCCGAAGCACCTGACTTGGGCTTTGAGTGTTAGAACTCGAGGCGGGGGAAGGATTCGATTGAGCACAGGAGGAAAAAAGTAAAAGCCTTGACCCTTTATAAAGAGGGTGAATATCAAGCGTCCTCCTCATGGCCGTTTGGGACTTGCCTAAAATCTAGGAGTCCTAGGCGCGGTTGGGTTACCCACGACCGTATTGATGAGAATCCCGTGATAAGGGGGACACAATCTCTCCTCTGACAAGATGTGTCAAGAAACTGCCTCGCGTTATGTGCGGGGCTAGTTAAAGAAAAACGGTTCGAGTAATCACCAAGCCATGGCATGATGTCATGTTGCCAAAGCGTGTCAATAGATTAGATTTGTGGAAATATTATTCTCTCTACGGTGGTATGTGGAACGTATTTTGCAGGGTCGGACACTATCCTTTTATTCGAAATCTTTTGTGGTGTATCCGGAGGAGGAACCCGCCTTGCAATGCCGAAGAAAACACTGCGCACCGGACTCATCGTCATTGAAGCCTGGTTCAGGGGCTACTGAGGTAGTCCTGGATTAGGGGGTCTCCGGACAGCCGGACTATATCCTTTGGTCGGACTGTTGGACTATGAAGATACAAGATTGAAGACTTCGTCCCATGTCTGGATGGGACTCTACTTGGCATGGAAGGCAAGCTAGGCAGTACGGATATGGATATCTCCTCCTTTGTAACCGACCTTGTGTAAACCTAGCCCCCTCCGGTGTCTATATAAACCGGAGGGTTTTAGTCCATAGGATAACATACAATCATACCATAGGCTAGCTTCTAGGGTTTAGCCTCTCCGATCTCGTGGTAGATCAACTCTTGTAATACTCATATCATCAAGATTAAATCAAGCAGGACGTAGGGTTTTACCTCCATCAAGAGGGCCCGAACCTGGGTAAAACATCGTGTCCCCTGCCTCCTGTTACCATCCGCCTTAGATGCACAGTTTGGGACCCCCTACCCGAGATCCGCCGGTTTTGACACTGACAGGGACCAAGGAATGAATAGTGATGGCGGAAGTATCACTGCATCAAGAATTCATAAGAGATTGTGCAATTCTCACGTCATTCTTGATATGAAAGAGGGTGACACTCCGGGGTAGAACAGAACAAAGTTGGGTTGGCAATTTGATTTGCGGAATACAACTACTTTGACCCAATCCTAGATATGGATAAGGTACTGGAGTTTGTTTCTCCTAGTCATTCCAGAATAGAATGGCTTGACAAAACATAAGGATATGAGGTATCGATGAACATGAATGCATGACATGCTCTTGATTATCAAATGATAGACGGAGATCGGGATACAACTAAAGAGAGGGACAACTCCAAGGAACATATATCTTTCTGAGTTGTGGATGCATAGATTAGTATGTCGAGCAAAGCTCAACATTTCTTCTGGATAACCCGTGCAGAAAAGTAGAACTGGCAGATTAACAATGTAGAATGGAGAACTCATCAAGAGCACTCTAGTTGTGATCTTTTGGTTCAAAAGAACTTCTGCCATAAGCAGTTCATGGTATTTGGAAGAAAGAAATACCACGGACCTCGAGGACTATCACAAAGGTGTGACGCCCGGGTAATTAAGCTCCAGTAATTCCCTGCTAATGATGCCACATCACCACGGTTACTGTTGTTAGATTCACGTTAGTTCAAAACGATTTAAATTCAAATTTGAATTAAAGGCAAACAACAAAAGTTTTCAAACAATAAAACTAAAATGTCTGAGTTGTTGCAAATAATCTTTTGATAATATTGGTAGTGAACCAACATTTTTGTAAATTGTTTAATTGAACTAAAATAAATAAAACTTTGGCCTAATTCATAATTTAATTGCATTTTAAATTGTAGAAATTCTAAACTACTTTATTTTGTTGCCAATTTAGTTATAGCAGTGGCCATAGTTATACTGATATGTTAGATGCAAGCTTTGTATTTTATGAAACTATTTTCCTTTTTGAAAGAAAAAAAGAAAACAGAAAAGTTTAAAAAGGAAATGCCAAATAAAAATAGGAGGAAAACCCCCCTTTTCCTATTACCATGGGCCTCAGCCCACCCGAGCCAACCCACGCAGCTGAGGGGATAAGGCCAAGGCCCCCGTCTCTCAGCCTCGTCAGCACCCCAGATCTTTTCCCTCCCCCTTGCTTGTTCCCCTCACGCTCGCATGCTCGCTCCTCCCCGGACGCTGTCGTCGCCGTGCACTCCGAGATCCCGAGGCCACCGTCGTTTCCTTGACCGTAGCTCGTGTCCACGAGCTCCGCCTCGCTCGCCTCCAATGAGCTGGCGCTCTGCATCGTCTCGGGGAGCAGTGCATCGACCTCGTCGTCTTCATCAAAGCCCGCGGCAACCGGAACCTCGCCGTCAATCCCCTCGACTCCGGCACCCCCTAGCTCCCTGAGCACTTCATCCGAATCTGCAGTGAGCCTCCCCTTCGAACCTCCCTGCTTCCCTCTCGTTCAATCGCCGTAGCCGCCGCCCGTTTCCTCCCGTGGCCGCGCCTGAAGCATTGCTCCCGCGCACGCTTACGCACCACCCATGCCTGCATCCACCCCCACGTGCGTGCCTGACGCTGGCCACCATGGCCACGCCCGCGTCTTCCCCGCTCGCATCTGGCTGCACCAGCACTCCCCGCCTGCGCCAGAAGCTGCTCATATTGCCGCCCGCGCTATCGCCACTTTGCTGCTCGCCCGCGCCCCGCTCCTACCTTCCCTGCGTGCGCCCCTCCCCTCCCCATGGCCGAGCTCACCGTCGGGCGCTCCCCTGCAGCCGCCTCCCTGCGCACTCGCCCCTGCCTGGCTGCGGCAGGGCCGCGCCAGCCCCGTGTGCCCCGGCCACCTCCCGTTCACCTGCGTTTCGGCAGGTCCCCAGGCGCCACCCTGCCTGCTGCCCTGCCCCGCCCGCTCCGCTGCATCCCCCCGCAACGCCTGCTTCCGTAGCTGCCGCCGGCGCCCTCGCACACCACCGCACTTCGCCTACGCCGGAGCACACCGCCTACACCCATGCACGCCCGCGCTGCCTCCCGCTCGTCCCTGCAGCCGCCCCCGGCCGTGCCCGCCTCCCACGTCCGCTCGCTCTGCCTCTCCTACTGCTGCTGCCCTGCAGCTGCCTCCTGCTACCGTTGCTCCGGCCGGGCGCGCGTCTCCGGCCACCGCTAGCCGCGCCCACCGGTGCCCCGCCGCGCCGCTGCTCCGGCCGCAGCCCCGAGCCATGCGCCGGCCCCCTTCCTTCCCCCACTGGCCGCGTCGGGCGCCTACGCCCGCGCCAATGAAGCCAACACCCGCTAAGGCCCTCGGCCACTGCCCAGTGGGGCCCCCACTGCCCTGGCTTTAAAAGAAAAGGAAAAAGGAGAAATAAAAAGGGGGTTTTAAAAATAATAATTTAATTAATTAATTAACTAGGATTAATTAGCCTAATCACTGGATTAGTTGAAACTGGAATTAATTAGCTAGACCTAGTCAATGACAGGAGGGCCCCACCCCCTGTTGACGAGTCAACGTTGACTAGTCAACTAGTCCCCCTGGTCCACATGTTATCCTCTGTGTACACTTGTGTACACAGAGCTGGGTACTCGTAGCAATTTATATTTTATTTTTGAATTAAGATAATTCCAGAATATTGTTTAAATCTTTTAAAAAATCATAGAAAATAATCTGTAACTCGGATGAAAAAGTTGTATACATGAAAGTTGCTCAGAACGACGACACGAATCCGAATACGCAGCCCGTTCATTTGCCACGCATCCCTAGCATAGCGAACACGCAACTTTCCCCTTCCGGTTCATCTGCCCGAAAACGCGAAACACCGGGGATACTTTCCCAGATGTTTTTCCCCTTTGCCGGTATCACTTAGTACCACGTTAGGTCACCTCTAGCACCGCGTTTTGTCTTGTTATGCTTTGTGATACTTTGATTGCTCTTCTATTTATTGTATTCCCCCTCCGTTACTTCTTTCCGGTAGACCCCGAGACTACCGGTGACCCCAGTTCGACTACGGTGTCGATGACCCCTCCTTCTTACCAGAGCAACCAGGCAAGCCCCCCCTAATCACCAGATATCGCCTATTCTTCTCTATACTGCTTGCATTAGAGTAGTGTAGCATGTTACTACTTTCCATTAATCCTATTCTGCTGTATAGCCTGTCTTTGCCACTACTGTTGTTACCTTTACCTGCAATCCTACATGCTTAGTATAGGATGCTAGTATTCCATCTGAGGCCCTACATTCTTGTCTGTCTGTTGTGTTATACTATCGGGCCGTGATCACTCGGGAGGTGATCACGGGTATATACTATATACTTTATACATGATACATGTGGTGACTAAAGACGAGTCGGCTCGTGGAGCACCAGCGAGTGATTCACAGATTGGGGGCTGAAAGGACCTTTGTCCCGACGGCCCTCTGGGTGGATCTTTGTGGCGGAGCGATAGGGCAGGTTGAGACCACCTAGGAGAGAGGTGGGCCTGGCCCTGGTCAGCGTCCGCGGTTATCTCAAAATAACATGCTTAACGGGATCTTGGTATTTGATCTGAGTCTGGCCACTGGCCTATACGCACTAACCAACTACGCGGGAACAGTTATGGGACCTCGACGTCGTGGTATCAACCAAAGCCTTCGTGACGTCAGCGACTGAGCGGCGCGCGCCGGGTTGGACCGCGTAACGCAACTTCCTTTGTAATGGAGGTTGCTAGGTCTGCTCTTCGGTCGCCCTCGCAACATGCAGGTGTGCAATGGGCGATGTGCTCAGACCCCTGCGCCATAGGATTTAGATCGGCGTGCTGACCTCTCTGTTGTGCCTAGGTAGGGCTGCGACATGTTGATCTTCCGAGGCCAGGCATGACCCAGAAAAGTGTGTCCGGACAAAGGGGATCGAGCGTGTTGGGAAATGCGGTGCACCCCTGCAGGGAAGTATATCTATTCGAATAGCCGTGATCTTCGGTAACAGGACGACTTGGAGTTGTACCTTGACCTTATGACAACTAGAACCGGATATTTAATAAAACACACCCTTTCAAGTGCCAGATACAACCGGTGATCGCTCTCTCACAGGGCGACGAGGGGAGGATCATCGGTTAGGATTATGCTATGCGATGTTACTTGGTTAACTTACCAACTACTCTCTTCTTCTGCTTCAAGATGGAGGCTGCCAGAAGCGTAGTCTTCGATAGGAATAGCTATCCCACTCTTATTCTGGCATTCTGCAGTTCAGTCCACATATGATACCCCTTTTCCATTTGATACCAATGCATACATATGTAGTGTAGCTCCTTGCTTGCGAGTACTTTGGATGAGTACTCACGGTTGCTCTGCTCCCCCTTTTTCTCCCTTTCTATACCCGATTGTTGCGACCATACGATGGATCCCAGGAGCCAGACGCCACTGTCAAGGACGACTACTACTACTCGGGAGGTGCCTACTACTACGTGCAGGCCGCTGGGGACGACCAGGAGTAGTTTAGGAGGATCCCGGGCAGGAGGCATGCGCCTCTTTCGATCTGTATCCCAGTTTGTGCTAGCCTTCTTAAGGCAAACTTGTTTAACTTATGTCTGTACTCAGATATTGTTGCTTCCGCTGACTCGTCTATGGTTGAGCTCCTGTATTCGAGCCCTCGAGGCCCCTGGCTTGTAATATGATGCTTGTATGACTTATTTTATTTGTAGAGTTGTGTTGTGATATCTTCCCGTGGGTCCTTGATCTTGATCGTACACGTTTGCGTGTATGATTAGTGTGCGGTCAAATCGGGAGCGTCACAAGTTGGTATCCGAGCCGACTGCTTGTAGGAATTCGCTTCCACACTCCTTGGCCGAAGTTGAGTCTAGTCGATGAAAACCGTTTTACTAACATGGCTGTGCGGCCCATGGGCCCACGTCGCCATTGGGTGGTATTAGGATCTTTTATTCCTCGTCTATACTTTGGGATTCTTATCTCTCTTCTCTTCGGGTTAAATGATTTTACTAATTATAACTCTAGGTTCTCATTACCACTTCCTGTCGGAGAGCTCCTTCATTCCAAATGATCGACTGCTTCACTAGAAGGTTCTGAAGATGCTATTCAATGTTTCTCCGAGACCCTTGCGCCCATCGCTTTTGCAATTCCCTTCCATTGATAAACCCTTATGGATAATCACGTACACTTTCCATTTATAATCATTCCCCGTTGCTGTTATTACAAGATACCCCAAAATTTTCTCTATGGTTTCAAGAATACTTTGTGCCTACTGCCTTGCAGTTCTTTGCCACCTGAATACCCTTACGGATAATTTTCTCGCACTTAGCGAGTATCCACTCACCCCCGTTGATTTATGTATTTCACAAAGGTCTTTGAATTGTATTCGATATTCCGAAAATTCTTGCTTGCTTGCATTATGGTTAATCCCATAAGTATAGTAATCTTATTGGCAGCATTTGTCACTATCATTTTGAGTCCATTGATTCAATGTGTTGCGGATGCTCGCAATCCTCAATAAAATCCTAGAATTCATCCTTTTGGCTCAGACATCATTTTAAGCATGAGCTGGATTTCGACCAATCAAATTGCCATTGATCGTACCCCTAAGGCTATTCAACTTATCCATCCCTGATCAGAGCATTGCTTCTGATCCCTTGTCTTGGAATTAATAATTCCTTTGCATTTGAGCCTTGAATTAGTCAGGTGTTTCTAAAGTCTGATCTTCTTGCATTGTTTCTTCGTCTGGTTGAGTACCGATGCTCACACCAGATCCCTTGAGGACCACCGGATCCTTTGTTGGATTTTATCCGATAGCGTCCTTCATATTCAATCACTTTGGAAGTTCTTTTTCCATTGGTAAATCCTATCCTCTGATTGACCAACCATGCTCTACTTTTGAGCTTGTGTTATTACTCCGAAGTTTGTGGTACATGTTCCTAAGATGCCCTGATGGGTTGAACCTATGCCTTTCCTAATCCGTGTGAACCCGAAAGATTTCACGGGTCATACTTATCTGGTATTGCACCAGGTAAAATTTTCAACAACTAATGTCATTTTCGAAGTACGAGAGGTGAATGAAAGGTTATGCGTTGAACAAGTGGGAGTCGACCTTGAACCCTGTGTTCATGCCCATGGACACGATGTATACCTTATCATGGAAGCTTCCCTTAAATTAATTATTCCCTTGGTATAAGTTCATCTTATATCTGGGATCTGGCATTTTTCAATCGTGGTTCCGATCATATTTTCTCCTTGATTCCATTTCTCTGACTATCTAAAGCACTTGTCTTATGCACTTGTATTACCCCGTGGTATCTCGATAAAATCACAGAACCATATTACTTCTTATGAGTTCTTCTTCAAGTATTATTTCTCACCGATTCCATTTTTTCCCCGGGTTCTGAGTTGTTAGACACTTAGGGACACCGATAGTCAATCGAGTCCGTAATCCGATTCATTAACTCTAAGTAATTTTTCGTTTCTTATGAGTTTAATAATCCGTCAGGTCATTCCTTGCCCGATCGGCTAAATCATTGTTGTACTAAATTTTAACTATGCTACCTGGTCCCTCTTTCTGGAGCACAATTTTTAACGATGAGCTAACCTTACGTCGATCTTCCTCATCATATCATTTCGCCTTAAACAGCAAGCTTGATTTCGAGTTTGTGTCGTACCCTTGGTTCCAATAACCCTTCGCTTCACCATTGCTTTAGCTTGATGTCGTCGCTGATCGATCACATCTTCATGAAATCTCTCGACAAATGTGTCATGATCATCATCAGCATTCTGAGCTCTTCCAGGATATCAATTGAATTCATGATGAGAAATACCATCCTTGTCCTCAACGATTTTTGTACTCATCGACCACTTTATTGCCTTCCCTCCAACACAAACTTGTTCGTATTCTAGGTAATACCTTGACTTGCTTGCTAACCAGCAGTTGTTCTTCTTTACCTAGGAAGTATTACCATCTTTTATGTCAAGAAAGTCGTGAG
This sequence comes from Triticum urartu, assembly GCF_056163025.1. Classification (NCBI taxonomy): domain Eukaryota; kingdom Viridiplantae; phylum Streptophyta; class Magnoliopsida; order Poales; family Poaceae; genus Triticum; species Triticum urartu. The sequence goes on from NC_141875.1 coordinate 172,353,141, forward strand.
AATTTCACCACCTCTTAAGAGATCTTAATACAGGTGATACTTCTTACCATATCCGTTCATTCCTTGGTCCCCGTGTTGTTTCAAACCGGAAAACTGACAATTGAACTATGATGTGCGAATTTAAAACATCTAGCAACCCTATTGCTTTGAAGTGAATGGTCGATAGTTTCATTTTAATATTTTGTTCATTAAGTCACCATTGTAACATTGATCATGCAACCCAGCCCATATTTCGGATGCACCTGTCAACCAATGTTTAATCTTGAATGTTTTCCTCAAACCTACATCATTATATCATTTGATCTGACAAATGTTATCTCCTTGTTCACATAATTGTGGAAATCCATCTTGTCGGAAATCTCGATGAATTGACGTTGAGTCCCTCAGCCACCTCCTCATCCTCTCCTTGGTTTAATGATGAACTCTTGTTTCAGAACTCGCTTCCATAGTTCATTTCCCAACAATCTTGCAATGTCATCTCGTCAATTGGTGTTGCGCCTTTTCTTCTCAGGCATCCCGAGTCTGAGGTATCCCGACACCAATTAGATCTGAATCTCAATCAGATATGATGGTTGGAACATATTTCCAGGAGTTATAACATCTTTACATGACCAGTTAAGCTGATGTCATGCCTAGCACACCTGGCCGGAGCACCTATTGTTATAGTTTCCTTTATAGCAAGGTTAACCATTCTTCCATAAGGAAATTGTAAGACTTATTCTATAGGTTGTTCCTGATGGATCCTTTGTGAATCCAAAGTCTGACCTTTGCTTGAAAACCATGTCAATGCTATCTCGAAGCATGTCCATGGTACTCCGATTTTCAACAAAAATATTTGAAGCCCAATGCTAAATGTTTCCTGCTCGATTATCCAAACACCGTTGTATGGGTAATGTCATGAAAATTCTCTCCTCTACCTAAAGAGTTTACTACATTAAATCCTGACATGGACATCATGCTCTGCTTGTCCTTCCGAAGGATATACCTTTGAAATATGTGTTTAAACACATTTTCCATTCCATTGTTCTGTTTAATCTGATAATCATATTTTTCTTTCCATTTGTTGGGTTAACGTTTCTTGTGATCTATATGATCTAAACAGTAATATTCTCCTACTTAGGTAAACACATCGGTGTACAACTCTGTCAGTAAGACCGTGTTACTATTGTTGATGACATTTTGGTAGCCACTGATGGACGAGAACTTTGCCTAATGGTCCGCCTTGTTCAACGAGCAGGAAAATGGTTCTCTTCGTCCCTCGCCCTTGGTACCAACAATGCAGTCAACATAACTGACCGGATATTCTCTGGCATGCCTTGCTATCATGACCGTGCCAGATGTCAACGCCCTTCCTTATTTTAACTCACATAGTGGGCCCATAACCCACAGTTCCACAGGATCGAAACCTGACTCTCCTGTACACCCTGTTGCCAAAGTTATTCCTTGAGCCTGGCTACATATGTAATTGACGGGTCACCTTCCTAGTGATCTATTCTGGTATCAGACACAATACTTATACTAGTTGCTCTGAACCCATTTCACCTTCTGATTAGGCCATCGAACGATTGCCTACCCGCTCGAAACTTCTTGTGGTACCTTCTTATTTTGCTCTCGATGTTTTCTTAAGATTAATTCAAGAGTTACTTTCTGCCACATCCCCTGACATATCTATCAGTTAATAAACCTTGTAGAGGCCCGTTCTTCCAAAGTTACCCCTTATCATTTTCATAAGTACGATGGAGTTTCCGAAGAAAGGATGGCGACTTCATCATGATGACCTGAAACAGAGAAATGAAGACATCAACGTAATGGATCGACCTCTTCAAGAAGGGCAACCAAGACCGAGAAGACCCGTTAGAATTTCGTAACCAAATCCCTTCTCCTTACTCCCCTCCTAAATCTCGGGACGAGATTTCTTGTAGTGGAGGAGAATTGTGATGCTCGAGTAATTAAGCTCCGGTAATTCCCTGCTAATGATGCCACGTCACCACCGTTACTGTTGTTAAACTCACGTTAGTTCAAAACGATTTAAATACAAATTTGAATTAAAGGCAAACAACAAAAGTTTTCACACAATAAAACTAAAATGTCCGAGTTGTTGCGAATAATCTTTTGATAATATTGGTAGTGAACCCACATTTTTCTAAATTGTTTAATTGACCTAAAATAAATAAAACTGTGGCCTAATTAATAATTTAATTGCATTTTAAATTGTAGAAATTCTAAACTACTTTATTTTGTTGCCACATTAATTATAGCAGTGGCCATAGTTATAATGATATTTTAGATGCAAGCTTTGTATTTTATAAAAATATTTTGCTTTTTGAAAAAAAATAGAAAAGTTTAAAAAGGAAATACCAAATAAAAATAGGAGGAAACCCCCCCCCCCCCGTTCCCAGTTATCATGGGCCTCAACCCACCCGAGCCAACCCACGCAGCTGAGGGGATAAGGCCAAGGCCCCCGTCTCTCAGCCTCATCAGCACCCCAGATCTTTTCCCTCCCCCCTCGCTCGTTCCCCTCACGTTCGCATGCTCGCTCCTCCCCGGACACTGCCGTCGCCGTGCACTCCGAGATCCCGCGGCCACCGTCGTTTCCTCGACCGCAGCTCGTGTCCACGAGCTCCGCCTCGCTCGCCTCCGTCGAGCTGGTGCTCTACATCGTCTCGGGGAGCAGTGCATCGACCTCATCGTCTTCGTCAAAGCCCGTGGCAACCGGAACCTCGACGTCGATCCCCTCGACTCCGGCACCCCCTGGCTCCCCGAGAACTCCATTCGAATCCGCAGTGAGCCCCCCTTCGAACCTCCCTGCTTCCCTCTCGTTCAGTCGCCGTAGCCGCCGCCCTTTTCCTCCCGTGGCCGCGCCTGAAACATTGCTCCCGCGCACGCTCACTCACCACTCGTGCCTGCATCCACCCCCACGTGCGTGCCTGACGCTGGCCACCATGGCCACGCCCGCGTCTTCCCCGCTCGCATCTGGCTGCACCAGCACTCCCCGCCTGCGCCTGAAGCTGCTAACATTGTCGCCCGCGCTATCGCCACTTTGCTGCTCGCCCGCGCCCTGCTCCTACCTTCCCTGCGTGCGCCCCTCCCCCTCCCCATGGCCGAGCTCACCGCCGGGCGCTCCCCTGCAGCCGCCTCCCTGCGCACTCGCCCCTGCCCGGTTGCGGCAGGGCCGCGCCAGCCCCGCACGCCCCGGCCACCTCCCATTCGCCCGTGTTTCGGTAGGTCCCCATGCGCCGCCCTGCCTGCTGCCCTGCCCCACCCGCTCCGCTGCATTCCCCCGCCTCGCCCGCTTCCGTAGCTGCCGCCGGCACCCTCGCACACCACCGCACTTCGCCTACGCCGGCGCACACCGCCTGCACCCACGCACGCCCGCGCTGCCTCCCGCTTGTCCCTGCAGCCGCCCGCGGCCATGCCCGCCTCCCACGTCCGCTCCTGCAGCTGCCTCCTACTGTCGTCGCTCCGGCCGGGCGCGCGTCTCCGGCCATCGCTGGCCGTGCCCACCGGTGCCCCACCGCGCCGCTGCTCCGGCCGCAGCCCCGAGCCATGTGTCGGCCCCCTTCCTTCCCCCGCTGGCCGCGTCGGGCGCCTACACCCGCGCCCGTGAAGCCAACACCCGCTAAGGCCCTGGGCCACTGCCTAGTGGGGCCCCTAGCGCCCTGGCTTTAAAAGAAAATGAAAAAGGAGAAATAAAAAAGGGTTTTAAAAATAATAATTTAATTAATTAATTAATTAAATTGACTAGGATTAATTAGCCTAATCACCGGATTATTTAAAACTGGAATTAATTAGCTAGACCTAGTCAATGACAGGAGGGCCCCACCCCTTGTTGACCAGTTAACGTTGACTGGTCAACTGGTCTCCCTGACACACATGTCATCTTCTGTGTACACTTGTGTACACAGAGCTGGGTACACGTAGCAATTTATATTTTATTTTCGAATTAAGATAATTCCAGAATATTGTTTAAATATTTTAAAAAATCATAGAAAATAATCCGTAACTCGGATGAAAAAGTTGTATACATGAAAAGTTGCTCAGAACGACGACACGAATCCGAATACGTAGCCCGTTCGTTCGCCACGCATCCCTAGCATAGCGAACACGCAACTTTCCCCTTCCGGTTCATCTGCCCGAAAATGCGAAACATCGGGGATACTTTCCCGGATGTTTCTCCCCTTTGCCGGTATCACTTAGTACCACGTTAGGTCACCTCTAGCACCGCGTTTTGTCTTGTTATGCTTTGTGATACTTTGATTGCTCTTTTATTTATTGTATTCCCCCTCCGTTACTTCTTTCCGGTAGACCCCGAGACTACCGGCGACCCCAGTTCGACTACGGTGTCGATGCCCCCTCCTTCTTGCCAGAGCAACCAGGCAAGCCCCCCCCCCCCCCGCCTTGATCACCAGATATCGCCTATTCTTCTCTATACTGCTTGCATTAGAGTAGTGTAGCATGTTACTGCTTTCCATTAATCCTATTCTGCTGCATAGCCTGTCTTTGCCACTACTGTTGTTACCTTTACCTGCAATCCTACATGCTTAGTATAGGATGCTAGTATTCCATCTGAAGCCCTACATTCTTGTCCGTCTGCTGTGTTATACTATCAGGTCGTGATCACTCGGGAGGTGATCACGGGTATATACTATATACTTTATACATGATACATGTGGTGACTAAAGACGAGTCGGCTCGTGGAGCACCAGCGAGTGATTCACAGATTGGGGGCTGAAAGGACCTTTGTCCCGACGGCCCTCTGGGTGGATCTTTGTGGCGGAGCGACAGGGCAGGTTGAGACCACCTAGGAGAGAGGTGGGCCTGGCCCTGGTCGGCGTCCGCGGTTATTTCAAAATAACAAGCTTAACGAGATCTTGGTATTTGATCTGAGTCTGGCCACTGGCCTATATGCACTAATCAACTACGCGGGAACAGTTATGGGCACTTGACGTCGTGGTATCAGCTGAAGCCTTCGTGACGTTAGCGACTAAGCGGCGCGCGCCGGGTTGGACCATGTAACGCAACTTCCTTTGTAATGGAGGTTGCTAGGTCTGCTCTCCGGCCGCCCTCGCAACGTGCAGGTGTGCAATGGGCGATGTGCCCAGACCCCTGCGCCATAGGATTTAGACCGACGTGCTGACCTCTCTGTTGTGCCTAGGTAGGGCTGCGACATGTTGATCTTCCGAGACCGGGAATGACCCAGAAAAGTGTGTCCGAACAAAGGGGATCGAGCGTGTTGGGAAATGTGGTGCATCCCTACAGGGAAGTTTATCTATTCGAATAGTCATGATCTTTGGTAACAAGACGACTTGGAGTTGTACCTTGACCTTATGACAACTAGAACCGGATATTTAATAAAACACACCCTTTCAAGTGCCAGATACAACCGGTGATCGCTCTCTCACAGGGCGACGAGGGGAGGATCATCGGTTAGGATTATGCTATGCGATGTTACTTGGTTAACTTACCAACTACTCTCTTCTTCTGCTTCAAGATGGAGGCTGCCAGAAGTGTAGGCTTCGATAGGAATAGCTATCCCCCTCTTATTCTGGCATTCTGCAGTTCAGTCCACATATGATACCCCTTTTCCATTTGATACCAATGCATACATATGTAGTGTAGCTCCTTGCTTGCGAGTACTTTGGATGAGTACTCACGGTTGCTCTGCTCCCCCTTTTTCTCCCTTTCTATACCCGATTGTTGCGACCATACGATGGATCCCAGGAGCCAGACGCCACTGTCAAGGACGACTACTACTACTCGGGAGGTGCCTACTACTACGTGCAGGCCGCTGGGGACGACCAGGAGTAGTTTAGGAGGATCCCGGGCAGGAGGCATGCGCCTCTTTCGATCTGTATCCCAGTTTGTGCTAGCCTTCCTAAGGTAAACTTGTTTAACTTATGTCTGTACTCAGATATTGTTGCTTCCGCTGACTCGTCTATGATCGAGCTCTTGTATTCGAGCCCTCGAGGCCCCTGGCTTGTAATATGATGCTTGTATGACTTATTTTATTTGTAGAGTTGTGTTGTGATATCTTCCCGTGAGTCCTTGATCTTGATCATACATGTTTGCGTGTATGATTAGTGTGCGGTCAAATCGAGGGCGTCACAAAAGGTTACTAATATCCTAAAGGAACGAGCAAACACTATCTACACGAAGTAAGTAGAGTGAATCTCGGGCTCAAGAGCCCAGAAATAGAATGCCTAGTAACTAAATGGCATCACGGGATGCTTCCGTGAATGATGGCCAGAATCATCACACTGGGAACACAAAACATGGCTAGACTACTAGGTGATCCTCTAAGACACCTAGGGTCGTAATAATAGCTCCAACATATATGTCGAGGCAATGAAGTACCTCAACAGACCGTTTAGTGTGCCTAATCTGGCCCAAAGGAACATCGGGAATGGAAAGAAGGGATTTGCAAAAGCATGAGACTAATTAGAAACCTTGGATAACTCGGACAGCATAACGGCTGTAAATGCTCAAAATTATTTGAGGCATCCTGCAAAATAGTGGCATGACCACTCCACATCACAATATCAAGGTTCTGAGGCCAACTATGAACATACGGAAGTAGTAGAAACTAAACTAGGAATTGAATCCGTCAATCCTAAGAGTCTACGGATTAGTAACATGTGATCCTGATAGAAAGATGAGAAGCCTAGTTCTTAATCCCTGTAGAAAAGAAGAGGTTGACTTACATCAGAAGGGCATAAGGTAAAGGAGTAAAAAGAGCCTTACGTTCCCTTCCACAATCAATTCCCTTATATAACTAAAGCATTTCTAGACTCAACTTTGACCAGTTTGGCTTAGTAATCCTACATGCAGTCAGGCTCTGATACAAAAACTGTCAGGACCCTGATCCTAAGCCACATTGAGCTAGCATGTAACACATCATATCACTTTGCGGCCTCACGCACGGTATCCCCGCGGGTGCCACCTTACCTGGCCCGGGACCGTTTGCGCCTTTTGGCTCACATATATGATAGTGTCGCTAGCATCCATATGACAGAGAACCCGGGCCGACATGACTAGTCATGAACCCAAAGTGGCACTAACTTATAGGGACAGGCATACATGACCCAGTAACGAACGTTTCGGTCATCAGCGAGTGAATTCGGGTTGTAGCAACTGGGCTAACAGAACTCCGAGAACCCAGGCTGTAGCAGGCTAGCAGGACTCCGGAAGTCACCGCGTGACATTTCCCCGAAGGGACAGACATAGGAACAAAGTGGAACACATGCCGGCCAGTCTAAGTGTTCCGGAGCAGTAGTAACTGGGCTAGCAGGACTCCAGTAATCCGGGCTGTAGCGGACTACCATGGCTCAGTGGAAGCACCAGACTACATTTCCCCATAAGAGAGGCTACCAAGGATAGACAACTAGGTTGTCGGATCCCACACATACCAAGCATTTCAAAATCATACACACAATATGCTCGATATGTGCAAGTACAACATGGCATCACAAAAAGACTCTACGACTCAGAGTATTTATTTATTAGGCTCCAAGGAGCCAAGTATTACAAACATGGGTCTCATGACCCAACATACAGAGCATACAAGCATCAAGCGGAAGCATAAACATGTCTGAGTATAGACAACTACAAATGAAAAGCTGAGAAGCCTGACTATCTACAAGACCCTCCCAAGGGTACAAGATCGTAGCTGAGGTAACAAGCTAAATGTCGAAGTCCACGTGGAACTACTAGTGAGACTGAAGTCTCTCTGCAAAAACATAAATTAAGCAAACGTGAGTGCAAATGTACCCAGCAAGACTTACATCAGAACTAGCTACATATGTATCAGTATCAATAAAGGGGTGGTGGATTTTGACTTCAGCAAGCCAGCTTTGACTCGGTGGCTATCCTGAACTACGACTGCAAGTAACTCTTTTGAGGTGGCGCACACGAGTCCACATATTCACCAAATCAATACACCACTATGGATCCGCTCCCGTCTCCCTACGAGAACACCATCCATAGCACTCACGCTTATCTTGCGCATTTTAGAGTATCCACTTCAAGTTATCTATGAACTGTACAGGCAACCCAGAAGTCCATTACCACGGACACGACTATTCGAATAGATGATGTTAACCCTGCAGGGGTGTACTTCTTCACACAGGCTCTCGCCACTTACCACCATGTACACATCGTGTATCTCGGCAACCTTCAAGCGGAAGCCTGGCAAGGGAGTCGGCCACGACCTGACTAACCACACAAGTCTCTAGTCCAGGTTTATCACCTATTCGGGTTCCATCCGCAAGAAGATCCGGCCGGGGTGTCGCTTACGGCCCCAAACGATGTGTGCAGGGTTCCCAATCCCTCCTTGACGGATGGCTCTATGCTTGGTACACCTGTATCGCCCTTGATGCGGCTATATCTCCCACGTGTCGAAGCACGACTTAGAGGCATAACTGCATTGAAAGCAATGTCGCAAGTGAGGTAATCTTCACACAACCCATGTAATACATAAGGGAAAAGAATACATAGTTGGCTTACAATCGCCACTTCACACAATACATGAATAAAGCATTACATCATCCAAATGCAATCAAGGTCCGACTACGGAACCAAAATAAAAGAAGAACCCCAAATGCGACAAGGTCCCCAATCAACCCCAACTAGGCTCCACTACTGATCAACTAGAACGAAACAACACAAAGGACAAGATCTTCATCGAGCTCCTCCTTGGGCTTGGCTGCGTCACCTTCTCGGTAACATCGTTACCTGCAAACTGGTTTTGGAGGTATCTGTGAGTCATGGGGACTCAGCAATCTCACACCCTTGCGAGCAAGACTATTTAAGCTTATGGGTAAGGTAAAAGGTTTGAGATGGATCTGCAGCAGCGACTAGCATATATGGTGTCTAACATACGCAAAAGAGAGCGAGAAGAGAAGGCAAAAGCACGGTCGAACCACTATGATCAAGAAGTGATCCTAGAACAACCAACGTCAAGCATTACTCCAACACCGTGTTCACTTCCCGGACCCCGCCGAGAAGAGACCATCACGGTTACACACACGGTTGATGCATTATAATTAAGATCAATTTCAGGTTTTCTACAACCGGACATTAACAAATTCCCATCTGCCCATAACCGCGGGCACGGCTTTTGAAAGTTCAAAACCCTGCAGGGGTATCCCAACTTAGCCCATCACAAGCTCTCACGGTCAACGAAGGATATTCCTTCTAGCGGGAAGACCCGATCAGACTCGGAATCCCTGTTACAAGACATCCTCGACAATGGTAAAACAAGTCCTGCAATGCCACCCAGATGTGCCGACAAATCCCGATAGGAGCTGCACATATCTCGTTCTTAGGGCACACCGGATGAGTAAGACGTCGGGTGGGCCAGCCCAGAGTTGCCCCTGGTAGCTCCGGACATCGCTCAGTTGGACCAACACTTAGAGAAGCACTGGCCCGGGGGGGTTAAAATAAAGATGACCCTTGAGTCTGCAGAACCCAAGGGAAAGAAAAGGCTAGGTGGCAAATGATAAAACCAAGGTTGGGCATTGCTAGAGGAGTTTTATTCAAGGCGAACTGTCAAGGGGTTCCCATTATAACCCAACCGCGTAAGGAACGCAAAATCCGGGAACATAACACCGATATGACGGAAACTAGGGCGACAAGAGTGGAACAAAACACTAGGCATAAGGCCGAGCCTTCCACCCTTTACCAAGTATATAGATGCATTAATTAAATAAGAGATATTGTGATATCCCAACAAGTAAACATGTTCCAACAAGGAACAACATCTCCATGTTCCAACAAGGAACAAACTTCATCTTCACCTGCAACTAATAACGCTATAAGAGGGGCTGAGCAAAGCGGTAACATAGCCAAACAACGGTTTGCTAGGACAAGGTGGGTTAGAGGCTTGGTTCAACAATATGGGGGGCATGATAAGCAAGTGGTAGGTATCGCAGCATAGGCATTGCAAAAGAGCGAGCAACTAGCAAGCAAAGATAGAAGTGATTTTGAGGGTATGGTCATCTTGCCTGAAATCCCGCAAGGAAGAAGAACGAGTCCATGAAGAAGACAAACGGACGTAGTCGAACAAATCCTCACAACACGACGTTATCGGAACTCACCCGAGAAGCAACACCAGAAAGGAGCAAACAACATAATAAACAACCATCACATAATCATGGCATGATGCACAATCGAGTATGTTGCATGTCCGGTTTAATGAAGCATGGCATGGCAAAGTGCACAAGTAATCCTACAAATTAAGTGGAGCTCAATATGCAACGAGTTGCATATTGACGAAACACCACGACAAGTTTTTAGTTCGATCTCGTTTATGTACCCAACAATATTAAATGTTGTTAAACATGGCAAGATGGTGAAGCAAAACAAAACTACCTATCTAGGCAAGTTTAAATGAGGCCGGAACAACAAAACAACAAGTCCGGAAAATCCTCTTGTGCATATTTTAAGGTTTGGTACTGTTCTGCCCTAAACCATATTTTAGAGTTATTAAACATGCAAAGTGAGGCAACCATGTTAAACTAGGAATTTTTCCACCCCATTTACATATAAAGTTTATTAAATTTGGAGTTACGGTTATTTAGTTATGAATTAAATCATTTTAACATGGCATAGGGACAAATTTAAACAAACATCATTTTAAACATGGGTGAAAGTTGAATAATATTAAACTAGACAAAATTCTAAGCAAGTTTCGTATATAAATCATTTTAAACCGATGCACGGTTGTTGAGTTATAAAATGCATGATGTATAGGGGCTTTTCTGCAAAACTGTCTTTCTCTGGAAATTAAACAAATTCACAGCAGGAAAAAAACACCTCGGGCCAAAACTGTTGGCCGAACAACAGGAAAAAAACAGAGGGGCTGCTCACTTTGGGCTGAGGCCCAGTTTGTGGAGGAGGAAGCTGGGCCGCGGGGCTTGCGGCTGGGCCGGTCGCTCGTTCTCGCTGGCACTGGAATGGGTCAACGCAGGGGCGGTACTCGTCCTGTTGCTTGAAGCAGAGGGAGCCAGCAGGCGCGCGATGGACTCTGGCGACGACGAGGCAGAGCAGCGGTGAGGCGAGGCGGGGGACCGACCGGATCCGGCAGGGGTCGGGACTAGGACGACGACGAGCACCAGCGGCAGCGTCTTGCTGCGAGGGAGAGAGAGCTGGTGAGGAGAAAGAGCAGAGAGGAAGTCGTCGACAGAAACGGAGCAAGGCGGCGGCGACCTGGACTGGAGGCGCAGGGCGAAGCTAACGACGCTAGCGCACGGGCGAGGCACAGGACGGCGGGTCCGGGTGGCGAGGTAAGAAGACCCGGTGCAGGAAGGGAAGGCATCGGGCAGCTCGGCTCCATGGCCCGGCATCTCTGGTTGATGACGGTGATGCCCTAGGTGGTCGTCGGAAGAACTCCGGCGAGGCTTGCTGGAGTCGATGAGGCCGCGAACAACATGAGGACGCTGCTGCTGCTTGAAGGAGACGGAGGCGCGGCGATGGATCGTAAGAAGAGGCCGGCCATGGCATCCTGTGGAGGTGACAGAGAGAGATAGCGGGGAACAAAGAAGAAAATAGAGAAAGGGAAGGGAGAGCAGGGAGGAAGGGCGCCGTCCTGCGTGCTCGGGGCGAGGGCGCCATGGACCGAGAGAGGGAGCTTGAGCTCCTGGTTGCTGCCGGAGGACGACGGGGTCCGGGTCGGTGGCTTCGGTTGCCGGCGGGAGAAGTGGCTCGGGGTCGTGGGCAATCGAGGAGGGAGACGATTGCGCTGGTTGGGGGAATTGGACGGATCGGATCTAGGGGAAATCCCGAGAGAGAGTGGCGGCGGCGCTAGGGTAGGATCCCTAGAAAATAGGGTTTTGTCCAGATTTAGACTAGGGACTATATATATAAGGAAAGAGAGAGAGTTTAGGGGCTAATCCGTCCCTCCAATTAAAATCGAGCGGTCGAGAGAAATACACTAGGTAGTCCAAAAAAGAAAACAGTGATGTTTTGTAGACGTTTGGGGATGATCCGGATCCAACGGTGACGACTGCCCGGGTCGGGTCTAGAATAGCTTTCGGGCGCGCGCGCGAGGAGGGTTGCGGGCTGACGAGAGAGGTTAGGTAGGGCCTGGCGGTGAGTAGTGGAATGTAAAGACGGTCTCGAGCTGAGAGAAGAGAAGAGAGAGAGCCTCGGCGACTGTTTCCGGAGACCGAAAACGTCTGACGTTAGACCGGCTATAATGCCACTATAGTTTAACGGTTGGGCTATCAGACGAACTCCGAATGCGATGAAACTTGGCAGGCGACCTACTAACAACAAAACAACACCGCATGCCAACTTTCATCCCATTCCGAGAACATTTTCCGGCCACTTATAAAATAATATTTCGGACATGCCGCGGGCGCGTGCAAGTGTGTCTGGGCTCAGAACGAACAACGGACGGAACTGGGTCAGGTCCGGACGGATGCAAGTTTTGAAAACATGATGATGCAATGCACATGATGACATGGCAAGATACAACACTCAAGCGAAAGACACGGCAACAAATAATGAATAACTGGAAGACACCTGGCGCATCGGTCTCGGGGCGTTACAACACCGTGCCACGGTGCCTAGTCTCTCCCAAGCCCACCTGCACCGGGTACCACTTGGTAGACTACTAACACAACCTACAAACACCAGAAACAAGTTGCAACTCCTGGACAGAGATCAGGTTGATTAATAAGTCGAGAGGGGCACTTAAGCATTCCAATGCGTGGTAGTAGTTGTTCATGGATCACAAACACAGAACTCAGTTCCTGAGGACGGCTTCAATGAGACAACCCACCGTGTACTCCTACATGGCCTCTCACCGATACCTTTACCAAATCGTGTTCACACACTTAGCTCACAACAGTAGGACAAGTTCACACACCTCCGATTCATCCCCGATGAATCAGATCTGACTCAACTCTAAGCAGTAGCAGGCGTGGCAAACAAGCATGAATGAGTAGGCACATCATGGCTCAAATAACTCCTACTCATTCTAGTGGGTTTCATCTATTTACTGTGGCAATGACAGGTCATGCAGAGGAAAGGGGTTCAACTACCGCAGCATGTAACACTTGAATCATTGTTGTCCTAATGTAGTAAAAGAGAGCAGAAGCGAGAGAGTGGGTTTGTATCGGAATGAACAAGGGGTTTTTGCTTGCCTGGCACTTCTGAAGATAGTATAGCTCTTCATCGGTGTCATCGAACTCATCTCGGAACATACGTCTACTCAGGGGGGAACAACCACCGGCAACAGAGAAAGAACACAATCAATGCAATGCAACAATATGATGCATGATCATGACATGGCAAAATGTTGTGGTTTGAGCTATGCAGCTATCAGCAGTTTAAATGAAGTTAGTTTGAACTCGTGGTTCAAATTCAAACTCCACATGTGATTTATTAAATGCCATTTAGTTCAGTTGTCCTAAACAGTAGCCAAAAGTTTTTCTAACATGCATGGAGAAGGTACATATGGATAGATTGGATTTTTCTGATCATTTTTCATATATAAATTATTTCATTTGGAGTTGCGGTTGAATTTCTATGGATTTTAGAAGTTTAAACATTTCCTAGAATTTCCTGGATTAAATTTAACCCAGAAAATGATTTACTGTGTTAGCCTGACATCATGTGACGTCATCAGGTCAACAGCGTCAGCCCAGGTCGAACCTGACACTGGGACCCACATGTCATAGGCTATGTACTAACAGAGAGTTAGTTTTGTTAAACTAAATTAGCCAGGGGTTAATTTAGCGTGTGGGGCCTAGTGTCAGTGGATGTGGGTTCAAAAAGTGGCGCCATTAGCCGCTAATGGCGTTGCCACATCGGCACGGCCGGAGTTAAGCCGCCGGCGACCTTCCAGCGCGGCGGAGTCCACACAGGGCGGCGCTATAGGAGGCGGCTGGGCGAGAGAAGGGCACTGGGAGGAAGCCCTCACTTGCTCGCATCCAACAAAGCAGGTGGGAGGTCGCGGGGTGGTCGGAGCTCGCCGGAGCAGAGCTCGTGGTGGCGGTCGGAGTTCGGTCAATGACAGGTTCGTCGTTGCGGTACAGTAGGGGAGGTGCTGGTGTGTGCTACGTGCTCCTGGTGAGGTACGGAGCACGGTTCCGCGCTCAGAAGTGTGCTGCGGTGGGTGTGGCCACGGCGGCGACACGGCCGGTGGGTGTGGCAGCTGGTGCGGTTAGGGAAAGCGGGGAGGTCGTAGAGCAGCTCAGTGGCCTCGGGAGGCGGCGGAGACAGCGAATCGGACGGCGGCGGCCGATGGCCGTGGGCGGGGAAGAAAGGTCGGGGCAGCTGCTGCAGGGCGCGTCCGCTCACTGGATCGACGGAGATGGCGTAGAGGTCGGCGTCGGAGCTTCTTGGCTCATCGGAGAGGCGTGTGGAGGCCGGTGGCCACACGAATGGTGGACGATGGCGACGGTCTCCTCTCGGGCTGCGCGGGAGAGAGAGCCAGGGGAGGGGAAGAGGTCCAGGGAGAGAGAGGAAAGTGAGAGGGGGTCGCGTGCCGACGTCCAGGGCGAGGGGGAGCAGATGTGTGGCTAGAAGGAGGTGGCCGTGGCTCGGCTGTGCGCGCGCCACGCGCAACGCCAGTAGGCGCGAGGAAGACGACGCGCGAGGGGCTGGGCCTAGGAGGTCGGCTGTCTACTGGGCCGCTAGTGGGCTGCTAGGAGGCCAGGTGAGTTCTCTCTCTGTCTGGTTTTTCTATTTTGTTTTCTGTTTTCTATTTTTTGCTGCTGCTTTGGCTTTAGTAAAAATACTAAAGCATTTTTGTAAAATCCTAAAAATAATTGTGACACTATTTGAATTATTTCCAACAGCTCCCAATTGTTTTCAGAAGTATTGAATCATTTAAAATATTTATAGGCACTAAATGCTCCAATTCAAATACAATATGATATAACTCAAAAGTCCATAAATGGCCAAGAAATACGCTCATCATTTTTGGTAGAGGTTTTCACCTTTATCAGAAATAATGAACATTTTCAAAGGCATTTTGGGTTCTCTAAAAAAGATTTTATTTGAACCTATTTGAGTTCTTACTGGTGCTAGGGTTTGATCAATCCCCATTCAGCTTTACATAAAATTTAAACATGATGCAACAAACAAGTGCTAGCCTAGTGCAAGGTAAAGCTAGGGATGTGACAATCGAAAACACGCCTGAAAATCATGAAACTTGGCATGGTGTCATGACATGGCACCAACATGTTGTGGTAATTTTTCTATCCGATTTGCGAAGGCGCACACATTAACAATCAACAAAGTCATTTTGGAACAAGTGTTGTCACGTTACAAATCGGAAACACATGTATTATTGAAACCGTGGGCGTTCTACTTACCAATTACGTGCCGCCAAGCATCCCCTTTTTATTGGCTAGGAGGTGCAGTGCAGGGTAGCTATTTGAGTACGGGAGGCATGTGATCAGACCCCTGCGCATGCCCATCGGAAGGAGAGCCCTTTGACCGCTACCCGCCGCGCACCTCCCTCCCAACCGCCCAACGTCTCCATTAATGGCGCTCGAGCCCCTGTTCTACGGCGTGGCTATATGTCTCACTGAACTGAGATTTAAGAGAGAAAAATGAAAATCTGAAAAGAAAGTTTTACACGGATGTTGATGTAAGATCTGATGGACCTATATAGCATCGACTGCGACTTATAGCAAGCATGATGAATATAAGGACGATGACAGTGGATAATAATTGTCTTACATATTTAGGAACATAATTAAAAAAGCCACATGTGGCAACGCCCGAAATACACAAGGGCAAAAGAAGAAGGAAGACAACAATCTGGCTCGCTGATCTCTACGTTGCTGCAGGCCGCGGGAACTAGTCTCCGCGGCGAGCGGCGATGAGCTCTTTCTTGTCCCCAAGATGCTGCTTGAGAGCATCCACGGATTCCTCCACCAACCTTCTGCGATCGATGCGCAACATGGCATTCTCGTCCATAAGTTTCTCGACGATGACACCGGTCCTCTTCAACAAGGCAGCGGTTTCCTCCTGCTATTCTGCACTTTCGGCGATCTTCGCCCTCAGCAGGTCGCGCTCGGCCCAGAGCTTCGCATTGCTCTCATTTAGTTGCCGAATGACGCCGGCAAAAGAGGCTTTCATGTCGTCCTGCAACCTCGCCCAGCCGGAGATCTGATCCATCTAGCTATGGACGATCGCATGCATGCGCCTGTAAGAGTCCTCGCCTGCCCGTGAGACATTTTCCCAGGCTGCCGTGGCGCAGGAGGACATCTCTGTTGCATTCACGGCGCAGAGGGACATCTCTTCTGCTTCCGCGGCGCGGCCGGACCAGTCTACCGCATTGACGGCGCGGCGGGACCTACGTGCTGCTTCGGCGGCATGGAGGGACATGCCGACTGGGTTCGCGGCGAGGCGGGACATCTCTCATGATTCTGCTTCCATGCTCGCATCTCCCTGGTGGCAATATCTCGACCCAGAACTCACGCTGGCCATGGCAGACGCAAAGGGAACTATAATGAATGACTTTGTTTTTGTGGATGAGGAGTTGAGGAGGAATGTGCAATCATCTTGGAGTACTAGTATTTATAACCGAGTAGTAATACACTCCTAAGTGGGAAACCGTTTAGGTTTTGATCGGTGTGAACAAGTTTGCAATTTGGAATGTGACGGGACGCATGCTCAAAATTTACTGACGGTTATAAATGCGGCACTATTTCCAGAAGGCGTAACGTGGGCACCTATTCCTTCTCGGCCGCGTACGTGGCGTTTGCATCATAGGGTGCACCGCAATAGGCAATGTCAGCACACGTCTTGTTCCAACAACCGTGCGCGCTCGTTATTACCATCGCGCACGCTTTTTTTAATTAGAATGTGTGTGCCCGTCTAGCGCACACACGTTGATCTATCTAACTGTTTTAGTTTGCTGTGGCTAATCGCAAACAGTTCATCCATGTGAAGTGTATGTCATCAATCGCAGACACTTTGATCTGGCTGACCCGTTTCTGTTCTGTTGCCTAATCGCAAACAGTTAATCCTTCTAAAGAGTATGCCCTCAATCACACACACCTTGATCTGGCTGACCATTTCTTTTGCGTTGCCTAATCACAAATAGTTCATTTGAGTGAACCGTATGCTGTATATCGCACACGCCTTCATCAGGCTGCCCGTTTCTTTTGTTCCGCCTCATCGCATACAGTTCATTGGATTGAACCGTATGCCCTGCATCGCACACGCAACAAAAATCTGAACTGTGTTTGATGGCTCCGCCATCGCAAACATTTTGCACCTTTTTTGACGGTTCTTTTACACCACCGTTTGTGATTATTGCATCACACATAGTTTCGTCGAAGGGCCTCTGATCGTAGTGTCACGTTAGCAGCATCTTGCAGTAGTGAGTGGATCACTGGACAGTGGTCAAGAACATCCTGAAATACCTGAAAAGGACTAAGGATATGTTTCACGATTATGGTTACGTCGATGCAAGCTTTGACACTGATCCGGATGACTCTAAGTCACAAACCGGATACGTATTTATATTGAATGGTGGAGCTGTCAGTTGGTGCAGTTCTAAGCAGAGCGTCGTGGCGGGATCTACGTGTGAAGCGGAGTACATAGCTGCTTCAGAAGCATCAAATAAAGGAGTCTGGATGAAGGAGTTCATATCCGATCTAGGTGTAATACCTGGTGCATCGGGTCCAATGAAAATCTTTTGAAGCAATTGCCTTGGTGAAGGAATCCAGATTTCACAAAAGAACCAAACACATCAAGAGACGCTTCAATTCCATCCGCGATCAAGTCAAGGGGGGAGACATAGAGATTTGCAAGATATGTATGGATCTGAATGTTGCAGACCCGTTGACTAAGCCTCTCTCATGAGCAAAACATGATCAGCACCAAGACTCCATGGGTGTTAGAATCATTACTATGTAATCTAGATTATTTACTCTAGTGCACATGGGAGACTGAAGGAAATATGCCCTAGAGGCAATAATAAAGTTGTTATTTATATTTCCTTATATCATGATAAATGTTTATTATTCATGCTAGAATTGTATTAACCGGAAACTTAGTACATGTGTGAATACATGGACAAACAGAGTGTCCCTAGTATGCCTCTACTTGACTAGCTCGTTAATCAAAGATGGTTATGTTTCCTAGCCATAGACATGTGTTGTCATTTGATGAACGGATGGACAAGACCCATCCGTTAGCTTAGCATAATGATCATTTAGTTTTATTGCTATTGCTTTCTTCATGACTTATACATGTTCCTCTGACTATGAGATTATGCAACTCCCGAATACCGGAGGAACACCTTTTGTGCTATCAAACGTCACAACGTAACTGGGTGATTATAAAGATGCACTACAGGTGTCTCTGATGGTGTTTGTTGAGTTGGCATAGATTGATATTAGGATTTGTCACTCTGTGTATCGGAGAGGTATCTCTGGGCCCTCTCGGTCATGTCTACAGAGTTCTCGAACCCGCAGGGTCTACACGCTTAACGTTCGATGACGATTTGTATTATGAGTTATGTGTTTTGATGAACCGAAGTTTGTTCAGAGTCCCGGGTGAGATCACGGACATGACGAGAAGTCTCAAAATGGTCGAGACATAAAGATTGATATATTTGAAGGTTATGTTTGGACACCGGAATGGTTTCGGAAAGGTTCAGGCATTTTCCCGAGTACCGGGGGTTACCGGACCCCCCTCCCGGAGTTAATGGGCCTTCATGGGCCCTAGTGGAGAGAGGAGGCGGCGGCCAGGTGGTGGCACCCCCCCAAGCCCAATCCGAATTGGACTAGGGTTGGGGGGCCTTTCCTTCTCTTCTCCTCCTCCTTCCCTCCTTCTCCTAGTGGGAATAGGAAAGGGGGGGCGAATCCTACTTGGATCGGGAGTCCAAGTACGACTCCCCCCATGGCGCGCCCCCTTGGGCCGGCCACCTCTTCTCTCCCCTTTATATACGTGGGAGGGGGGCACCCCAAAGGCACACCAAGTCTTCTCTTAGCCGTGTGCGGTGCCCCCGTCCACAGTTACACACCTCGGTCATATCGTCGTAGTGCTTAGGCGAAGCCCTACGCCGGCAATTTCATCATCACCGTCGCCACGCCGTCGTGCTGACGGAACTCTCCCTCGTCCTCAACTGGATCAAGAGATCAAGGGACGTAATCGAGCTGAACATGTGCTAAACGCGGAGGTGCCGTATGTTCGGTACTTGGATCGGTTGGATCGCGAAGACGTTCGACTACATCAACCGCGTTACTAAACGGTTCCGCTTTCGGTCTACGAGGGTACATGGACACATTCTTCCCTCTCGTTGCTATGCTTCTCCTAGATAGATCATGCGTGATCGTAGGAATTTGAAATACTACGTCCCCCAACACGCACACCACCCCAACCCCGAGTTCAGTGCCGACAGGGAGGAAAAGCTGGTGATAGGACGAACCTCGTCGGGAAGAGAGATCTGACATGGAGAGGGGGGAAGGACAAACCTCGTCGATTGTATGAGCTTGTAGCGGCTGGTGGTAGGGAGGCCGGGAGGGGTAGGGAGCAGGCCACAGGTGGAGTTGCACTGTCGCAGGGCGAAGCGGCCGATAGAGGGCACAGTTGCCAGCGGACGGGCCCGCTGGCAGGGAGGCCGCCGCCGCCATCCTGGGAGCCGGTGGGCTTCACCGGCCGCTCCTCCGGTGGTGATGAGGTGTTGGAGGGGCTGGTGATGGTGTCCTGGACTAGGGTGATAACCGTTGGCCCCGTATAGTGGGCTGGCCGAGGACACCTGGATCATCAACGAATGGGCCAAGACTGCCAATACCCCTAGGCGTGCTCAAGATTGAATCCTTCGAAGACTTGGCACATAATCAGAGTTTATCCCTAGATGTAACTGGCCTACATGTAACCCTAGTTACCCCGGTCCCTATATAAGATGAGGGGTACTATTTTTTCAAATTAAAAAACTATTCGTGATTATAAAATTTGTTCTCAAATTCAATAAATGTTTGTGTTTTCCATAATGTGTTCATAATTTTTAAAAAAATTCACATATTTCAAAACAATTCAAAAACTTGAAAAAAATTGACTTAATCAAAAAATGTTCAGGATTCATAAATTGTTCATGTTTTCAATTATTTTTCATATTTACGAAATTTTGTTCGCTTTTTTCATAAAATGTTAGTATTTCAAAATTTGTTCATGTTTTTAGAAAAATGTTAGAAATTTTCAAAATTGTTCAAATTTTAGAAAACTATTCAGGATGCCAAAAATTGTTCACCCTTTCTTCCTGTTTTTCGAAATATCTTTGGAATTGCAAAATTTGTTCATGTTTTTAAAAAATTGTTTGCGTTTAGAAAAAGAGTGAGAATCTGAAAATTGTTCATTATTTCCAAGAAATATTAAAAACTCAATAAATGACTCAAATCTGCCACTGCTTTCTATTCTTAAGTGTTCGCAGTATAAGGCGAACCCCCCCCCCCCCCCCCCCCCGGCGCTCATGCTGCACTCTTCGGGTCGCCTTCGGCGCACGACCCCTAGAGTTGCACCATGTACTTTCTTCCCCTATCAATGAAACGGTACACAACAATGCGTATTCACCAAAAAAAAGTCCTCCCGACTCTATTTTCCGGGATTTCGAATGGAGCAGGCGCCGCACAGGGGGTCAACGATTGGGCCGGCCCACTAGAGCCGAATCGAATTGAACGCAAAACCGCACGATGCAAAAATCCCGAAAAATAGAGAACCAGGAGGACTAGAGCAGAGATGATGACCTCTTGAAGGGGCCGAAGAAGACCATGGAGGACGCCCTGCTGGACATATGTTGCCTGCTCGAGTGCACGAGGATATCTCAATGTGCTTGAAGAACTGTCTGTCGGCATGGTCATTGGGCCACTAACATTCACTACACTAGGGAGTAGGGAAGATGATGCATGGTCGAGTGCACGAGGACATCTCTCAGTGTGCTTGAAGAACTGTGTCAGCATGGTCATTGGGCCACTAACATTCACTAGTAGGCGGAAGCGTGGTGACACGCCGCGCACGTCCTGATTTTTGTTTCCGTCTTTGTATGCTGTTTGTTGTTTTAACAAGAAAAAATGGAGTTAGTGGGTTTAGCGATGTGTTGGTAGCGCTAGTCTGTTTCCTTTTTCGGTTCATGCAAGTCTTCTATATTTATCTCAACATAGATTAATCTGCTTATTTCTTGGCTTTGTTTTTTGTTTTGCAGATTCTTTTTATTCATGCTAGTCCTTTTATATTTCTGTTTGTGGACCAGGCCAAATATCTATTTCATGTGTGTGCCTCAGAAGGACCAGTTTATCTGAAACCACTTTCTTTTTTTCTTTTCTTTTTTCTCTCTTATGAAAATGAATCATAAAAAGAGTGCGCCGAAAAAATATGAATGAATAAAAGAAAATAATACAGGGTGAAATAGCAACCTGAGATAACTAAAGGACGCCGATAAGTGCCACACGTGTGGGCGTTAGGGAGTCCGCCCACACATTTTGTGTGGTGTATAAAAGGAACAACCCACACACCTACGTGTGGGCAAAACAATTAGCGCCCACATGCCTCTTTTTTTCCCTCCCGATCCATCTCACACGCGTGCGTGTGGGCGAAGTTGATAACGCCCACACGCCCGTATGTCAGGCCTCGTACCTCCTGGTCCCGCACGCCACACGTGACGGTCACCGCGCGCCCGCAGTTGCCATGGTCCAGACCCTCGTCCATGTTCATTTAATTGCAGTTGCCATGTCGCTGAACTACGGTTGCCATGTCGGACAACCGCAGTTGCCATGGTTGCTCAACTGCAGTTGCCATGTATGGTCTGATCTAATGTAGTTGCCATGATTTCATAACTTTAGGAGTTGCCACATGCTAACACTAGGCAGTTGAGAGAGTTGCCATGTGCTCACAAGCATGCTAGGGCAGTTGCCATGTAAAAAGGAAGAGTTGCCATCTGCTTACGTGCACGTTAGGGCAGTTGCCATGTACATGCACGTTAGGGCAGTTGCCATGTACCATGCAAAAACATATGGCAACTCGGTAAAAGAGAGTTGCCATCTGCTTACGTGCACACTAGGCAGTTGTCATGTACCCTGCAAAACACATGACAAATTCGGGTAAAAAAAGAGAGTTGCCACCTGCTTATAAAAGCACACTAGGGGCAGTTGCCATGTGCAGTGCAAAAACACATGGCAACTAGCAGCTTGGGTGTGGGAGAGGAGAAGGGCGTGTAGGCAAGATGCCAAATGCCCACACACTAGCCCTTGTGTGTGCGTGCAAAGTGGCGTGTGGGCGAACTGCTGAACGCCCACACACCAGCCCCTCCTATGTGGTGAAACGGCCGTGTGGGCGACCGGCTGAACGTCCACACACCAGGCCAGTGCTACGTGGCACTAGAAACATGCCAAGATTCGTGCGCTCACGAACGGACGCGGATCCACGCGTGTGGCGAGATGCAAACGCCCTCACGTGTGGGCGTTAACATTTCCGTAACTAAAAGATGTATTCCGCATCCATGCATGAAATTAAATTATTAGGTCACGTTGGAAGGGAATGGGTTGCAAGAGTAGAAGTGGGTTTTTTATTTTTAGTCAAATTGGTTGATAGAACCAAACCTCAAATGTTAGTTAAGTTAATTCTGTCTGGCTAACAACGAAGAGGAATACATACATAAATTTATTTATTTTTAAAAGTCAAAGAACTCAATGGTGTCTCGCACTATAGAAAGTATTTTATCTGTTTGAACTGACATGGAAAAAAGAAAGGTACATTCTACCATTTAAGAAACTACTCCCTCCATCCCATAATATAAGAACGTTTTCGTCATTAGTGTAGTGTTAAAAACGTTCTTATATTTTGGGACAGAGGGAGTACAAAAGTGTGATCACATCACAAAAAGCATAAAATCCTAGTTGTTACAGTAACACAGGGTACATAGCTGAAACTTTAGGTGTAATCAGACTAAGCAAAAGATCAAGCATCTGAAGAAACTCTGCCATACTACACTTCCATCCTGCTGATAGATGCTGCAGAGAACAAAGTCCTGTAAGTTAAATTGTGCCTCTGCTCAGCAGAGAAAAAATAATTACGAATGGCTAGAAAAGAATCTTCAGTAGAAAAGTGTGATCACATTGCAAAAAGTATGAAATCCTAGTCGTGACAGTGGTACCTATCTATTGAATTCAGCCAGCGAAAATACTGATAACTAAAACTTTAGGTACCCACTGAAGTCAGACCACACAAACATGTCAAGAAACTCTTCTATTCATGCTGATAGATGATGCAACAAACTAAGTCCTGTAAGTCAAATTGTGCACTGGTTACCGTAGATGTTTACAGACACGAATTCCTATGCTGCAGTGCACTAATAATTTGCAGAGATGATGACCTCTTCAAGGGGACAAAGAAGACCATGGATGACGCCCTGCTGGACATATGCTGCCTGTTCGAGTGCCCGAGGACATCTCTCAGTGCCTCAAGAACTGTTTGTGAGCATGGTCATTAGGCCATTAACATTCACCAGGGAAGACGGCATAGAGACCCATTGCAGTTGTATGGGAGTAACTCGGATACCAGAGGGCATCATCTATGTAGTTTGCTATGTTGACTCGGGAGGATAGGCACTTAAGTTAATTCATGTTGGGTGTGCAATCTATGGTTACTACTAGATTGTGGATGACTCTTACGGCACTGTATGACATATGACATTAACCAGCTTATTCCTGTTTTTGGTCTTTTGTTATGAGGAAGCCTTTATATTTTGCTCTCCTGAAATCAGCTTGTGAGATGAGCATTTTGGCAGGTTTGAGATGAAAATTTCAGAGCTCTTCAGGTTGCAAAATCTTCGATTAGAACTATCATCCCTGGCACCACCGGCCTTGCGGATGCCAGGTATTCTTGGAAAAATCATTTCAGTTGTCAAATCTAATGAAAGGAGCTCGCATTTCTTATCTTGATTTGCAGCTTAAATGAACCCAAGATAAGTTAACAGAACATCACCTAAAAATTAGTGATGGATTACCGGGTGCCAATACACATGCACAGAGCACGCAATCATCAGATTGAGCCACGCAAGAAGCCTGTCACTTTGATCAAAACATGTCTGTTCAAGCTAGCTCCCAACAAGTAACAGTTTATGGTGGACAAAACTAGAAAAGAACTTGCCTCCATGTTGAACTTGTCAATGATGAACTGGCCTCCATGTTGCTTCAAACCATATTTCTCTTGGAATTGTGGTAAATCAACTTGCAGTAAGAAAGAAAGATAGTTGAGATTCTTTAGGGCGCATTCTACTACCATCATTCAATCTTCCTCGATCACTCCTGACAAAGGCTTGCTCGTCTTCGTCATAGTCCAAACTCTTTTTCATGTGACTGATGCTTTCTTGAGCGATGACTTGAGCAGACAACCTCCCTCATTCACATCAGAAATGGCAAAGATTCCCTTTTGGAAAGTAAAGTGTCGTCTAAGGCCACACTTTGTGGAGTCTTGGTCGTTGTCGTGGATAGAATTGCTTCGAGGAAATGGAATGCAGGGAAGTTGTAGCATGTCGAGCGGTGTCACGATGAACCAATGGCCGTCGGTAGAGTACTGGTCGATATAAATCTGAACAACTCATGTCCTTATGGTGCCATTTTTGTAGGAGATCTTAACCCACATGGCTGCGTTGTACGGTCTCCTTTTACATGAAAGACGGGAGAATAATTTCAAAGTTCACAACATTGCTGGGGTATTTTTGCGTGGGGTCGTCATATTGACAGTGGAAAATTTGATTATAATGAATAAAGCCGGATAGTGTTTTGATTAAAACTGTCTGGTAAAATGCACATCAAAGTTGTTGTGCGCCACAGAAGCCTTCGGGGGATCAAGCAGAACCACTGCATCATCAATTTACAGCACCCATCTGTTGGATGAAATAGTTCAGCAGCTTGCTTACAAAGATGAAGAGATAAAGTTGCTGAAAAAAGGTTGCTGCAGCTTGGAAATGACAGCTTAAGTTTGTCCGGGGTCGGGATAGAAAATTCTGAGTGGGGGTTTTCAGGGTCCCAGTATAACTTTGATGGTGCAGAAGATGTGAGTCCTGCAAAGGATGAAAGTCCTGAAGCCTCTCCTGAGGCTTTCGCTGATGCGTCATGTTTGAAGCACTTGGATAGGGAAGCTTTGATAGACCGTTTTAATAAAGAGATGAACCGTATGAAAAGGCAGCATGACACGGTCGTGCAAGAAAACATAGAAGAGATAATCATAAGGGAAAGCTCCTAAAAAAGAAGGATCCAGCCCATGAAATTTACGAAACAACAAAGATTTCGAGCAAATTAGAAATAAAGCCGGGGAAGTAATGACAAGATTGGATGGCATCAAGGCAGAAACATTTGCTGGCCAACAAGACAAGAGCAATGCTTTAGATTCTGAAATCCAGCAAATACAAGGTGCTGCCACTAATAGTCAAGTAGAAGCGTGTGCTTTTCCTACCCAGACATCACACATTGCATCCATAGAGGCAGATCACGCAAAGACAATTGGAATGTTAGAATCTGATATCGAAGATGCCAGGATGGCAACCATCATTAGAGAAGAGATACAGATGATTGAACTAAGAGAGTTCGTTAACGAAATAGCTTGGTAATGAGATGGGGTATAACATGAAGCAAGAGATTTGCTCAGTCATTCAGAATGAAGCTGTAGCGGAAGCAGTGTTAAACCTCAATTCTTAATTGTTAAAGTACAATGAGGAAAAGAGCTGCTCTGAAGCGGCATCGACTCTACAAAAGCAGGAGATTGAGAATCTGAAGCGAGCTGTTGACTCTTTCAGTACAGTAAGTGAAGGAAAAGCAGGCCTGTCAGATCGAATTGGGAGCAATGAAGAGTCATATAGATTTATTATTCTATCAACTTGATTTACTTGCAGACAAAGTGGAAAAGCAAGACTCATGTATATCTGACAAGGAGTTTGATATGATTGTCGGCAGGCTGGAGCAAGCTCTGCAGCATGTACGTCAAAATGAGATCAATTTCAGTGAGTTACATGACAGATTTAGAAATGCTACAGACTCTCTAAAGGTGCTGGAGAAATAAAATCAGTATTTACATAACGTCGTCGAAGAAAGGGAGAAAATATTCACATCAACCATTTATAAAGAAAAGGAGTTCAAAGAATGCATGACAAATCTTGTTGGGTCTATTAGAGAGTTCTAGAATCTTGTTACGCACTACTAGGAAAAGGGCTATAGATAGAATTGATACTAATGGCGCACCAGGGAAGCAGTGCGCCACTACTATATACTAATGGCGCACCTGTTGGTGATGCGCCATTAGTGTGGAAGATACTAATGGCGCACCAGAAACAGGGTGCGCCACTAGTATTACATTTTTTTTCCATTTTTCCATACATACTAATGGCGCATCAGGTAGACAATGCGCCATTACTAGTTCTAACTAGTAATGGCGCACCTGGCAGTGAGTGCGTCATTACTGTAATTTTTTTCTTATTCTTTTTATTGCAAAACTACTAATGGCGCATCGTCTCACAGTGCGCCATTACTAGTTTAAACTAGTAATGGCGCACTATTAGACGGTGCGCCATTAGTATATATATTTATATTTTTTACTTTTTTGCAAAACTTCTAATGGCGCACCACCTGCAGGTGCGCCATTAGTAACCCTGGTTACTAATGGCGCATTCCCTTGTGGTGCGCCATTAGTAACCTGGGACCCCAACAAGATATTTTGGACAGCCCCACACCTACCCACTCACTTTCCCCACTTCATTCCCTCCACCTCCTTCTCCAAGCTTTCGGCTGCCTCCTCCTCCTCACCTCATTTGCACCATAGATTCATCAAAATTAAGTGGTGAAATTACCTTTTTTTGATAGGTAAGTAAGGGGAAAGCTATCTTCATGATGTAGATCTACTTTTTTTCTCCCTAGCTCGCTCCAACAACGTGCACATGCACTTTTTGTGGCCTAGCTAGATCTATGTATGTTTGTGGTGTTGCATGTGTTTGTGGTGTTGCATATATGTTTGTGTTTGAAGGTACCGGTATTTGAAATGCGATAGTTGCCAATATTTTGCCGGAATGTTTTGATTCATTTCCGTTTCGGCGAGAATTTTGGCACTATGCATTCTTTTTGGTCCTATTTTTAGGGAAGGTCATGCCAAAAATTTTCTTGGTTCTAAAATATCGTTTTGCTCTACCCCGCAGGCGACCATGGTCCGCACGATGACTGAAGGCATCGTGAATAGGTTTTTGAGCTCCGCGAAGGCCGAGATGCTTCAAAAGAACGAGACGGAGATAAGATGTCCGTGTCGAAGATGCAAGCTGAAGAGCCTTATTGCGGACCCGGATTCCGGGCAAGTGCGGGACCACCTGCTCTTGCGTGGTTTCATGGATGGCTATCGGTGGCAAGGTGATGAAGATGACTATGAAGTCGTCCATGGCCGGGGCCGGGCAAGAAATGAGGAAGGGCAACAAGACAAGTACCACCGCGGCGAGGGCGGGCGAGAAGACGAAGAATCTCCAGGACATGATCACGACGGTGATGCTGTACACAGTCATCATGTAGAAGATGCCGTACATGATGATGAGGAAGATCAAGACGAAGGGCATGATCATGAAGATGAAGATGCCGGAGCAGACGACGATGGAGGCTAGGTGCAGGACCCTCATATTCAAGAGGTGCTTCTCAAGCAGACGGATAACGCAAGAGCTGCCACCCAAGAGAAAGCCAAGCTGGATCAACTGGAGATAGACGCGGTTACTCCATTGTATGAAGGATGCAGGCCCGAGGATACCCGCCTGAAAGTAACGCTCATGGCTCTGGAGATGAAGGTAAAACACAAAATGACCGACGCATGCTTCGACGAGAACATGTCATTCTGGCACGAACGTCTTCCCAAGGGGAACAAGTGCCCGGCCAGTTTCGAGGAGGCGAAGAAAATCGTGTGTCCTCTGGATTTACCGCACGTGAAATACCATGTGTGCATGAATAATTGTATCATTTATCGGGACGAGCATGCGGAGTCTACCATATGTCCGGTGTGCGGCGTCACTCGATATAAGAAGAGGAAGAAAGCTCCTCGAAAATCGGTGTGGTACTTTCCGATCACTCCTCGTCTGCAGCGGTATTTTGCGGACCCTAAGGTAGCAAAGCTCCTGCGTTGGCATGCGGATAGGGAGGAGAAGAAGCGGGAAGATGACGGAAATGATCCGGACATAAATAAAAAAGACAAGATGCTGAGTCACCCTAAGGATGCGAGCCAGTGGCAAGCGTTGAACTTCGAATACCCAGAATTTGGGAAGGATTCAAGGAATATCGTGCTGGGCGCGAGCACCGATGGAGTCAATCCGTTTGGCAGCCAGAGAAGCACACATAGCACCTGGCCTGTGTTTGTGTGGATGTACAACCTTCCCCCCTGGTTGTGCATGAAGAGGAAGTACATTCACATGAGTATGCTAATTGAAGGGCCGAAACAACCAAGGAACGACATCAATCTGTATCTGGGGCTGCTGAAGGAGGAGCTAGACGCTGTGGAAAACGCCAGCCAATACGTGGGACACCGCAGAGAAAGAATATTTCCCTATGAGAGCCGCACTGCTCACGACGGTGCACGACTATCTCAGTTACGGATATCTCGCGGGGCAGGTAGTCCACGGATTTTCTAGATGCGTAAGGTGCATCGATGACACAACGTATCGCCAGCTAGATAGAGATCCCGGGTCTTCGAAAACCGTGTTCATGGGACATCGAAGGTGGCTTCGCGACGATGACCCGTGGAGGAAACGCAAGGATCTGTTCGATGGTGAAACCGAACCCCGAAAACGCCCGTGTACGAGGAGCGGCGAGGAAATAGACGAGCTGTTGAAAAATTGGAAAGACTGCCCACTGCCGGGAAAGAAGCAAAAGGCGCCAGAGCCGGGAAAGAAGCGAAAGGCGCCAGAGCCGCTGCTGAAGGTATGGAAAACGAGGTCTGTTTTCTGGGACTTGCCGTACTGGAAGATCCACCGTGTGCCTCACAGCCTTGATGTCATGCATATCACGAAGAACGTGTGCGAGAGTCTGCTTGGTACCCTGCTCAACATGCCAGAGAGGACCAAAGATGGGCCGAAAGCAAGGGCAGACTTGAAATCAATGGGCATCAGGCAGGAGCTTCACGCTAATGATGATGATGATGATGATGATGAGGCGAAGCGGGACACAGAAAGTCGTCGCAAAGGCAAAAAGGCCAAGAAGACCGGAAATGACTACCCTCCCGCGTGCTTCACTCTAAGTCAGGAGAAGACCGAGTAGTTTTTCACCTGCCTCCTAGGAGTAAAACTTCCTTATGGTTACGCGGGGAAGATAAGCAGATACCTAGACCCAGCGAAGCAGAAGTTCAGCGGAATGAAGTCTCATGACTGTCACGTGCTGATGACGCGGATACTTCCAGTTGCAATCCGTGGGATTATGGACGCGCACGTCTGTGAAATGCTATTTGGCCTATGCAACTTTTTCGACGTCATCTCTCGGAAGTCGATTGGCGTGAGGCAACTCAAAAGGCTACAGGAAGAGATCGTGGTGATACTATGCGAGCTTGAGATGTATTTCCCGCCCGCATTCTTCGACGTTATGGTGCATCTGCTGGTCCATATCGTGGAGGATATCATCCAACTCGGGCCGACGTTCCTGCACAGTGTGATGCCGTTCGAAAGGATGAATGGTGTCATTAAAGGATACGTTCGCAACATGTCACGTCCAGAGGGAAGTATAGCCAGGGGCTTTCTGACCGAAGAGTGCATCTCCTACTGCACGAATTATCTAGGCATCGAGAACCCCGTTGGTCTGCCCGTCAACAGGCACCTCGGCAGGCTCGCTGGATGGGGTCACCGTGAGGGTCGCTGCGAAATGCATGTCGACTTCGAGGGTCGACTCGCCGACTTTGAAAGAGCAAACCTAGTCACGCTACAACACATAGACGTGGTCGATCCTTGGGTGGTAGAGCACAAAACCTTTATTGAGAAGACGTACAATGACCGAGGCCAACAGAGGACGGACGAAGATATACTCAAAGAGCACAACTCATGTTTCACGCGTTGGTTCAAGCAGAAGCTTCTGTCGTACCCTTTACATGAGGATTCTTCCGCGGAAGAACAACTCATATTCGCCTTGTCACAGGGCGCCGAGCACAACCTGATGACCTATGAGGCGTACGATATCAACGGCTACACATTCTACACCGAGGACAAGGACATGAAGAGCGATGGTTATCAGAACTCCGGGGTAACGATGGAATCCTACACCGGTAACGACAAGGACAGATACTACGGAAGGATCGAGTAGATCTGGGAGCTGAGCTACGCTGGAGAGAAGGTCCCGATGTTCCGTGTCAGATGGGCCAAGAGCGTCCTAAAAGAAGACCGGTATTTCACCACCATGATTATACCCGAAGCCAAATCCAAGACCGCGGGCGCAAACGTCACCGCGAAAAATGAGCCATGGGTACTGGCTTCACAAGTGGACCAATGCTTCTTCATTACAAATCCGTCAAAGCCCAGTCGTGTTGTCGTGAGGAGAGGCAAAAGGAAGATCATCGGAATGGATGGAGTAGCCAATGAGCAAGACTTCGACAAGTACGGCGACCCGAAGATCGAACATGACAACGACGATGAAGTAGCAGTATACACCACAAGAAGAAGCAGGACCACCCTACCTAAAGGACGTCCGTTCCACAGAAGAACTCCATTTGCGAAAAAGAAGGGCAAGAAGATTGTGAACAGATAGCTAGCTAAGATCGATTGTATTTAAATTGTAGCCTTCATTTCTCGGGCACTTTTTGATATCATGAATATTTTTGTATTCAATATGAAAAAATATTTCTCGGGCCTACAGAAGATCGATTGTATTCAATATGAAAAAATATTGAACATTCATGAGGACACTCGATCTCGATCCCCCTCCCTCTCGATAGCTATCCCCCTCGCCAGATCCCCCTCGCCGCCGAGCACCCCCCGCACCCCCCCCCCCCCCGCTCCACCGCCGCCGACGACCCACCGCACCCTCCCCCGCTCCACCGCCGCCGCCGACACCCCGCACCTTCCCCCGGCCCGCTCCACCGCCGCCGCCGACACCCGCACCCTCCCCCACTTTTTGAAGATATTTTTAAATAACAAATTTGATGATATTTTGAAATAAGAAATTTGATGATATTTTCAATTAAAAATAAAAAAACAAATTTGATGATATTTTCAAAAAAAAAATTGATGATATTTGATGATATCTTCTGTTCTAGTCCTCATGAAAATAACAAATTTGATAAAAAACAAATTATTAGATGCAACAAGAAATAATGAAAAAATGTTACTAATGGCGCACCAGAGGAGGGTGCGCCATTGCTGTCAGAAAAAAAAGTTACTAATGGCGCACCAGAGGTGGGTGCGCCATTGCTATCAGAAAAAAAAACTTACTTATGGCGCACCGCTAGGTGGTGCGCCATTGCTATACCTCCCCCGACTAAAATCTCGGCCCCAATCCCCGACCGATCCCATCTCACATCTCTCAGCCCCTACGCGTCGCTGCCCCGACGACCCACGACGCTGCCGCCCCTACGTGCGTCGCCGCCCCCGCGCCCCCGCGCCCCCACCACTGCAGCTCCTCCGCCGCCCACCGGACAGCAAGCCGCCGCGGCCCCCAACCATCCCGCCGCCGACGACCGCACGGGGTGCAGGACGACGACCGCCGCCGACCCGCAACCGTCTCGCCGCCGCCCATAAGCCCCCTCCTCCTCCGCCCGTCCCCCTCCGCCCGTAAGCTCCCTCCCCTAGACTGACTCGACTCCCCTGGCCTTCGCGCGCAGTTCACCATCCCGGATCTCTGACTACATCGCCTGCCCGCGTCGGCCCCTGCCCTGCGCCCGCCCAGGTACCTCTCCTTCTTCCTCCTTCCTCCTTCTCCACCCTTCCTCCCTCCCCAACCTATGCATGGTGAAAGATGAGTTCAGTTGAGTAGGCAGGAAGTTGCTGCTTCCAAATGCTTTTCTTTTCCAGCTTAAACTACCACGAATGGTTTGCTGCAATTGCTTCATGGAAGAATTTAAACTGTTTACATGGCAGTGTGTGATACAACTCTTCAGGAGGCTATAAGCATGCAAGTTGCTCAACCTCTGGACATTGTTCAGTTGCAAATGCATCTGAAGTAGATTGAGATTTCATTCTGCTTCCTTGTGCTCGCTGTAGAATGCTTCTAAATTTCATGTTTTGTCCAACTGCAGTTTCTTGAATTAACTTGCTATGCATTAGGTTGGTCTCACCCTCAGACCGATGCTGGTAATGATATGTATGTGCTATTAGATGCTGGTATTGTTCTAGTTTTAGTTGTGATGGTTTGCCTGTGGGTTTGTTTGACTCAGGTGTTTTAGTTCATGTTTCCATGTACAGATGTTTTAGTTAGTCAACTGAATCGAGTTTGAGATGTTCTGTTTCTGATGGAGTGTCAAAGCAGCAGAGTTTTCAAAACTAGATCATTTTACTGGCCATTTAGTGACAAGTTTCCTGGGAGTTGTCGACCCTTCTGCCTTTAGTTGTTGCTAGCCTAGAAGTAAGTCTCCTCATGGTTTTACTAGATCATTGAATTATCCCCGAGAGCGAAAGGGCGAAAAGCTCTCTAGCTGATTGATTATGCGTGTTCTGTTATAGCTATTTCAGCAAATTGATGTCATCCTCTATTAGCAATGTTGCAATAAGGGAACATATATATCATTAGTAAGGTTAAAAGGAAGTGTTCCATCTGCAACTGGTGTTTATTAGTCTTTTTGAGTGAGTTATCTGCATCTGCTCCTTGTGGTGGTGGTTGTTTAGGTGGGCAGTAAGAAACCATGCTTAATTTGGGGGATTGAACTTATCTTATGTATGCCATTAGAAGCAGTTCGAAATCATTATTCTCTCTTTTCCTTGCAGGTTTGGGCAACTTCAGTCGGTTGATCTTGAATCCATTGAGCCTTCACTTAGAGCTGGTACTCATCCATGTAACTCTTCACATTTCCATGTAGGATGGTTGCCTATCACTTACTAGTGTGCTAGTGCCCCTTAGTCCAAAGACTAATAGATATGTGCTCTTGAATCTTGATATGTATGTGTTCGGTAGTACCACACTTGACAATAGTCACAGTCCATACTTTATACCCTTGATATGTGTTCGGTAGTACCACACTTGATATGTATGTATAAGTTGAGCTGATTTTTGTCCATATGAAAGCAGAGGACCATATGGTCTGTGGCCTTTTCATCCATATGAAAGTAGAGGCACATTGTGGTGCTAGTTTGCTGGGGTTTTTCTCCGACCGTCGTGTCGTGATGATTTTGCAGGTACCCCGAGAGGCCCTTGAGTTTGCCGGAATGTCGATTAACTTCCGTTCCGGCAAATTCGGGTACTCCATATGTCCTATTTTCAGCAAAGGTCATGCTGAAATTTTCCGTGAATTTTAGCATGACTTTGCTAAAAATCGGACATATGAGGTACTTGCTACTAATTCATGGGCCGGGGTATCTTAGTACTTAATTAAGTAGGATCAACTGCCCCTTTATTCTTGCTGCATTAAACCATAGGTGGAAATAGAGCCAAGTGATTAGTGCCAAGTGATTAGGCCCAACCTAGGGTGCCTCGGCATCGATAAACCCTAAATGATGAAAACTTAACTTGGCTGCCCCAGATGCCTCGGGGTCGATGAGAACCTAAATGATGTATGCTTAGGCTTTTAGGGTGCCTCGGCGTCGACAAACCCTAAATGATGAAATCTTAGGCTTTTAGGGTGCCTCGGTGTCGACAAACCCTAAATGATGAGACCATGACCTTGTTCCTTGACAATAACCAACTTTTTGGCCAAACTTTTTTCCTATTTAGAGCAAAACATGGCCCACAACGATGAGGCCGGTGGTTCAGGCGGCAAGAAATTCTGGGAGCTGTCCCAGGATATGTCGTCATCATCATCGGACGACGAAAGTCTCCCGGCGGAGTGCGACTGGTGCCACGACAATCGAGGTCTGTGCGACATGCCTCACCTGGACGATGATCGGCGCTTCAGCATTAAGCTTGAGGAGACCTTCGAAGTTGAAACGGTACACAACGACGACAAGTGTTATTTTCATAATTAAGCATGACTTCAACTATTTCAACGTGTAATTTTCATCTTTTACAATTCGAGTATAGCTTATCCCATGACATGCAAGACGCTATGTCTTGGAGAGGATGGATTTTGAAGACCATGAAATTTCTGAAACCAAGAAAATTCACCTAAGGACTCATCACGATGTGGACTTTGAAGTAAATCTATATAATTCTGAGAGCGTAACCCATTTTGGTTGCAAAAATTGGGAAGCATTTTGCAAGATGTATGGTGTTGATGAGGGTATGCTTATCACCATGGATCTTGGTAATCCTGACATCAACCAAGACAATATGGACATTTGGGTCCTTGTTGATACGCCTCCAGTTCTACCGCTATGTGAGTTTCTCAAACATAGTTATTAGCTAATTTATATTGTTTATTTCAAAATATTTGACAGCTTATTTCCATTGACAGCTTATTTTTATTGTTCAAAGAATGTGCGGGAGATGGTAGACAAAACCCACTACACTGATGGCTCCGAATTAACAACTTACAAGGAGAAAAATCATCTGGTCGGATTTTGTACTGACATTGAAAATTACATTATCCACAAACAAACTCCTCAACATTATGGTAAATACGTGCCACTAGTGCATGTGTTCAACTACGGTAACTACCATGGAGATACCCTGGTAAGATTTTTACTATTACGGCATCCGTGCATCTTTTGCATACTTCTAAAACTAGTACATCATTGCTAACTATGAAGTTATTACTATGTTTTTCAACAGATAATCCCAGAGAATTGCGTGCCTCATATGATGTATCTGAAAGGTAGTGTTAATGTTTTGAACATACAGCCAGGTCGTCCTACGAATCTCAACCGTCCATACGAGATTTCTAAAAGAAGTGGAGACATGAAAATCAAAGAATGGAAAAAATGTATGGACAGTCGTAAGGAGCTTCTTGGAAGCAAAAGGAAGCGAAGCGCAAGAATTGGAGACAGGATGTTCTCCATTCTCCATAATGGAGAGTCAGGGTCTATATTGTTTTATGCTATTTTAGCTTAAATAGGGTATTTAGGTCCTGCCTAATACTGATGATCATGTGCTGATGAACAATTAAGTAGGGTTGGTTCGAAGACTATCAAGATGATGATCGTATGACTTGTTATGAATAACGAGTAGAAGTTGTATGATGATGATTAGTAGGACTTTTTAGGATTAGTATTACTTCCGACAAACTCGATACTCGCGGTCTTGAGACTTGTAATGTTTTATCTTTGTTCGGCCTTTTGAATTCGGAGACTAATATGATGAATTGTATTCGGAGACTAATCTTCTATTGTATTCGATGAATTTGATGTTGCTGTCTATATTCTGTCTAATAATATATTTTATATTCTGTCTAATAATATATTTTATAACCTGCGCAAAAATCAGAAAAGGAAAAAAAACCAAATATTCATACTAATGGCGCATCACCACCAGGTGCGTCATTAGTATACCAAAGGATACTAATGGCGCATCAACAGATAATGCGCCATTAGTATGACAAAGACATGCTTACGTATGGCCCCCCGGGAGGCACACTAATGGCACATGCTTTTACATACTAATGGCGCACTAACTGGTGCGCCATTAGTATACCAGATACTAATGGCGTACCAGTGGTGCGCCATTAGTAAAAATTACTAGTGGCGTGCTACTAATGGCGCACCGGTGATGCGCCATTAGTAGGCAAAACCGGTGCGCCATTAGTAGGCCTTTTCCTAGTAGTATACAGATCAACAAACTAACATTGCAAACAAAATTCACCACAGTGAATCAAGGTGCTTGTATTTGCATTGCATTCAGTAATGGGGGTATCTTTTTATTTTTTGTAAAACTAGATTTCTTGATGATAATTAGTTTTATCTTAACGAATCTTGCCATATGATTACCTTTATACTCCCTCCGTTCCTAAATATAAGCCCTTTTAGAAATTCCAATACGGATAACATACGGAGCAAAATGAGTGAATCTACACTCTAAAATATGTCTATATACATCTGTATGTAGTCAGAACTGAAATCTCTAAAAGGGCTTATATGTAGAAACAGAGGGAGTAGTTTATAGTACTTAACTACTTATGACTATTCTATGTTGTATTTCTGTGAATAAGGATGGTATCATTTTCTTTCACATGTTCTGTTTATTGAAAGACCAATGTAAACACCTCACGGAAGGCAATGTTCTAAAAAGGAAGACATTGCGATAAAAGGAGATATCCGAGTTAAGAGGCTCTAATCTTTAAAAGGCTGAGCTCAAGGTAAATATAATTTCAGATCCTAACGACTATTAATTAATTATTGCTTATGTTCCTTGTATATTGCTTTGCCTGCAAAATGCAACAAGGTTATAGCCCTGATAATGCCGTAAAGTGGGAGCATGGGAGGCGAGTGATGTAATGAGCTAGGATTTCTGAATTTTTCTGCAGGTGGATTTACTTGGTGATGAGGTTGAGGCCTTAACGGATCTTCTTGCAAAAATTTATATTGCGCTGGACCACTATTCTCCAGTTTTGTAACACTGTACTGGGGTAAGTCTCAATAAAATGGTCCATCTCTGATTGACGTTGGCAAAAGTTATTTGCTAAATGCACGAATTCATATAACATGGATGGTAACAGAAATTCCAATCTACTGGTATATTTCTTCACTAATAAATTTTCTCTTTGCATGCAAGTTTGAGGGTGCCTAAGATTGCCTACTGCTCCATAGCAGGCTTCCAACTGGGACAACATCATTTTCTTGCACCCATACAAATTTTGGTTTTTATTTAACTGTCAGGAGCCACGAATGAGAATAGGCCAATCCCTCGCGTCGCCCCCGTCTCAGGCGGCTCCTCAAGCCCTAGCCGCCAGGGTCACCACCACCTCCCTCCCTTCCCTCCGCCGCCGCCTGAGGATGCCGCTGGGCTAAGCTCGGCGGCCGACGGCGATTGCGGGGGTTCTCCTCCCTGGATCGCGTAGAAGGGGGTGGGGCGGGACCTCCTCACGCGTGACGGCGTGACCGCGATCTGATCGATGGCGGCGCGATAGCATGCTCCGTGCGGCAGCGTGGAAGTCTGGGCTGGCCAGATCGGGATCCTGGGGCGGCGGCCCTGGAAGGTGGCGGCGGGTGAAGCTCAGGCGACCCGCAACGGCATGGCGTGGTGATTTCCCTGGCCAAGGCGGAACTCCACTGGCGATCCGGTGGCTTTGGCTCCGGATTAGATCAGATCAGTGACGGTGACGAGCACGGGTGGGATCCTTCCTGGCAGCTCTCGTGGTTTGTCGAGGTGGGGTGGCAGCCCTCCCTCGAACTCCAATGATGGCACACACAGGCAGTGGCTGGTGTGCCAGGGCTCCCACGGTGGCAATGCTGCTATGGGTGGTCGTCGGATCTGGGAGGCCAGATCTGGGGCTTTGAAGGTGGTCTGGCCAATGCACGTGATGTCAGATGGATGCTCTTGGGACAAGATCCGGGTGAAAACCTTGTCTACGGCAGGTGGCCGGAGCAGGTGATGGTGACACCCTAGGTGGTTTCCTTCTTGGAGGCATCATCAAGGTGAAGTTCCCGACTCCTTCCACTACCTTTGGGGGAAACCCTTGATCAGTCAATCAAATGATGGCGGTACTAAGGTGTTGTTCCTCTAGTGGGGGCGTCATTCTTGGAGGTATGCATTGGCCTAAGGGACCAGTGGTGGAGCGGCGTTCCATGTGACGCATCGACGACGTGGAGTCTTGGCGGCGTGGCACTGCAGGGCCTCGGCGATGGATGTGTGATGATGGACACGTGTAGGGAGGTGGCACTGTCTGGTGCTATGGTGGCGTCGACGCCAGGCCTTGCAAGGCCGATGCGTCAGTACCTTCTCTGAAGATGGATTGGTGGAAGACGGCGGCGGCGGCCTTTGAGAGTGTGCCAGACCGGTGTGTGCCCCAGACCCGACAACGCCTTGGTTGGGGCCTTCGGCTTTAGATGTTAGGCTTTGGTGCGAGGTCTGTTTGGCATTCGGCTCGGACAATTCGGCACCCCTTCATCAAGTGGATAGGAGTAGCGATAGATGTTGCCAAGATGGTGGCTTCAGACTTACTGATGTATTACTTTGTAAGGTCTTTGTGAATAATTAATAAGATGGCTGCATACATCGCCTAGATGCAGAGGCCAGGGGTCATCCTCCTTTTAAAAAAAACTAATTGTAGCCTCTTTCACAGGTTATGCAGACCTTGAACATGATCAAGAAACACATAAGCACAGCAAAGTGAAATGCCAATGCACATACACATCAGCTGGTGAGATGTTAACAGCAGCCATGGTTTTATTGGCCTAAAGGCAGCCTTGCTGTAGAAACCGAGTGGCAAGTTGAGGGTTTTAAAGTGGATTTTTCTCGTCTGATTATCTATTGCTCCATATTAGGCTAGTGTGCTAGGAATTGCTGGTATCCATCGGGACAACATGATTTTCTTGCACCCTTACAAATTACTATGATTTTGATGTTTTTGTCGGGTACTTATTGTAGTCTTGCTTCACAGGTTATGGAGACCTTAAACATGATCAGGAAACACATAAGCACAACAAAGCGAAATGCCTATGCACATTCACATCAGCTGGTGTGACGCTAACAGCAACCTTGGTTTTATTGGCATGAAGGCGCACTTCAGGTGGTCTGCGATAACTTCTCTAGGTGGTTGATATAGCCCTTGTAGTAGAAACCAAGGGCTAGGTAGTGCAGAGTAGCTTGTTCCCCTCCGTAGGCAGTAGATTTTGCTAGTCTTTGAGCACCATGTAACTGACCCACCCAAACCATGGTTAGTCCTTCTTTGTGCTTGTCTTTGAGCTACACTCTGATGTATGGGGCTGTGTCACCTCTGCAAAGGTGAGACTTGATTGACCAAATATTCCGTTTATGTAAGAGTTTGACAAGGAAATGGTCTGAATTTGCTGTTGTCTCAGGACTACGACTCGCTGTTTTCTTTTATCTTGATATACAAGGTGGCATATATGATCTGAATTCTCTAACTGTCATTTATCTTTCTTTTTTGTTGAACACATCCATTTATCTTTCGTCAGCTATTAATAAATTTTAATAACAAGTCGATCAATACTGAAGAAATTTGCAGACAAGGAACGCAACTAAACAAATCTTCTTTTTCACGGGCAACGGCAGGAGCTCTTCCTATTTCATTAAAGCAGGGTGGAAATCTGTACATTAACTGGAAACCCAGTTACAGAGAGAAAGAAAAAAGATACTAAACACACAGAGGAGAAACTACTCGCAGAAGATTGGACCTACAACCATCATGTCGTCTCGGATCAAACAAACGACATCCTCTACCTTGGCCTTCTTACCCTCGAAAATTCTCCTATTCCTCCCCTTCCATATATGACAAACTGTGTATTACCGCCATCGTGATTTTCTTTCTGGCCTCCTTCTTTCTGATGTTCCTGGAGATCATTCTCCACCATCCATTGATAGAAGAAACAACGCACGGCGATCCCAAACCATGGGGGTGGGAGGAGTTGAAGGAGAACCAACCTCCTTTGCAAAAGGGTAGTCCAAGAAAAGGTGGTTAACCGATTCAATTTTCTGGTCGCACAGGGAACTGATGTGGCCAACCGCGGGAAGTCTGTCAGCTGTCCAAACTATGTTTTGTAGGATAAGCCAAAGAAAGAATTTGATTTTCCCCTCCGCCTTGACGTCCCAAACCCTTTGCCGCAACGGATTCTTGATGTGACCATAGAATTTCACTTCATAAACAAATCTTCTATTGATGATATTAAACCTGGGGTTTCAATATCAAATATGATGAGGCATTTGTGTTCGAGGAAACAATTTTAGTTAGCTCTTATCTCAGAAATCCACAGTTGGTTGTCTTTTCTTTCACTCTTGATATAAGATTGCCTATATGATGGTGATATGCGGCGACGACAGTTGTCTAACACTGACCATCCCTCTGAACCGGCCGGCAGCATCACGCAAGCATGATGGCTTCCTGGTCGTGCTCGGTGCATTGCAGAGAAAATGAAGGCAAATTCACGGAGAAGGAACATAATTAAAATGAAATTTCTATTGATAATATAATAATTCGGACACGTATAGCCCTAAATACCAAATTCACTCCTAGAATAGGCTAGAATCAGCCGGGCTACACTCTGATTCTGATGGCTAGCACGATTAACACTGACAGCTGAGCTACACTCTGATTCTAATGGCTAGCACCATTCTGAATCTGAGTCTCATGTCGTGGATCGTTGGTTCAGTTGGTCCACAGCAATTAGGGGCACACGGCTCCCATGGCCGGCGTCCAGTTGGCGCATCCAGACTGCATCGGCCCTGGCACCATGCCTCCTCTGGTCGCCACCCCGCAGTACGTCTCAGAGGAGCCACCGCAGGGGCCTATTATGTGAGGCTGCGGCAACTGCTGCTTCTGCTGAATCGGCGCCGGCGCCAGCGCAAATGTGCCACCACAGGGGCTTATCATGTGAGGCTGTGGCTGCTACTGCTTCTGCTGGTTCGTTGGCGGTGGCGGCGCCAGCGCAGATGAGCCACCGCAACGGCTTGTGAGAAGCTGCGGCTGCTGCTGCTGCTGGATCGGCGGCGGCGGCGCCAGCGAGCCGGTGATGGTCGTCTTGACCCCGCACCGCATGATCTCAGCAAGCAGCCGCGCTGTGTTGCACGCATCATCGAGTCCACAGTGCAGGCGGCCCTCCCAGTCCAACCCCGCCGCCCGGATCGCCTCCTGTAGGTTGACCCTCCCTCCGCCGCCGAGCGCCTCCTAGAAGGGGACTCTCAGATTGATCCACTGATCGAAGTAGGAGGGCTTCTCGATGCCCTCGAAGCAGCACTCGAACTCCAGCATGGTCCGTCAATCCCAGTCACCCCAGCTCACGATGGCCAAGCGGACGCGTCTCTTGTTCCCTGCCCCCGCCGTCGCCGCCTTCAGCCAAGTGTCGTGGAGCCAGAGCGCCTCGCCGAGATCCACGTTGCCGTCGACGTCCTCCTGCCGGATGCCGGTGAGTTCCCTGCAAAACTGGGTCAGCACAGGGTGATGTTTTGGACGAACGTACCTGCGAAACGTGGACTCGATGCGGCCGGTGGCGCTGTCGACGAGCACGGCGGGGAACTCAATGATTTCCTGGGGGAAGATCCGCGCGTCTTTGACGCACGTTGCCTCGAAGTCGACCACCACGAAGAAATCAAAATCTTGCTCCAGCCCCTGCCCGCGCGCCGCCATGGCCGCCGGAGTGTGCGCAAACTCGAGACCGAGAGTCGAGATCGAGGAAAGCTGGGATCCAAAACTAGGGCAGATTGGGGAAAGTTGGGATCCAAAGTTAGGGCAGGCACAGCTGGATCCCGCAGCTCGATCCGGGCGGGATTTCCAATCCAATTTCAATCCGATGCTCTTCGGAACAATAGTTGGCGCCTTTTTTACGTGGCTGGCGCTATTTCTATAATCTAATCAACAAAACAAAGGTTGTGTGTCAGCGTCTCCGTGCCAGCTTGCGACACTGAAGAGGATGAGCAGGAGCGGGCAAGAAGAATTCAACCCGTGGGTCTCAGCTGCGGCCCACTCGTCGTCGTAACCTTCCCCAGTGGATTGCAGGCCCGAACTGGGCCCGTTAAGGGATGTAATAGTAGTTTATATGCGTGTGGGTGGATAGCGTGTGGAGTTAGGATTGGAGTTGGTGGCTTCGGCCAACACTGTAGCTCGTGGCTGTGAGGGAGGATGGGAGGAACAACCATGGTGGTGGCCTAAATTGAGTGAACCCTAGCTCGTTGCTTACATCTGGTATCAGAGCTGTTCCGATCCTGGAGATTCCACACCACCATCACGCTACGCGATTTCGATTCCGTCGCCATCGGGAGGCCATGGAGAGTCTCTCGGCGGAGGGGAGGAGCATCCATGAGATCCTAAAAACGACGATCTCCGACGACCTCGACCAGCGATTCAAGGTACACGGTGACGATCTCCTCAAATCCATGACCAAGTTGCTTCGAGACACCACGAGCACACTCGACAGCTTGATTTCGTCAAGGATTGACGGGGTCAGGTCCGAGCTCAACCTCGACTTGGAGCAAATCAGGCAGGAGATGGAGGCGCCTGAAGGTGGGGAAGGAAATCATAGGCCGGGTAGCGCAACTGGCACCAGGGATTCGGCACCGAGTTGGGATCCCCTTACTTCTGAATTCTCTGCATAGGACCGGGTTCAGAGAGGCAAGGCGCATCAGATCTATGTATCGTCTCCAGCTCGAGGTATGCAAGAGTCTCACTCTATCAGAGATCTGCAGTCGCCACGAGAACTGGCTAGCTATGAGTCTGCGGACCAATTCAATTATGGACCACGAGTCGAGTTACCACGGTTTGATGGCACAAATCCAAGGTTGTGGCAGGCGAGGTGTGAGGAATACTTCAGGTTGTGGGGCACTTCCAACAGCAGATGGATCTCTTATGCTACAACCCAATTTGAGGGAGCTGCAGCTAGATGGTTGGAGTCAGTTCAGAGGCGATCACCGAATCTCAACTGGACCAAATTCTGTCAGCTGTTGCAGAGCAGATTTGGGCGCAACCAACATCAGAATTTGTTGAGGAAGATGTTCAGAATTGCTCAAATTGGCATTGTAGAAGAGTATGTAGAGAAATTTGCATAACTGTATGACCAGCTGACGGCATATGAAGATAATCCAGATGCTTTGCACTATACTACCAGGTTCATTGATGGCTTGAAACCGGGCGTCAGAATGGCCATAGCCATGCAAAAACCTCGGGATCTAGACACAGCATATGAGTTAGCATTACTGCATGAGGAATTGGGGGAGAGTTTGCAACCTCCAGCAACTACCTCTCAAAAAAGAACCTCCAGTGTTTCCTTCTCCAATGTCTCAAGGGGGCGTACTTCTGAAGATAAACGGTCAATTGAGTACAACAAACAAGGGAACACAAAGGAAAGGTGGACTTCCCTGAGGAATTATAGGAAGGCCAAGGGGCTCTGTTTCATTTGTGGAGAAAGGTGGTCCAAGGATCACCAATGTAAACCCACTATGCAACTGCACATTGTACAAGAACTCATTGAACATCTTCAGGGCCCAAACAATAGCATCACTGATAACTCTGAAAGTGATTCTGACAATTTGATGTTGTTGTCAGCCGCTGCATGTGATAAAGGCAAGTCTGCATTGACCTTTAAAATCAATGTTGAACTCAATAACACACTGCTGCAGTTCCTGGTAGATTCGGGGAGTACCCATTCTTTCCTTAACGAGGCTTGGATCACTTTGTTAAGCAATGTGGAGACAATTAAGAAATCTTCTGTGTCAGTAGCGGGAGGAGGAACCTTGGAATGCACCCACCAGGTCCAAAACTGTTTATGGTCTTGCCAGGGTCACACTTTTGTAACAAATTTTAAACTACTTCAATTAGGTACATATGATGGAATATTGGGACTTGATTGGTTGGCCAAACACAGTCCAATGCGAGTTGATTGGGAGCAGAAGTGGCTTACTTTCCAAGACAAAAAGGGCACTGTTACCTTGCATAGGGAAATGCCCGAGGAATGTGCTTTCATAGTTATTGCCATCTATTCTGCAGACACAACACAACAAGTGGTGCATCAGCCTGAGATACAAGCAGTGCTGGACAAGTACAAGGAAGTTTTTTCAGAACCCACTGGGCTACCTCCTAGAAGGCAATATGACCACAAAATTCCATTAGTGCCAGGTGCTAGACCTGTTTCCATCAGACCTTACAGAATTCCACCTCATCTGAAAACTGAAATGGAGAAGCAGGTCACTGAACTCCTACAGAAAGGCATGATCATGCCTAGCAACAGTCCTTTTTCTTCGTCTGCACTTATGGCAAGAAGAAGGAAGAGGGTGATTGGAGAATGGTGATAGACTTCAGGCATGTTAATGCTCTCACGGTCAAGGGCAAGTATCCTATTCCAGTAATTGAAGAACTCTTAGATGAATTGGCTGGAGCCTGCTGGTTCTCCAAACTGGATCTTAAGGCTGGATACCACCAAATTAGACTAGCTCCAGGTGAAGAGTATAAAACTGCATTCCAAACTCACTTTGGCCATTTTGAGTTTTTAGTTGTGGCATTTGGATTGTCAGGGGGGCCTGGCACATTCCAAGGAGCTATGAATTGTGACTTATCCCCGGTCACCAGGAAATGTGCAGTGGTATTTTTTGACGACATCCTTATATTCAGCAAAACCTTCCAGGATCACCTCCTACACTTAGAAGAGGTATTGGGTATATTACTGAAGAAACAGTGGAGAGTTAAAATGAGCAAATGTGAGTTTGCACAGCAACAGATTGCTTACTTGGGCCATGTCATTAGCAGCAAGGGTGTTTCTACTGACAACTCCAAGATTGTGGCAGTTCAGGAATGGCCTATTCCTAAGAATGTCAAGGAAGTGAGAGGGTTCTTGGGTTTGACAGGATACTATAGGGAATTTATTAAGCACTATGGGATTATCAGCAAACCCATGACAGAATTGCTCAAGAAGGGAGTGCCATTTTGTTGGACTTCTGTAGTGGACACTGCCTTCCAAACACTCAAACAGGCACTCACTAATGC
This sequence comes from Triticum urartu, assembly GCF_056163025.1. NCBI lineage: Eukaryota > Viridiplantae > Streptophyta > Magnoliopsida > Poales > Poaceae > Triticum > Triticum urartu. The sequence goes on from NC_141875.1 coordinate 172,397,766, forward strand.
ACCAGTTTTGGTTATTCCAGATTATTCAAAGAAATTCATCTTGGAAACCGATGCCTGTGATGTGGGCATCAGATCTGTTTTGATGCAAGAAGGCCATCCTATAGCATTTGTCAACAGAGCTCTGGGCCCCAAGAACAGAGCGTTATCGGTGTATGAGAAGGAATATCTTTCTATTTTGCTTGTTGTTGAACATTGGAGGACTTACTTACAGTTCCAAGAGTTCATCATTAGAACAGATCTAAAAAGCTTGTCTAATTTGACAGAGCAGATAATCCACACTCCTTGGCAGCAGAAGGCTTTGAAAAAGTTAATGGGGCTCAATTACGAAATTATGTACAAGAAAGGCTCTAAGAATTCTGCTGCTGATGCCCTATCCACGAGACCCCATTCAGGAGAGCTGGTTTTGGCCCTTTCTTGTGTGCAACCTACTTGGTTGGAGGAAGTTCTAAACAGTTATACGCAGGATGCAAAAGCTCAAGATCTGCTGCAGCAATTAGCTGTGGCTCCCTAGTCTAAACCCAACTATCAGTTGCTGCAAGGACTTATCAGATATAAGGGTCTTATTTGGATTGGGAATAATCCTGCTCTTCACCTCAAGATTTGTCAAGCATTCCATGACAGCCCCATTGGGGGCCATTCTGGATTTCCTATGACTTACAAGCGTGTTCACTCCTTGTTCAAATGGACTAGCATGAAGCTTTTTGTCAAACAATTTGTTCAGTCATGTGTGATCTGTCAACAGGCCAAACCTGAGAGGGTAGCTTATCTTGGTCTTCTATCACCATTACCAGTTCCAACTCAAGCTTGGGTGACAGTCACCATGGATTTCATATCAGGCTTACCTCCATCAGATCAGTTTGACTATATTATGGTGGTCATTGACAAATTCATGAAGTATGGCCACTTTATACCAGTCAAATACCCTTATAATGCACAAAAGATTGCCGAGCTCTTCCTGGATAATGTGTATAAATTGCACAGCATGCCTAGCTACATTGTGTCTGATCGAGACCCGGTTTTCACAAGTCAGTTCTGGCAAATTCTGGTGAAGAGGACTGGAGCTACACTAAATATGAGTACAGCCTATCATCCTGAGACTGACGGCCAAACAAAACATGTGAATCAGCAAGTGGAATGCTTTCTTCGCTGTTTTATCAGTGCTCATCCAAAAAAATGGAGTAAGCGGTTGTCTCTTTGTGAATTCTGGTACAATACAAATTGGCATTCTGCTCTAAACAAGTCTCTCTTCGAAGTGCTCTATGGCCATAGCCCGCGGTACTTTGGTAATACTTCTGATGATACCTTGGCGCCAGTTGATCTGCATCAATGGCTTGATGCCCGAGTAGTAGTCCAACAGTCTGTGCGACAACATTTGCTCCGAACCCAGCAGAGGATGAAACACCAAGCTGATAAAAAGAGAAATGAGCGGGTGTTCGCTGTGGGGGATAGTGTTTTTCTGAAGCTGCAACCATATGTGCAGGCCACTGTTGCTCATCGGGCAAACCATAAATTGGCTTTCAAGTATTGTGGGCCATTCACTGTGCTTGGGAAGATTGGGGAAGTGGCTTATCGTCTACAACTACCAGATTCCAGCAGGATCCATCCTGTCTTCCATGTATCTCAGCTGAAACAATTCATCCGACCTCACCATCAGGTATCTGTGTCTTTACCATCAGCTGATGTTCATCTGCAGATCCCAGTTCGTGTTCTTCAGCAGAGAGTTTGCCAGCTGGGCAAGAAATCTATTCCGCAGGTGCTTGTGGAATGGAGTGGTGCAACGCGAGATGATGCAACCTGGGAAGATAAGGATTCTCTTCGACAGATGTTTCCGCGAGCACCGGCTTGGGGACAAGCCGTTTCTCAAGGACAAGGGGATGTCAGTGTCTGCGTGCCAGCGAGCGACACTGAAGAGGATGACCAGGAGCGGGGCAAGAAGAATTCAACTCGTGGGCCTTAGCTACGGCCCACTCGTCATCGTAACCTTCCCCAGTGGCTTGCAGGCCCGAACTGGGCCCGTTAAGGGATGTAACAGTAGTTTATATGCATGTGGGTGGATAGCGTGTGGAGTTGGGATTGGAGTTGGTGGCTTCGGCCAACACTGTAGCTCGTGGTTGTGAGGGAGGATGGGAGGAACAACCATGGTGGTGGCCTAAATTGAGTGAACCCTAGCTCGTTGCTTACACTGTGATTGACGAAAAAAGACAATGACTGTGATAGAAGATTCGTTCGACTCTTTTGGACCTTCACATGTTTAATTGATTTTGGTTTTTGTGCGTATCCTCTCCTTCTATATTGCTAGAAGAGAGGGAGAAAACTCATCCACCAAATTACATCTCGTGCGCCGTCACACACATTCATAATATACAAGTGATCTAATGGCTACTAGACCGCCTATACAACTCGCCAAATAGACCATGGCTCTCTCCCCTAAGTAGGTGAGTCGCCATCCATATCTTCCCTTCATTGGAAATTCTCAACGGCCACACACATAGACAATGTGGCGTCATAAAACAATAGCATTCTAGTGCTTCCACCGTTTTCACGAAACCTGCAATAACAACAAGGTGCACAAATCCTTCCAGCTATGTGGTTATGTCAATAGTGGTACACATCAAGGTAGCAGCAAGTCATTCACCAATGGATTTCAGACCACCTTGCCGCATGTTGACATAATCAAGTACCAAATTGATCTGGCGAACACACATGATATCAAGACGTAATCAGTCGTTTTCTGTTCTTGGTGGCATAGAGGGCATGTCGCCTAATGCGAGAGTCCACGCCAAGCAAGTCTGTATGAGGTCCAACACCTATTCTTCATAGCCAGCCATGCAAAGAACTTGAAGCGGAGCAGAGCGCGACTATGCTAGATTACCGTTGCAGCAAGATCGTGTTGGTGTCCAAAGAAGTGGCTTGTCATGTTTGGGCTTGCACGGTTGGCGACAACCAACCTTATGAAGTGCTTCGATACTTTCGGGAGAACAGTTGACGAGTTTTGACTCTTAATCCGATTCTCAATCGTTCACACAACTAGATTTCCGCAGCCCACGAGATCAACCATCTGAGTCTTTTTACAGAAGAACATTTGGTCGTGTTTTTAATACAAAACCAAAGGCTGTGATAATAAAAACACTAAAATATAGTACTAGTACAATCGCGACAATTAAAATATGAGTTGTCTTCGTAACAACAAAATCTCGATGATTTATTTCAATTAAAAACAATAACAAATTTATAAGTCTACTAGTTAGAGGAAGAAGAGTGACCCGTGCTTTGTTGATCTATCGGTGAGAGTGGTGGAAATCCCGGTAGTAGCCACATATGGTGATTATATGAATTGCTTGCTTGTCACCGCCATCACTACTACCGCCTACATGTCAAGATCGTGCTCCTAAATATGGTGTGCCTCCACAAGGGTGACACCACATGTCAAATGTAAAAATAGTTGTGTAGTAGTTGGTAGAAGTGCATGCATACGATTTTATTGTTGGGGACCGTAGCAATAATTCAAAAATTTCCTACGTGTCACCAAGATCAATCTAGGAGATACTAGCAACGAGAGAGAGGGAGTGCATCTTCATACCCTTGAAGATCGCTAAGCGAAGCATTACAAGAATGCGGTTGGTGGAGTCGTACACGCAGCGATTCAGATCGCGGTCGATTCCGATCTAAGCACCGAATAATGGCACCTCCGCGTTCAACACACGTACAGCCCGGTGACATCTCCCGCGCCTTGATCCAGCAAGGAGAGAGGGAGAGGTTGGGGAAGACTCCGTCCAGCAGTAGCACAACGGCGTGGTGATGGTGGAGGAGCGTGGCATGCCAGCAGGGCTTCGCCAAGCACTGCAAGAGACGAGGAGGGAGAGGGGTAGGGATGCGCCAAGAGGGAGAGAGACTCGTGTGTTGGGCAGCCCAAAACCCCCACTATCTATAGGAGGAGGGGAGGAGGGTGCGCCCCCTCTAGGGTTCCCACCCCTAGGGGGGCGGCAGCCCTAGATGGGATGGAGGGGGCGGCCAAGAGGGGGAGAGAGGGGGGCACGCCCTAGGGTGGGCCTTAGGCCCATCTACGCCTAGGGTTTCCCCCTTCTCCTCCTAGCTGCGCCTTGGGACCTGGTGGGAGGTGCACCAGCCCACTCAGGGGCTGGTCCCTTCCCACTCTTGGCCCATGCAAGCCTCCGGGGCTTGTGGCCCCTCCCGGTGGACCCCCGGAACCCTCTAGTGGTCCCGGTACATTACCGGTGACGCCCGAAACACTTCTGGTGGTCAAAACCTCACTTCCTATATACTATTCTTTACCTCCGGACCATTCCATAACTCCTTGTGACGTCCGGGATCTCATCCGGGACTCCAAACAACATTCGGTAACCACGTAGAAACTTTCCCTATAACCCTAGCGTCATCGGACCTTAAGTGTGTAGACCCTACGGGTTCGGGAATCATGCAGACATGACCAAGACAACTCTCCGGCCAATAACCAATAGTGGGATCTAGATACCCATGTTGGCTCCCACATGTTCCACGATGATCTCATCGGATGAACCGCGATGTCGAGGATTCAAGCAATCCCATATACAATTCCCTTTGTCAATCGGTATGTTACTTGCCCGAGATTTGATTGTCGGTATCCCAATACCTCGTTCAATCTCGTTACCAGCAAGTCACTTTACTCGTTCTGTAATGCATGATCCCATGACCAACTATTTAGTCACAATGAGCTCATTATGATGATGCATTACCGAGTGGGCCCAGAGATACCTCTCCGTCATACGGAGAGACAAATCCCAGTCTCGATTCGTGCCAACCCAACAGACACTTTCGGAGATACCTGTAGTGCACCTTTATAGCCACCCAGTTACGTTGTGACGTTTGGTGCACCCAAAGTATTCCTACGGTATCCGGGAGTTGCACAATCTCATGGTCTAAGGAAATGATACTTGACATTAGAAAAGCTTTAGCAAACGAACTACACGATCTTGTGCTACGCTTAAGATTGGGTCTTGTCCATCACATCATTCTCCTAATGATGTGATCCCTTTATCAATGACATCCAATGTCCATGGTCAGGAAACCATGACCATCTATTGATCAATGAGCTAGTCAACTAGAGGCTTACTAGGGACATGTTGTGGTCTATGTATTCACACATGTATTACGGTTAATACAATTATAGCATGAACAATAGACAATTATCATGAACAAGGAAATACAATAATAACCATTTTATTATTGCCTCTAGGGCATATTTCCAACAGTCTCCCACTTGCACTAGAGTCAATATCTAGTTCACATCACTATGTGATTGTAATGAATCCAACACCCATGGGGTTTGTTCATATCTTGCTTGTGAGAGAGGTTTATTAGTCAATGGGTCTGAACCTTTCAGATCCATGTGTGCTTTGCAAATCTCTATGTCATCTTGTAGATGCAGCGACCACGCGCTACTTTGAGCTATTCCAAATAAGTGCTCTACTATACGAATCTGGTTTACTACTCAGAGTCATCCGGATTAGTGTCAAAGTTTGCATCGACGTAACCCTTTACGACGAACTCTTTTACCACCTCCATAATCGAGAAAATTCCTTAGTCCACTAGTTACTAAGGATAAGTTCGACCGCTGTCATGTGATCCATTCCTGGATCACTCTTGTAGCCCTTGACTGACTCATGGCAAGGCACACTTCAGGTGCGGTACACAGCATAGCATACTGTAGAGCCTACGTCTAAAGCACAGGGGATGACCTTCGTCCTTTCTCTCTCTTCTGCCGTGGTCAGGTCTTGAGTCTTACTCAATACTCACACCTTGTAACACAGCCAAGAACTCCTTCTTTGCTGATCTATTTTGAACTCCTTCAAAATCTTGTCACGGTATGTATTCATTTGAAAGTACTATTAAGCGTTTTTGATCTATCCATATAGATCTTGATGCTCAATGTTCAAGTAGCTTAATCCAGGTTTTCCATTGAAAAACACTTTTCAAATAACCCTGCATGCTTTCCAGAAATTCTACATCATTTCTAATCAACAATATGTTAACAACATATACTCATAAAAAATTCTATAGTGCTCCCACTCACTTCTTTGGAAACACAAGTTTCTCATAAACTTTGTATAAACCAAAAATCTTTGATCATCTCATCAAAGCGTATATTCCAATTCCGAGATGCTTACTCTAGTCCTTAGAAGGATTGCTGGAGCTTTGCATACTTGTTAGCATCTTTCAGGATTGACAAAACCTTCTGGTTGTATCACATACAACCTTTCCTCAAGAAAATCGTTGAGGAAACAATGTTTTGACATCCTATCAGCAAGATTTCATAAATAATGCAGTAACTGCTAACATAATTCCAACAGACTCTTAGCATCGCTACGAGTGAAAAAGTCTCATCGTAGTCAACTCCTTGAACTTGTAGGGAAACATTGTAACGACAGTTCGAGCTTTCTTAATGGTGAAATTTACCATCATTATCCGTCTTCCTTTTAAAATCCATCTGCACCCAACAACCTTACGACCATCAAGTAGTTCTTTCAAAGTCTATACTTTGTTTTATGGCCTCGAGCCATTCGTCGGAATCCGGGCCCACCATCGCTTCTCCATAGCTAGTAGGTTCATTGTTGTCTAGCAACATGACTTCCAAGACAGGATTACGTACCTCTCTGAAGTAGTACGCATCCTTGTCGACCTATGAGGTTTGGTAGTGACTTAATCCGAAGTTTCATGATCACTATCATAAGCTTCCACTTCAATTGGTGTAGGTGCCACAGGAACAACTTCCTGTGCCCTGCTACACACTAGTTGAAGTGACAGTTCAATAACCTCATTAAGTCTCCACCATCCTCCCACTCAATTCTTTCGAGATAAACTTTTCCTCGAGAAAGGACCCGTTTCTAGAAACAATCACTTTTGCTTCCGGATATGAAATAGGAGGTATACCCAACTATTTTTTTGGGTATTCTATGAAGATGCATTTATCTGCTTTGGGTTCGAGCTTATCAGCCTGAAACTTTTTCACATAAGCATCGCAGCCCCAAACTTTTAAGAAACGACAGCTTAGGTTTCTCTAAACCATAGTTCATACGGTGTCGTCTCAACGGAATTATGTGGTGCCCTATTTAAAGTGAATGCGGTTGTCTCTAATGCCTAACCCATAAACGATAGTGGTAATTCGATAAGAGACATCATGGTATGCACAATATGCAATAGGGTGCAGTTATGATGTTCGGACACACCATCACACTATGGTGGTTCAGGCGGTATTAGTTGTGAAACAATTTCCACAATGTCTTAATTGTGTGCCAAACTTGTAACTTAGATATTCATCTCTATGATCATATCATAGACATTTTATCATCTTGTCACGACGATCTTCAACTTCACTCTGAAATTACTTAAACCTTTCAATAATTCAGACTTGTGTTTCATCAAGTAAATATACTCAGCATCTACTCAAATCATTTGTGAAGTAAGAACATAATGATATCCACTGCGTGCCTCAGCACTCATTGGACTGCACACATCAAAATGTATTACTTCCAACAAGTTGCTTTCTTGTTCCATCTTACTGAAAACGAGGCCTTTCAGTCATCTTGCCCATGTGGTATTATTTGCATGTCTCAAGTGATTCAAAATCAAGTGAGTCCAAACGATCCATCTGCATGGAGTTTCTTCATGCATATCTACCAATAGACATGGTTCGCATGTCTCAATCTTTTAAAAAACGAGTGAGTCCAAAGATCCATCAACATGGAGCTTCTTCATGCATTTTATACCAACATGACTCAAATGGCAGTGCCACAAGTATGTGGTACTATCATTACTATCTTATATCTTTTGGCATGAACATGTGTATCACTATGATCGAGATTCAATAAACCATTCATTTTAGGTGCAAGACCATTGAAGGTATTATTCAAATAAACAGAGTAACCATTATTCTCCTTAAATGAATAACCGTATGGCGATAAACATAATCCAACCATGTCTATGCTCAACGCAAACACCAAATAACAATTATTTCGGTTTAACACCAATCCCGATGGTAGAGGGAGCGTGTGATGTTTGATCACATCAACCTTGGAAACACTTCCAACATATCGTCATCTCACCTTTAGCTAGTCTCCATAGCCTTTTATTTCGAGTTACTAACACTTAGCAACCGAACCGGTATTTATTACCCTGGTGCTACTAGGAGTACTAGTAAAGTACACATTAATATAACGTATATCCAAAATACTTCTGACGACCTTGCCAGCCTTCTCATCTACCAAGTATCTAGGATACTTCTGCTTCAGTGACCGTTCCCCTCATTATAGAAGCACTTAGTCTCAGGTTTGGTTCAACCTTGGGTTTCTTCACTAGAGCAGCAACTGATTTGTCGTCTCATGAAGTATCCCTTCTTTCCCTTGCCCTTCTTGAAACTAGTGGTTTAACCATCAACAATTGATGCTCCTACTTGATTTCTACTTTCGCGGTGTCAAACATCGCTAGTTGCTCAAGGATCATCATGTCTATCCCTGATATGTTATAGTTCATCACGAAGCTCCAATAGCTTGGTGGCAGTGACTATGGAGAACCATCACTATCTCATGTGGAAGATTAACTCCCACTCGATTCAAGCGATTGTAGTACTCAGACAATCTGAGCACATGCTCAACAATTGAGCTTTTCTCCCTTAGTTTGCAGGCTTAAGAAACTTGTCAGAGGTCTCATACCTCTTGACATGGGAACTAGTCTGAAATTCCAATTTCAGTCTTTGGAACATCTCATATGTTCTGCGACGTTTCAAAAATGTCTTTGGTGCCACAATTCTAAACTGTTAGTATTACGCACTGAACTATCACGTAGTCATCAAAACGTGTATGTCAGATGTTTCCCGACATCTACAGACGATGCTCGAGGTTCAACACACTGAGCGGTGCATTAAGGCACATAACCCTTCTGTGCAGCAATGAGGACAATCCTCAGTTCACGGACCCAGTCCGCATAATTGCTACTGTCAACTCTCAACTAAATTTTCTCTAGGAACATATCTAAAATAGTAGAACCAAAGTGTGAGCTACGACATAATTTGCAAAGACCTTTTGACTATGTTCATGATAATTAAGTTCATCAAATCAAATTATTCAATGAACTCCCACTTAGATAGACATCCCTCTAGTCATCTAAATGATACATGATCTGAGTCAACTAGGCCGTGTCCGATCATCACGTGAGACAGACTAGTCATCATCGGTGAACATCTTCATGTTGATCATATCCACTATACGACTCATGTTCGACCTTTCGGTCTTCCATGTTCCGAGGCCATGTCTGTACATGCTAGGCTCGTCAAGTTAACCTAAGTGTATTGTGTGTGTAAATCTGGCTTACACCCGTTGTATGCGAACGTTAGAACCTATCACACCCGATCATCACGTGGTGCTTCGGAATAACGGACCTTAGCAATGGCACACAGTTAGGGGGAACACAATTCTTGATATTTTAATGAGGGATCATCTTATTTATGCTACTGTCGTTCTAAGCAAATAAGATGTAAAAACATGACAAACATCACATGCAAATCATAAAGTGACATGATATGGCCAATATCATCTTGCGCCTTTGATCTCCATCTTCGAGGCGCGGCATGAACTCCATCGTCACCGGCATGACACCATGATCTCCATCATCGTGTCTTCATGAAGTTGCCTCGCTAACTATTACTTCTACTACTATGGCTAACGGTTTACAATAAAGTAAAGTAATTACATGGCGTTTTCATTGACACACAGGTCATAAATAAATTAAGACAACTCCTATGGCTCCTGCCGGTTGTCATACTCATCGACATGCAAGTTGTGATTCCTATTACAAGAACATGATCAATCTCATACATCACATATATCATTCATCACATCCTTTTGGCCATATCACATCACAAAGCAAACCCTGCAAAAACAAGTTAGACGTCCTCTAATTGTTGTTGCATGTTTTACGTGGCTGCTATGGGTTTCTAGCAAGAACGTTTCTTACCTACGCAAAACCACAACGGCGATATGCCAATTGCTATTTACCCTTCATAAGGACCCTTTTCATCGAATCCGATCCGACTAAAGTGGGAGAGACAGACACCCGCCAGCCACCTTATGCATCAAGTGCATGTCAGTCGGTGGAACCAGTCTCACGTAAGCGTACGTGTAAGGTCGGTCCGGGCCGCTTCATCCCACAATGCCGCCGGATCAAGATAAGACTAGTAACGGTAAGCAAATTGAACAAATCATTGCCCACAACTGCTTTGTATTCTACTCGTGCATAGAATCACCGCATAGACCCAGCTCATGATGCCACTGTTGGGGAACGTAGCAATAATTCAAAAATTTCCTACGTGTCACCAAGATCAATCTAGGAGATACTAGCAACGAGAGAGAGGGAGTGCATCTTCATACCCTTGAAGATCGCTAAGCGGGAGCGTTACAAGAATGCAGTTGGTGGAGTCGTACACGCAGCGATTCAAATCATGGTCGATTCCGATCTAAGCGCCAAACAACGGCGCCTCCGCGTTCAACAAATGTACAGCCCGGTGACGTCTCCCGCTCCTTGATCCAGCAAGGAGAGAGGGAGATGTTGGGGAAGACTCCGTCCAGCAGCAGCACGATGGCATGGTGATGGTGGAGGAGCGTGGCACGCCAGCAGGGCTTTGCCAAGCACTGCAAGAGACGAGGAGGGAGAGGGGTAGGGCTGCGCCAAGAGGGAGAGAGACTCGTGTGTTGTGCAGCCCCAAAACCCCCACTATTTATAGGAGGAGGGGAGGAGCGTACGCCCCCTCTAGGGTTCCCACCCCTAGGGGGGCGGCAGCCCTAGATGGGATGGAGGGGGCGGCCAAGAGGGGGAGAGAGGGGGGCGCGCCCTAGGGTGGGCCTTAGGCCCATCTACGCCTAGGGTTTCCCCCTTCTCCTCCTAGCTGCGCCTTGGGCCCTGGTGGGAGGCGCACCAGCCCACTCAGGGGCTGGTCCGTTCCCACTCTTGGCCCATGCAAGCCTCCGGGGCTTGTGGCCCCTCTCGGTGGACCCTCGGAACCCTCCGGTGGTCCCGATACATTACCGGTGATGCTCAAAACACTTCCGGTGGTCAAAACCTCACTTCATATATATTATTCTTTACCTCTGGACCATTCCGGAACTCCTTGTGACGTCCGGGATCTCATCTGGGACTCCAAACAACATTCGGTAACCACGTACAAACTTTCCCTATAACCCTAGCGTCATCGGACCTTAAGTGTGTAGACCCTACGGGTTCGGGAATCATGCAGACATGACCGAGACAACTCTCCGGCCAATAACCAACAGCGGGATCTGGATACCCATGTTAGCTCCCACATGTTCCACGATGATCTCATCGGATGAACCACGATGTCGAGGATTCAAGCAATCCCGTATACAATTCCCTTTGTCAATCAGTACGTTACTTGCCCGAGATTTGATCGTCGGTATCCCAATACCTCGTTCAATCTCGTTACCAGCAAGTCACTTTACTCGTTCCGTAATGCATGATCCCGTGATCAACTACTTAGTCACAATGAGCTCATTATGATGATGAATTACCGAGTGGGCCTAGAGATACCTCTCCGTCATACAGAGTGACAAATCCCAGTCTCGATTCGTGCCAACCCAACAGACACTTTCGGAGATACCTGTAGTTCACCTTTATAGCCACCTAGTTATGTTGTGACGTTTGGTGCACCCAAAGTATTCCTACGGTATCCAGGAGTTGCACAATCTCATGGTCTAAGGAAATGATTCTTGACATTAGAAAAGATTTAGCAAACGAACTACACGATCTTGTGCTATGCATAAGATTGGGTCTTGTCCATCACATCATTCTCCTAATGATGTGATCCCGTTATCAATGACATCTAATGTCCATGGTCAGGAAACCATGACCATCTATTGATCAACGAGCTAGTCAACTAGAGGCTTACTAGGGACATGTTGTGCTCTATGTATTCACACATGTATTGCGGTTAATACAATTATAGCATGAACAATAGACAATTATCATGAACAAGGAAATACAATAATAACCATTTTATTATTGCCTCTAGGGCATATTTCCAACATTTATGTGTGAATTAGTCAAGTAATAGAAGCAATAGGAGGTAGCGTATGTGTCTGATTCCTAGTGTGAGCTATCCAGTGGTGGGCCATAACCTCCGCACACCAGAGGTGGGCCCGGCCCATGTGCTCACGTAGCCTTATCATTTCCAAGTCGATCCCACTCGGCCCCGTTTGATCCCCTTCCCCTCACCCACATCTCTAGCACCGCCGCCATCGCTGCCATCGCCACAACCACCATCGCCTCTGAGTCTAACACCGCCCACTTTACCCTTGATCCCATCGGCCGGTCCTTCTCTGTCCGCCTCAAGTCCTTGCCCCACGGCTGCCAGGTTTGCTTCTCCTCCTATCGGTAGCTTCCTTGCTAATTTGATTATCCAATCTCGTAGTCGTAGCTCTCATTGCTTCTTGATCTATTTTATGTTTGGTAGGTTTGGTTGAGTTTGTGTTCCCATCGGTAGTTTCTAGATGTTTTCTCTGGAGATACAATGAATTGTGTGGTTTGAATTGCTAGGAAAGGTGAATTTTTGATTGGATCTGGTTAGTTTGTTGTTTGGTTCTTTTGGCAAAGTAGTTAGTTGCTACTACGCAAGTAGTGCAGATAAGGTTGATAAATGATTGAGTTACTTGGATATATGCCGCCACAATTTTATGAGATTTACCATTCATTGTCGTTGCCCAATAGAAATCAGTGGCAACATAATCTGCACGAATATGGAATCATTCTACATTGCTTACTCACATAGCTAGATAGTAATATTCTCTTCCCTAGATACGCTAGCTTGGCAAGGGTCTTATATTGATAGGATTCCTTATTTGGCCCTTTTAAAAATATGCTTCCCTGTTTGGCCCTAGAGAAATTGTCTTCCCTATTTTGCTCAATGATATTCTAGTAGTCGAGCGTAGGTATTCAGATTTCTTCCTTGTTTAACCTATAGATAGCAACTACTAGATAACAAGTGTTAGTCAGAATGTCCATTGAGGATGAGTCTTTAAAAATTGCAGGGATTCAAAATGAGTGTCAATGTTTTGGCGAAAGTTGATTCATTTTCATTTTTTCAATTTTTCGGCACTCAACATTTCAACATTTTACTCATGCTAATATTTGGTGTCATTTAATAATTTATTATCATTGTTTGTCAATTTTGAACATAGCAAATGGAGTGCCTCAATTGTTTCCACACTAGTGATTTGTGCGTTGGGAACGTTGAATTGGGGAACGGTTGCTTCTACTTCACGCTTTTGGAGGGCTTCAATTGGACGGCGGTATATATCTTCTACAAATTATTGCATATCATTCATTGGTAAGCATGTCTTAAGGATTTTGCATAACAAATCTAAATTTCATTCTTCTTTTTTTTTTTGCTTCAGTGCATCCCCTGTTTTGCAAGGCCTGACCTCCTAAGGAAGCTTAATGTTGCCATGGATAAGGGAACAAGCACCACTGCCTACCTGCGCACCAAAGAGGGCTTCTCTTTCAAGACTATGATCCTTAACGAAAAAGAGCGAACATATTTTGGTTCTTCTAATTGGGGGGCATTTGCCAAAGCTTACAAATTTGAGGAAGGGATGGCTATCCACTTTGATTTTAGCAAATATTCTGATCCTGATCCTGACATCTTGGTAGATTTGGAAAACATTCCAATCCTTCCTCCGTGTAAGTTTCTTAAACATACTTGGCAATTAATATTTGTATTAGTCAAAACAAGTTGTTATCTATAACTAATTAATGTTGTTTTCATATTTTTTGACAGCTTACTTCCTAGTGCCAAAAACAACCCAGGAGATAGTTGACAACACTTACTATACTGCTGACAGCGCGCTTACTTGGAAAGAGAAGAATTACCTCGTTTCCTTTGTTAATGGTATCGAGTGGCCTACGAACACTCACAATGCTGGGAAACATTATGCATCATACGTGCCACTAGTGCATGCCTTGAACAAGACCAACATTCAAAACAAATGTCTGGTAAGAATTGTATTCAGTTTCATCTTTTCATATACTCTTCATAAATTAAATATAGTGCTTACTATATTACTATTGTGTTCTTGCAACAGAAGCCCCCAAGATGTGTTGTTCCTGAGATTATGGATGGCAATGGTGATATGAAACTTATCTATGATAACAAGACCAATTTCAAAGACACCTACTCGACTGCAGCCCTACCAGATGGACGCCTCCTAGTTAATGGGTGGAGGAGAATACTGAAGGAGTGCAACCTGGAAATTGGAGCTAGGTTGATCTCTGTGCTCCACCATGGAAGTGCGGGGATTTTCCTATTCTTAACATCCATTCCAAAAAGAGAGGACTAGTTAGAAGTTGTCAATGACCTTTAGAGTCATAGTCCCTATCAAACATTGTTTTAGGTTAAACCTTAATATGTAGTATTCAATGGTTGAATTATGTGTTGTTCATTCATGGTACTAATTAACTAGTGGATAAGGTAGCAAAATGCATGCATGTAACGATGGGTAGCAATGTGACATTGTAGCGTATTGCTATTTCTTATGGGTATCAACATAATATGTATGTATTGTGTGTGAAACACTTCAGTGGAAGCAAAATGCTACCGTGAAAAAGTTAATCCCATCTGGAGGCCTTTTCCGGCACTTTGTCGGAGGGGGATTCGATCACGGAGGGACTCTACATGAACCTTGCACTACAAAAAAATGCACTTCCGTGATGATACGTGTTTGTCACAGTAGGTCACATTTTCTGTCATGCATGCATATCCATGACGATTTTATGACAAAATCAAGATAGTCATACATGTGCTGTCATAGAAGTGTTCCATGACATTACCAAAATTATCATCATGGAAGTGTCCACTTCCATGACGATAAATCGTGCGTCATAGAAGTGCTTTCGTCAAGGGTAACCGACATGTGGCATCCATCATAATGGGTCGCGTTAAGCTATCGAGTTTCGGTTTGGATCCGATAACCCGTTAACAGCCCAGACCAATTAGGATTTTCCACGTGTAAAATTCTGAATGGCCAGAGGAACCACGTGTCGGCTCACCGCTGGGACATATGTCATCCACTGTTACACCCACGATGCGGCTATATCTCCCATGTGTCGAGGCATGACTTAGAGGCGTAACCGCATGGTGGTTTTGTCGCAAGAGGGGTAATCTTCACACAATCCCATGTATTGAATAAGAAAGGGATAAAGAGTTGGCTTACAATCGCCATTTCACACAAATAACAAGTTAAACATACATCGTCCAGAGTACAATCAAGGTCCGACTACGGAACCAAAATAAAAGAAGACAACCCCAAATGCTAGATCCCCGATCGTCCCAACTAGGCACCACTACTAATCAACCAGAAAAGACGCATAACAATGATCAAGATCTTCATCGAGCTCCCACTTGAGCTCGGTTGCGGCATCGGCACTGGTATCATCGGCACCTGCAACTACTTGGAAGTATCCGTGAGTCATGAGGACTCAGCAATCTCACACCCGCAAGATCAAGACTATTTAAGCTTATGGGTAGGATAAGGTAATGAGGTGGAGCTGCAGCAAGCACTAAGCATATATGGTGGCTAATATACGCAAATAAGAGCGAGAAGAGAAGCAACGCAACGATCGAGAAGCTAGAAGTGATCCTGAAACTACTTACGCTCAAGCATAACACAAGACCGTGTTCACTTCCGATCCCGGACCCCGCCGAAAAGAGACCATCACGGCTACAGACGCGGTTGATTCATTTTAGTTACGTTAAGTGTCAAGTTCTCTACAACCGGACATTAACAAATTCCCATCTGCCACATAACCGCGGGCATGGTTTTCGAAAGTTTTAACCCTGCAGGGGTGTCCCAACTTAGCCCATCACAAGATCTCACAGTCAACGAAGGATATTCCTTCTCCTGGAAAGACCCGATCAGACTCGGATTCCCGGTTACAAGATATTCCGACAATGGTAAAACAAGACCAGCAAAGCCGCCCGAATGTGCCGACAAATCCCGATAGGAGCTGCACATATCTCGTTCTCAGGGCACACCGGATGAGCAATCCGTACAACTAAAACCAGCGCTCAGGTTTCCCCGAGGTGGCGCTGCAAGGGGCTCTAGTTTGGACCAACACTCATAGGAGCACTAGCCCGGGTGTTAAATAAAGATGACCCTTGAGTCCACGGAACCCAAGGGAAAAGGCTTAGGTGGAAAATGTAAAACCAAGTTTGGCCTTGCTGGAGGAGTTTTATTCAAAGCGAACTGTCAAGGGGTTCCTATAACACCCAACCGCGTAAGGAACGCAAAATCAAGGAACATAACACCGAGACAGAAACTAAGGCGGCAAGAGTGGAACAAAACACCAGGCATAAGGCCGAGCCTTCCACCCTTTACCATGTATATAGATGCATTAATTAAAATAAGAGATAATGTGATATCCCAACATAACCATGTTCCAACATGGAACAAATTTCAGCTTCACCTGCAACTAGCAACTCTATAAGAGGGGCTGAGCAAAGGCGGTAACATAGCCAAACAACGATTTGCTAGGAAGGTGGGTTAGAGGCTTGACATGCCAATATGGGAGGCATCATATAATAAGTGGTAGGTAGCACGACATAGCGTTAGAACGAACAACTAGCAAAGCAAAGATAGAAGTGATATCGAGGGTATGGTTATCTTTCCTGAGATCCCGCAAGGAAGAAGAACGAGTCCAAGAAGTAGACGACCCAACGTAGTCGAACGAATCCTCACAACTCCATAACGAAACCGAAGCTAATGAGAGAAGCAACCCGGAAAGAAGCAAGCAACATAGTAAACAACCATCACATAAACATGGCATGATGCACAACCAAGTATGATGCATGTCCGGTTTAATGAGGCATGGCATGACAAAGTGCACAAACAATACTACAAATTAAGTGGACCTCAATATGCAACGAGTTGCATATTGACGAAACACCACATTCAATCATTTAGTTCACTCTCGTTTATGTACCCAACAATATTAAATGTTATTAAACATGGCAAGAGGTGAAGCATAATAAAACTACCTATCTAGGCAAGTTTAAATGAGGCCAGAACAACAAGCAACAAGTCCGGAAAAATCCTCATGTGCATATTTTAAAGTTGGTACTGTTCTGCCCTATACACAATTTTAGAGTTGTTAAACATGCAAAGTACTTCCACCATGTTAACTTATGCATTTTTTCTACCCCATTTACATATATAATTTATATAAAATCGAGCTACGGTTATTAAGTTATGAAATAAAACATTTTAGCATGGAATTTACGCAAATTAATGCAAATAGCAATTTAAACATTTCAAACGTGCATGAAATTTGGATATTGTGAAACTAGATGAAATTCTAGTCATTTTTCATATATAAATCATTTTAATCCGATGCACCATTTGTGAGTTATTACATGCATGAACTAGGAGGACTTTTCTATAAAACTGCCAAACTCCTGGATATTAGAAAAATTCGCATAACTGGAAAAAAACATGAACGGGCCGAAACAGAGGCTGGCCCAACAGTGGAAGGAAAAAAGGAGGCACTGGGGATGGCCTCACCATGGGCCAAGCCCAGATCGGGGGAGAAGGGCCGGCCTGGGGGACAAAAAACGCTGTTGGGCCTCGGCGCCCTCATGGCCCAGGCGCGGAACGACGGGTCAACGGACACGTGCGAGCGTCCTCCTGCTCGAAGCAGAGGTAGTAACAGGCGTAGCGGTGGCGGTGGTCCGGCGAGGACGTTGACGGGGCAGGGCGGGGAAGGCCGGGAACGAGCAGATCTGTGCGTGGGGAGCTCGGATTCGGCAACGAACGAGGCCGAGGAGGCCGCGACGAGCTCGGCGGTGGCTCCTGCAAAAAAATGGTGGCGACGCAGGGCTTAGAGTAGAAGGAGAGCACGGGAGAAAGGAGGAGAAGAGGAGGCGCGGGGCACTGCCTGGACGGGGCTCGGCGAACTCCGACGGCGCGGGGTTCGACTCCGGCGAGGTCTGGTCGGTGGGGAGGTTGCGGGCGGACTGAGCGGTCGACGGTTCGCGGTGAGGGAGCTCGGGCGGAGGAGCTCTCGAGCCAGGCGCGTGCGGGCTTGCGGGATCAAGCGGACGGCGGCGTGCATGGGCTCGGGCGCCTGGAGGGCTGCGGTGGTGGTGGTGGAGGCTGAGGGGGCGACGTGGCCTTGCCCGATTGGCCACGGGCGGTGTGGGGTGTCCGCGCAGCCAATGGCTACGCGCCAAGTGGCAGGGACAAGGTGGCTGGCGCGGAAACAGAGGTGGGGGCGGCGGCTGCGAGGTGGAAGAAGGGCTAGGGGTAGGGTAGGCTAGGGTTAGTCCATATTTGGAAGGTGGGATGTCTATATATAGACATGAGCTAGGGTTAGGGGGGTTATCGGAGCCTCCGACCATGATCCGACGGATCCGATCGAGAGGGGGGATAGGTAGGCCTCGGTGGGCTGGTTGTGACTGTGTAGAAGGGGTTGGGCTGAGATGAGAGGGAAGGAGTGCAGCCCGGCAACTGTTTCCGGAGACCGAAAACGTTCGACGAATTGACCGACTATATTGTCGCTATAGTTATTCGTTGGGGCGTCAAACGGACTCCGAATGCGATGAAACTTGGCAGGCGGCCTATCTACACTGTAACAACACCACATGCCAACTTTCAACCCATTCCGAGAACATTTTCCGACCACTTATAAAATAGAATTTCGGACGTGCCGCGGGCGCTTGCAAGTGTGTTTGGGCTCAGAACGGACAACGGAGAGAACTGGGGGAAATCGAACGGATGCAAGTTTTGAAAACATGATGATGCAATGCACATGATGTCATGGAGAGATGCAACACGTAAGAAAAGACATGGCAATGACGGTGAATAACTGGAAGACACCTGGCGCATTGGACTCGGGGCGTCACATCCACTCATTGGACCGAAGGCGCCTATGATATATCGACACATGGCACGGCCCAACAGAGGCCCATTTTGGTGAAAAGGCCGGCCCGTTTGACTTGGTCAGAAGGTAGCGGGTCGGCCCATGGAAAGCCTGTTAACGGCCTATTCGCATATAGCCCATTTACAGCCTGCTAAGTCATGGCCCATTACAGCTTATCCGAATTAGGCCCAGTAGCATCATCTTGGCCGTCCAATATGATTCCAGCCCGTTGTAACTTCCGGCCCATGTATGGCCCATGACGTCTTTCGGCCCATATGAGGCCCTTTGTACCTCTTGGCCCATTCACGACCCGTGGTGAAACTGGCCCATAATGAACAATGTATCGCTTTATACCCATTAACGACCCATTAGTCCGTGGGCTGTTTCCAGCCCGTATTAACTTTCGGCCTTCTAAGGGCCCATTTATTCTTGGGCTCATTTCCAGAATTTGATTACTTATGGTTTGTTACTAGCCTGTTTCGCTTGTGGGCCAAATTCAGCCCGTGGTTACAGTCGGTTTGTTTGTGGCCCATTAACCCATTGGGCTATTTTCATAGCGTCATCAAATACGGCCTATTAACGGCCTATTATGGTTGAGCCATAAAACAGACGATTTCCACTCTAGCCCGTTTACGGCCCATTTTGCGGTCCGTTATTGGTCCATGAATAGTATGGCCCATTTTTGGCGAAATGATTATACGGCCCGTAGAAGGCCCATAGATGAGACAGCCCGTAGAAGGCCCATGGATCCTACAGCCCGTAGAAGGCCCATGGATCCTACGGCCTGTAGAAGGCCCATGGATCGTATAGCCCGTGGAGGGCCATGGTCACTACAGCAGGTAGCAGGACCATGGTCACAACAGTTCGTGTGTTGCCATGGTTATTGTGGCCTAGTTATAAAAATAGGTTATTGTGGCCACTAGTAAAACACGGAAAAAGAACCACAGTGACTACAAGCAAACAACTAAACAAGACAATAAGGAAATAAATAAGCAAGAAACTAATGCTAGGCTATTACGGCTATTACACATATTACATCCATTGGGCATCAAAGTTCGCCACCAGTGCAAATATAGGGAACAAAGCAGCATATTACATACACCGGCCATCTAAATTGGACACCAGTGCAAATAAATGCGGCAGCAAAACAAGTCCATAACTGAAACAACGTTAGAAGAGCTCAAGAAACGTTATCCTAGGTATCCACCATGCTGGCAATAGGCTTAGCAATCTTATTAGCTTTGTCCTGTTTGGCGCTAAAATCCTCCAACGCTTGTTGTTGCACCAGAAAGTATGCATCTGAATGCTCTAGGGACTTTCGTGGTCCTTCCGCTTCTTGTCGCAACACAGTTGATCAATGTCCTTCAGCTTGTAGTTGAGACTCAAGAAACCGAACTGATTCAGACAGTGAGTTTGAATAGCTTATGCAAGCGGTAGTGGCCAGTAACTCGAACACTAAACCAAGACAGGACTTTGGGGTTGTCTCACTGTCTTCAAGATAGTTTTCCTTAGCTGTTTTATCAGCTTTGTTGGAGACCAACAAGGATGTCTCACTATCCCGAACCTTATCTGCATTACTTCCTTTACCATTGCTTAATAAGGCACTCTTCCCCAATATTCTGTCAGCATTCTAAAAGAAGAAACAAGCAGACACATAACAGGTTTAGCATGTACTAGTATATGAAACTCATTTAGGTGAACCAGTTCATTAGTAAGGTGGACAGGATTAAACTACCAAGTCTTCTATTGCCAAGTAGTACATAATAGAAGCATCAAACAAACATATATCTATGTCCTATGGTCACTGCATTGTCTTGCCAAATCAAAATAGAGACACGGTTCAAATCATACCAGTTCAAGACAAAGCAGCACTGAAAGAATACAAAGCGTGGGAAACTACACGACACAACAAGATTTCAGATGGGTACCACGAGTCTACATGTATAGCAACACTATTGGCTCTGTTGTGATGCTAGTAATGTGCATGATACGAGAGGTCAATTGTATACATAATTGAAATTAAAATCAACAGAGCTATTTATAAGAGTAAACCTGTTAAAGAAACATGTGTAAACATACCTATTGTGCCATTGGAGTTTTGATTGGGTCCTTCAATTTGAAAATAAGTTTGTATGAGTAAATATAGTGATACAAGAGCAAAGCAGTATGCACGATAGGAATGGAATCTTAAATGAGAACAGTTGTTCTTCAAGTTTAAGCACTTGTTCTAGATGAACAGAGTACAATAAGATGCAAGAATATAGTACTTAAAATAGAAAATGAGCTCATAGACCTTACCACATTCTTGGTTCGGGGCTAGTACAGAACAAGGCATTCCAGTCATCGTCCAGTAAATGTGTCTCAGGAGAACGTAAGGGAATTTGATGAGTTTCTTTGCCAGTGAAGTATGTTTTCTTTAGGTAATTCTTATACCGCCACCAAGCATTCTTGAAGATAGCAGAGGTATTAGCACAGGTTACCCCATCCCGAGTTTCCAAATCGGTCCTTCTCTATAGAGAAAAATGGGAAAATTTGCTGTATTATAACCATCATGGAGGTAGAATGTATGGGACAAAGCAAAGTAATTGCCATGAATAACATTACTTACACATAACTCCTGGACAAACACCTGAAACTGGCATTTTCCTTCATCTTCAGTATAATATTTCCATGATGGGAAGATACACACATAGGATTTAACAACATCAAATGCGATAGATGCTAATCTACGACTGGCTGGTTGTGCTTCCTCCACAGGAATAGGTGTACTAACTGGTGGAGTTGGGGTTTGCCGTGGTAGTACTGGCGCTTTGGGCACTGGAGCTGCCTTACTAACTACTCTTGTTTGGGAGCTCTATGGTGGAGATGGTGTTGTGTCAATAGGAACTGGGTTACTATCTACTGGGGTTGGGGTTAGATTGGGTGAAGCTGGTTCTCTGTCCATCGCATCAGGGGTATAATCTGCAAGAGTCTGGGGTATGTGTGGTAGGGCTGGTTCCCGTGCATGTACAACCGGGGTGCTATCTCCACCAAGTGGTAGCACTGTTTTATTTGAAGACCGTGTTTTTACTCCGCTAGATACTGCCATCACTTGCTCTAATTCAACTGGCTGATAAACAGGAAACATAGTTGAATGTACAGACATTGTATGAGAGACAGATGCAATAGATAGTGTGGAAAAAAGAGGGCATGAAATAGTTGACATGTATATTATTTAACTAAAAAGGGTAGCATGGCATAATTTCACATATATGATGTGTATCTAAACTGGATAGCATAGCATGACATAATTCAAAGATATGATGACTAACTAAATAGGATGGCATGAGATAATTATATGATGTCTTTAGTAAACAGGTTCGCATGACATAATTCACATACATGTTATCTAAGTAATCATGATCGCATGATTTAATTCACATATGTGATTTATATGCTAAGCAGAGGGCATTCACATATATGATGTCTGAACTAAGAACATGGTGTTGAATATTGTGTATATGATGTCTAAACTATGCAATGCAAGACACCATATGCATGATATGAGCAGTATAACCATGCCAAGTTAGAGCATACACCTTGGTGGGGGAATAGGAATGGTCATCTATCCCTGAATCCATCTCTGAAGAGCTATCGGGACCCATCAAGAGAACTTCTTTGACAGGTAGCACTATCTGCTCTGAATACCTTGTTTTCACTCCAGATTTTTCCATTACCCACTCAAATGGCTGATTCACATGAAGAGTAGTTTAATGTACAAACATTGTCGACAAATGGAAATGTAATGAAGAAAAGGATGGGCAAGATATCATTCAAATATATGATGCCTGGTTAAACAGGATGGCATTGCATATTTCACATATATTATGGCTGGCTAAAAGAGATGAGACTGCATAATTCCCATATATGATATAGAAACTAAATAGGTGGCATTACAGAACATGCCTGAACTAAGCAGATGACATATATGATGTCGAAAGTAGGCACTACAAGGCAACATATGCATGATATGACCAACATCATCATGCCAAGTTAGAGCAAACACCTTGGGGGTAAATGGGAGTGGTTAGCTGCGTCTGAATCCGCCTCAGAACAAATATATTCCTCTGGATTACAATATGGAGAGGGGTAGGGGTTTGCCATTGAACCCACCATGGAGCGATGTCTTCATGACATTGTATTGTTGTGCAAAACTCTTCTCTTTTTCTCTACATGTTCAGCATGACTGTGTACAATATCTGACATGCATACGAAAAATATAGTGAGATTATGTAAGGAGAGCATGTAGAAATCTAGAGTGATGGTAACAACCAGTGGATGGATCCAAAAATAATGGTAGCAGGCTGATGATAGCTTTAATTTAATAAAAAGACAGATGGTGATTGCTTTACTATTTGTTTCCCACCCAAGATGAACAACATAGGCATACCATAGGTGAACCAGATAATAGACAGAGATACTATTGGTAGCTGCCTCGATATGTGCCTCACAAGTAATTTTAAAACTCAGGTTTGAACATTAATTGGGACCTGACTTGGAGTCTAAGAGGTGAACATGACGATAAAGTAGCAGGTAATATTAAGCAATGCATAACATAAGCAGAAAGAAAAGAGTGCGACATCTCTTGTGGACCCGTGTACTCCTTAGGTTCGTCTGCTGAGTTGATGATGGTGATGCAGTTGCGGTGGGTGCCGGTACCTGGGAAGGAGATCTGAGGTGGCGAAAGACGATCAGGAGTCATGATGTCTGGTTTGGTGGATGCTTATGTCGATGGAGCAGCTCAAGTGAGGTGGACGGCGTCGCAGCAGGAGCAGGATAAACCACACAAAGTTTTCTTAGACACCTACCTGTAACTGAAGTAATTCTGTAAGGGATCCTTTGGCTTGCAGGATTCTAAAAATGATGGGATAGGAAAAACACCGGAATATGATAGGAATGCACATGGGAAACAGAGCATTTGTAAACACATGATTTCTGTCAACTTGGGTGTTTGGTTCATAGGAATTCGAAGAGCAGAGGAATGGAAAGAAACATTGCCAAATTAAAGTGAAACCATATGAAAGCGTGTACAGTTAGAATGTTATTCTGCCACTAATGCACTTGGTCTTGTTTTCATGCATAGGATTTTGAAAAGTAGGTCCATGTGGATGTTTTGCTCCATTCCTTTCAACAAAATGCATGAATAATTGAATAGTAGAGTGCCATAGGAAAATTTCCTATTGCTATGTTTTTCCTTTGAACCAAAATAGCCCTAATGGATCGACATGAATGTAGAGTAATAAGTGATGCGACAAGTGTACAACCTCTTTGCCGTAGCTGTGTTGACCTCAGCATCATTGGGTTGGTCGCTGAACAAGTTGAGGCAGAGGTGGTTATCGGAGGTGTGGAGAAAGATTTGAGGAATCTGTAGACGGCGTTTAGGGCACTACTCTATTGTGATTGATGGTTCCGTCATTGGAGCAGCTCTGGCGAGCCATAAGATGTTGAGGCTGAAGCAGTACAAGACAAACATCGTTAATCTCAAGTGGGATTCTAATAGCATCTCCAATAGATGATGTAAAATACATTACCAAAAAGTGATAGATGTAAAATTTACATCACCAAAAATCACCTGACTACAACAGATGAGGTAAAAACTATTGACTCTAAACTTAACTGTCAAAAATAAAATTTACTGTGGAATCTGAATGTTACTGTCAAAACTGAACGCAATGGTAGCAGAGAGGCACTTCACATGTATTTTAGGGAGGGCCTGCAGTTCATTTTAAACCTCCACCCCCTGAGCCGCCAGCCACCACCGGCCGAACCGCCGGCCCCCGCCGCCGGCGGCCGGCGGCGCTCCCGTGCCGCCTTGTCACCTCGAAACCACTCCCCACCGCCGGTCTGCCGCCGCCCCAGCCAGCTCTCTAGGCCCCCCGCGTCGAGCTTTTTCTCCGGCGATCCCCACGCCACCACCGCGCCCCCACCGCCGGCGACCACCGCCCCCACCCTGAACCCTACATTAGATAGTGGGGTACCTCTCCGGCAAGTCCCCTCCCCACTGCGGGTGTGTAAGGGCATATTTATCCCTTAGTAGTTTTGGTGATTGATGACAATGCTTTGGCGGACTAATCGTGTGCATTGAGCATTTCGGATATATCATGTCTAGGCAAGACAATTTGGTGCCCCTCGAAGACTATTGAAGACGGTGTTTCTCAACGTTTCTTTTCGGTAGTTTGAGTCGTAGGAAAGTCGTACTATTAAGAGGGGGTCCGCATTGGAAAGGTTTGGGTGGAATCAACACGTATACGCCTGTTCCTTTTGCACCACCTTTCCTTTGGCTCTTTGGAGCATTCTCCATTTCTCCGAATATCTGCAAAAAGTTTGACTTCGAGTGTTGCTGAACTGGGGCATGCGGTAGTACTGCTCCTCAGAGCAGTAGTACCGCAGGCCCCTGCGGTAGTACCGGCCTTGGGCATGGTAGTACCGCAGGTGCTCGCAGTAGTACCGCTTCTCTGACGCGGTAGTACCGTGGCCTCAGGTCTGGCTCAGCAGCACAAGCGGAAGTAGGGGCTGATGTAATTTTTTACATCCGCGCCCCACGCGGTAGTACCGCTCCTGGCTTCCGGTACTACCATGTTAGATTTTTGCATAGACCTTAACTCAGCGGAAGTTGCCATGGATGTATTTTTATACGTCCGTGCCTTCCAAAATCTGGACTATCCCTGCCTTGTGGTAGTACCGCAAGGGGGAGCGGTAGTATCGCGCCAGCAGTTCTACCGCCTTCTGCTTCGTTGCATCAGGGCTGTGTTGGATACTACTGCGTGGGCGGTAGTACTTCAGTGCCTTGCGGTAGTACCGTGTCTCCAGTGCGGTAGTACCATGCGTCGCAGGCTGAGTTGGTGGATAATGGTTGGATTTGCTCTTCCACTATAAAAGGGAGCCATCTTCTCCGAGTTGACTTACCTCTTACACCCCAAGCTCCATTGTTGCTCTAAACTCCATTCCCCCTGATCTCTCTCCCTAACCAATCAAACTTGTTGATCTCCTAGGTATTGGTTGAGAAGGCCTAGATCTACACGTCCACCAAGAGATATTTGATTCCCCCCACTAATCCCTCGCGGATCTTGGTACTCTTGGGTGTTTGAGCACCCTAGACGGTTGAGGTCATCGCGGAGCCATACTCCATTGTGGTGAAGCTTCTGGTGTTGTTGGGAGGCTCCAATTAAGTTGTGGAGATTGCCCCAACCTTGTTTGTAAAGGTTCGGTCGCCACCTTTAAGGGAACCAATAGTGGAATCATGGTATCTCGCATTCTGTGAGGGCGTGAGGAGAATACGGTGGCCCTAGTGACTTCTTGGGGAGCATTGTGCCTCCACACCGCTCCAACGGAGACGTACTTCCTCTCAAAGGGAAGGAACTTCGGTAACACATCCTCGTATTCACCAACTCCACTCTTGGTTATCTCATCCCTTTACTCGTGCAAGCTTATCTTGTGTTACATCCCTTGCTTGCTTGTTTACTTATTGTTGTTGCATCATATAGGTTGCTCACCTAGTTGCATATCTAGACAACCTACTTTGATGCAAAGTTTAAATTGGTAAAGAAAAGCTAAAAATTGTCAGTTGCCTATTCACCCCCCTCTAGTCAACTATATCGATCCTTTCAATTGGTATCAGGGCCTCGTCTCTTTATTAAGGGCTTTGCCATCCAAAGAGTATGGTTGACACCGTATACGGTGAGGAAGAGCACCTCGGTGTGATTCCGTACTCGTCTACGGCCGATGGGGAACCTCGGTCTCACATGAGGAACTCAATGTGGCCTTGGACACATTTAAAACCTCCATGACGACCGAGGTCAAAGGCGTGCTTAAGGATTTTCTTGATGGTCTTAAATTATCCATCGCACCTTTGGAAGTGGTTGATCCCACTAACAAGGTGATGGTTGCTTACTCTGACAAGGGGGAAGCTTCTAGTGATAAAGTTCCTTTGTCTAGTGGTAAATGTGGAAATGGCATCTTTGCCCATGTGGAACCTCCACTTACCTATGGAGGACCGATTCCCTCCACTAATTTAAATCCTGCCGGTTCTCCTCCTAAGATTGTGAAAAATTTGGATTTTGACGCTTGGGTCTATCACTTTAAACGTCATTTAAATCATGTGAATACTAACCTTTGGAGAATCATTGAGCAAGGTTTCTATCCACATGACCCAAGCAACTTCACCCCAAGAGAAGATGCGGATCATCAATTCAATGAGAATGCTCTCTTCATCATCCAAGATGCAATCCCTCCCGAAGATATTGCGCATCTCCGACCATTCACCGTGGCAAAGTAAGCATGGCACCATGTTGTTTCCCTTTAAAAGGAAGCACAAGCATTCAACGTTCCAACTATGAAGTGGTGCAAGATGAAGCCGATGAATTTGCTATGAATGAAGGTGAAGAACCTCGTGAGCTCTACCGGAGACTAACCACACTCGCGGTCTCACTCCGAGATCATGGGAGGAAGGATACAAATGACAATTGGATCAAGCGGAAATTTCTCAAAGCCATGATGCCTTACCATAAGTCCATGTCCTCCGTCATCCGTCAATGGCCGGACTTCCACACCTTGTCCTCAAGTGAAGTGTTGGATGAGTTTGTGGCAATGAGTATCTTGGACAAGACCGCCAACAATGCAGTATTGCGTTCTCAAAGAGCAAAGAAGCCCAACCTTGCTTTGAAAGCCAAGGCTAGTGTGTAAGAAGAGGAAGAAGAGGAGAGCAACCCCGAAGATACGAAATATGATTATCATGAGCACATGGCTCTCACTTCAAGACAATTTTGGAGCAAGAAGAACTCAAGACCCAACTTCAACAAGAGCAACTCAAGTGGCGCCAAGGGCAAGAAACGTGTGAGGACTTGCTACAATTGTGGCAATGTGAGCCACTTTGTTGCGGAGTGCCCCTATGAGAAGAGGGAAGACAATGGTGGCAAGTTCATCCAGAAGGACAAGGCCAAGTCTTTCCCCAACAAGAACCACTTCACCAAGAAGGCTCCTCCCAAGGGATTGGTGGCACAAGAAGAGTACAATGAGGATGATGATGAAGATGGTGAGACAGTTGCCATGGCCTCCGTGGCCATTGCGACAACCCCACGGGCGTCCCTCTTCAACTCACCCAATGAGAACATCACGACCAAGTGCCTCATGGCTAAAGCCACCAACAAGGTAACCCCCAACATCAAAACTACCATCATTACTCATCCTTGTTTGACGGATTGCATTGATGAAAGTGGGGGGTCCAACATGGAGGAAAATGAGTTTGTGTCTTTTATGAGTAAGCTTAAGGGTAAATCCAAGAAGCACTTCGTTGCTCTCTTGGAACAACTTGGTGAAGCCAATTACATGATCGAAGCTCACGAAGACACCATCTCTAAGATGGAGGGGCATAGTCGTGACTATGCCGATGAGATATAGGATCTCTCTAATGCTCTTGAGGAAGAGTGTGGTCATCGCTTGGCTCTTGAGGAGTCACACAACGATGACCATGCTAAATTAAAGAAAGATCTTGATCATGCTCTTGTTGTGTCTCGTGTGCTAAATTTTGAGAAGGCCAAATTTGGTGTTGATCTTGCTAGACTCAATGAGGAGTTTGATATCCTTGACAAGGCTCACAAGGCCTTGAAGAGTACTCATGCTAGTATTAAAGAGTCTCATGATCAACTCCAAATGAGGCTAACCAAGGATAAAGCCACTTTTCCTCATATGGTTTTAATTGATAACGCAAATGCTACTAACCCTTGTTGTGAGCATGTGCATCTTGTTGAGGAGAATGCAAAGTTGAAGGAGGAACTTGAGAAAGGACTTGTGTCATGCATACAAGGTGAGAAGAACCTCAATGATCTTTTGAGCAATCAAAAGGAAGTTGTGTCCAAGGAAGGGATTGGGTTCGCACCCAAGTCCAAGGACAAGAAGAAGAATGACAAGGCCAAACGACCTCCTCCTCTCATGCAAACTTTTGTCAAAGAGGGAAAGGGTGCCTCTAAGGAGAAGAAGAACAATTTGAAGGGTGGTGGTGTCAAGAAGGGCAATGCCACCCCTTCCAACAAAGTCGTGACTTTAACCCTTCCTATGTGTTATGTCATGCTAGTGATGGGCATGTTTATGCTAAATTTGTTGGTTCTCCTTATGAGTACATTGAATGGTCTATTTGGGTCCCTAAGACCCTTTTCACTAACATCAAAGGGCCCATTACAAAATAGGTACCTAAAACCAAGCATTGATCTCTTGTAGGTGTTTGCTTCCGGTGGGGGGTCATGGTTGCTCGATAGTGGAGCCACTAATCATATGACCAGAAGCAAGGACTTGGTGGTGGACGTGCAAAAGATTCCATCTATGCCCACCTATGTCGAGTGGGGTGATGCCTCATCCTCTAAGGTATTGGGGCTTGGCAAGGTTGTCATTTCTCATGATCTCACGATCGAGAAGGTCATGCTTGTTGAGTCCCTTGAATACAATTTACTTTCCGTTCGTCAACTTGCAATCATGAGCTTTGATACTTTCTTTGATATTGATACCGTGGCCCTCTTGTGGAGCAAGACTCTTAAAGTAGCCTTTGTTGGGCATGTCGAGAACGGTCTCTATGTGATTAACTTTTTGGGGCGACCCAGTAAGACCGCGATATGCCTAATGGCTAAAATTGACGTGGGATGGCTTTGGCATCGCCGTTTAGCCCATGTCAATATGATATATTTGCAAAGTATTCTCAAGGGGGACCATGTCCATGGACTAACAAATGTTAGTTTTGCCAAAGATCGTGCTTGCAGTGCTTGCATTGAAGGAAAGCTACATGAGAAGGCTCACCCGCCCACAACTATCATTTACTCAAAGAGGCCTTTGGAGCTCCTTCGCTTGGATCTCTTTGGACCTCCATCCTTTGATAGCCTTGGGGGTAGAAAGTATTTCCTGGTGATTGTGGATGACTATTCAAGATACACTTGGGTGTACTTCTTCAAGAGGAAGAGCGAGACCCAACAAACCATCATTGACTTTGCAAATGAAGCTCAACGTCAACACAAATGCAAAGATCTTGACAATAATAAGTGACAACGGCACCGAGTTCAAGAACTACACCTTGGATGTGTTTCTTAGTGATGAGGGGATCGAACATCAATATTCTGCACCTTACACCCCTCAACAAAATGGTGTAGCGGAGAGGAAGAACCGGACGTTGATGGATGTGGCAAGAACCATGATGGCGGAGTTCAAGTCTCCATACAACTTTTGGGCCGAAGCCATCAACACTGCGTGTCATGCATCCAATCGGCTCTACCTCCGCAAAGGCTTGAACAAGACTCCATATGAGACACTCACCGGTAACAAGCCCAACCTCATGTACTTTTGGGTGTTCGGATGTAAGTGTTTCATTCTCAAGAAAGGTGCTCGTTTGTCTAAATTTGAGGCTAGAGCTCATGAGGTTATATTTATTGGTTATGCTACAAACTCTCATGCTTACTGTGTCCTCAATAAGTCCACGGGACTTATTGAGGAGACATGTAACATGGAGTTTGATGAGAATAACGGCTCCCAAGTGGAGCAAAGTGGTACTTGTGATGTAGGTGATGAAATTCCTCCCCAAGCCATAGGAAGAATGGGTGTTGGTTTTATCCTACCCATTGAGGAACCCCTTGTGGCTGAAGGAGAAGGACAATGTTCCACTCAAGTGGAACCATCACCAACCCGAGACCCACACGCTTCCGAAGAACAAAGTGAAGGCCCTCAACCTCGTGAACAATACCAAGGGCAAGATCAACCTCAAGATGGAGTTGAACCACCAAGTGATGCCCAAGGTCAAGTTCTCTCCTCCGAGCAAGTTCAAGATCAAGAACAAGCTCAAGACGATGCTCAAGATGATCAAGTAACCGCCCCTCAACTCACTCCTGAGGAGGAATTGGGGTGTCATGCCACCAAGATTGCATCCAAGCTATCTACCAAGGGTCATCTCATGACAAATGTGCTTGGAAACATACAAAAGGGGTAAGCACTCGTAGACAATTGGCAAACTATTGTGAACATCACGCGTTTGTCTCTTGTGTTGAACCCCAAAAGGTTTATGAGGCACTCGAAGATCCGGATTGGCTTAATGCCATGCATGAAGAACTCAACAACTTCGAGAAAAACAAGGTGTGGAGATTGGTGCCAAGGCCGCTGGGGAACCATAACATCATTGGAACCAAGTGGATATTCAAGAACAAGCAAGATGCTCATGGAATTATTGTCCGCAACAAGGCTCGCTTGGTAGCTTAAGGCCACTCCCAAGTCGAGGGTATAAACTACGGTGAAACCTTTGCTCCCATTGCTCGCCTTGAATTATTCGTTTGTTGATTGCTTATGCTTCTCATCATAACTTCAAGTTGCAACAAATGGATGTGAAGAGTGCTTTTCTTAATGGTCCTATTAATGAGTTGGTGTATGTCAAACAACCCCCCGGGTTCGAGGATCCCTATTTCTCCGATCATGTGTACCAACTCGATAAGGCACTCTATGGCCTTAAACAAGCCCCACATGCATGGTATAACCACCTTACCGAGTTGTTGCAAGATCATGGGTTTGAAATTGGGAAAATCGACCCCACTCTTTTTTGCTAAGAAGGTCAAACGGGAGTTGTTTGTGTGCCAACTATATGTTGATGACATTATCTTTGGTTCTCCTAACAAAGCTTTCAATGAGGAATTTGCTGCTCTCATGACCTCGAAGTTCAAGATGTCCATTGTGGGAGAGTTGAAGTTCTTTCTCGGGTTCGAAATCAAGCAACGAAGAGAAGGAACCTTCATCAACCAAACCAAAATACACTCAATACATGCTCAAGAGATTCAAGCTAAGTGAAGTCAAGCCGGCTTCCACTCCAATGCCCGTCAAATGCCAACTTGACATAAATCCCAATGGTAAAGTGGTGGATCAAAAGGTATATCGCTCCATGATGTCTACTACACAACCTTCTTCTTGTAGACGTTGTTGGGCCTCCAAGTGCAGAGGTTTGTAAGACAGCAACAAATTTCCCTCAAGTGGATGACCTAAGGTTTATCAATCCGTGGGAGGCATTGGATGAAGATGGTCTCTCTCAAGCAACCCTGCAACCAAATAACAAAGAGTCTCTTGTGTCCCCAACACACCCAATACAATGGTAAATTGTATAGGTGCACTAGTTCGGCGAAGAGATGGTGATACAAGTGCAATATGGATGGTAGATATAGGTTTTTGTAATATGAAAATATAAAAACAACAAGGTAACTAATGATAAAAGTGAGCACAAACGGTATTGCAATGTGTTGAAACAAGGCCTAGGGTTCATACTTTCACTAGTGCAAGTTCTCTCAACAATAATAACATAATTGGATCATATAACTATCCCTCAACATGCAACAAAGAGTCACTCCAAAGTCACTAATAGCGGAGAACAAATGAAGAGATTATGGTAGGGTACGAAACAACCGCAAAGTTATCCTTTCTGATCGATCTATTCAAGAGTCTGTAGTAAAATAACATGAAGCTATTCTTTCCGTTCAATCTATCATAGAGTTTGTACTAGAATAACACCTTAAGACACAAATCAACCAAAACCCTAATGTCACCTAGATACTCCAATGTCACCTCAAGTATCCGTGGGTATGATTATACGATATGCATCACACAATCTCAGATTCATCTATTCAACCAACACAAAGAACTTCAAAGAGTGCCCCAAAGTTTCTATCGGAGATCAAGACAAAAACGTGTGCCAACCCCTATGCATAAGTTCACGTGGTCACGGAACTCGCAAGTTGATCACCAAAACATACATCAAGTGGATCACATGATATCCCATTGTCACCACAGATAAGCACGTGCAAGACATACATCAAGTGTTCTTATCCTTAAAGACTCAATCTGATAAGACAACTTCAAAGGGAAAACTCAATTCATCACAAGAGAGTAGAGGGGGAGAAACATCATAACATCCAACTATAATAGCAAAGCTCGCGATACATCAAGATTGTATCACCTCAAGAACACGAGAGAGAGAGAGATCAAACACATAGCTACTGGTACATACCCTCAGCCCCGAGGGTGGACTACTCCCTCCTCGTCATGGAGAGCGCCAAGATGATGAAGATGTCCACCGGAGAGGGATTCCCCCCTCCGGCAGGATGTCGGAATGGGTCTAGATTGGTTTTCGGTGGCTACGGAAGCTTCTGGCGGTGGAACTCCCGATCTATTGTGCTCTCTGATGTTTTTAGGGTATATTGATATATATAGGCGAAAGAAGTCGGTTAGGGGAGCCACGAGGGTGGGGGGCACACCCAGGGGGGCAGGCGCGCCTCCCTGCCTCGTGGCCACCTTGAAGCTTCCTTGACTTTAACTCCAAGTCTCCTGGATCACGTTCGTTCCAAAAATCACGCTCCCGAAGGTTTCATTCCGTTTGGACTCCGTTTGATATTCCTTTTCTGCGGAACACTGAAACAAGGGAAAAACAGAAACTGGCACTGGGCTCTGGGTTAATAAGTTAGTCCCAAATATAATATAAAAGTGCATAATAAAGCCCATAAACATCCAAAATAGATAATATAATAGCATCGAACAATAAAAAATTATAGATACGCTGGAGACGTATCAGCATCCCCAAGCTTAATTCCTGCTCGTCCTCGAGTAGGTAAATGATAAAAACAGAATTTTTGATGTGGAATGCTACCTAACATATTTCTCTAAGTAATTCCCTTTATTGTGGCATGAATGTTCAGATCCATAAGATTCAAGACAAAAGTTTAATATTGACATAAAAATATTAATACTTGAAGCATACTAACTAAGCAATCATGTCTTCTCAAAATAACATGGCCAAAGAAAGCTATCCCTACAAAATCATATAGTCTGGCTATGCTCTATCTTCACCACAAAAGATATTTAAATCATGCACAACCCCGATGACAAGCCAAGCAATTGTTTCATACTTTTGATGTTCTCAAACTTTTTCAATCTTCATGCAATACATGAGCATGAGCCATGGACATAGCACTATAGGTGGAATAGAATGGTGGTTGTGGAGAAGACAAAAGGAGAAGGTAGTCTCACATCAACTAGGCATATCAACGGGCTATGGAGATGCCCATCAATAGATATCAATGTGAGTGAGTAGGGATTGCCATGCAACGGATGCACTAGAGCTATAAGTGTATGAAAGCTCAACAAAGGAAACTAAGTGGGTGTGCATCCAGCTCGCTTGCTCACGAAGACCTAGGGCATTTTGAGGAAGCCCATCATTGGAATATACAAGCCAAGTTCTATAATGAAAAATTCCCACTAGTATATGAAAGTGATATCATAGGAGACTCTCTATCATGAAGATCATGGTGCTACTTTGAAGCACAAGTGTGGAAAAAGGATAGTAGCATTGTCCCTTCTCTCTTTTTTTCTTTATTTGGGCCTTCTCCTTTTTATTATTTTTTTTCGTCCGGAGTCTCATCCCGACTTGTGGGGGAATCATAGTCTCCATCATCCTTTCCTCACATGGGTCAATGCTCTAATAATGATGATCATCACACCTTTATTTACTTACAACTCAAGAGTTACAACTCGATACTTAGAACAAAATATGACTCTATATGAATGCCTTTGGCGGTGTACCGGGATGTGCAATGACTCATGAGTGACATGTATGAAAAAATTATGAACGGTGGCTTTTCCACACGATGTTAACTACATGATCATGCAAAGCAATATGACAATGATGAAGCATGTCATAATAACGGAACGGTGGAAAGTTGCATGGCAATATATCTCAGAATGGCTATGGAAATGCCATAATAGGTAGGTATGGTGGCTGTTTTGAGGAAGGTATATGGTGGGTTTATGGTACCGGCAAAAGTTGCGCGGTATTAGAGAGGCTAGCAATGGCGGAAGGGTGAGAGTGCGTATAATCCATGGACTTAATATTAGTCATAAAGAACTCACATACTTATTGCAAAAATCTATTAGTTATCGAAACAAAGTATTACGCGCATGCTCCTAGGGGTATAGATTGGTAGGAAAAGACCATCGCTCGTCCCCGACCGCCACTCATAAGGAAGGCAATAAATAAATAAATCATGCTCCGACTTCATCACATAACGTTCACCATACGTCCATGCAGCGGGAATCACAAACTTCAACACAAGTATTTCTCAAATTCACAACTACTCAACTAGCATGACTCTATTATCACCATATTTATATCTCAAAAAAATCATCAAGTATCAAACTTCTCATAGTATTCAATGCACTTTATATGAAAGTTTTTATTATACCCATCTTGGATGCCCATCATATTAGGACTAGTTTCATAACCAAAGCAAACTACCATGCTGTTCTAAAGACTCTCAAAATAATATAAGTGAAGCACAAGAGTTCATCTATTTCTTCAAAATAAAACCACCACCGTGCTCTAAAAGGATATAAGTGAAGCACTAGAGCAAATGACAAACTACTCCAAAATATATAAGTAAAGATCAATGAGTAGTCGAATAATTATGTAACTATATGAAGACTCTCTAACATTTAAGAATTTCAGATCTTGGTATTTTATTCAAACAGCAAGCAAAGCAAAATAAAATAAAATGACGCTCCAAGCAAAACACATATCATGTGGTGAATAAAAATATAGCTCCAAGTAAAGTTACCGATGAACAAAGACGAAAGAGGGGATGCCTTCCGGGGCATCCCCAAGCTTAGGCTCTTGGTTGTTGTCGGTGTCAAAACCGGCAGATCTCGGGTAGGGGGTCCCGAACTATGCATCTAGGATCGATGGTAACAGGAGGCAGGGGACACGATGTTTTACCCAGGTTCGGGCCCTCTTGATGGAGGTAAAACCCTACGTCCTGCTTGATTGATATTGATGATATGAGTATTACAAGAGTTGATCTACCATGAGATCGTGGAGGCTAAATCCTAGAAGCTAGCCTATGGTATGATTGTATGTATATGTTCTCTATCGACTAGCCTGGCCTCAGTTTATATAATCCACCAAAGGCCTAGGATCACAAGAGTCCTAGCCGAATACGCCGGTGGGGAGGAGTCCTTGTCTTGATCACCAAGTCTTGTGGAATCTTCCATGTATGCGGCAGCTGTCCGAACTGGCCCATGAGTATATGGCCATGGGGGTCCTCGGCCCAATCTAACAGATCGGGAGATAACGTGTTGAGTACCCCTAGTCCAGGACACCGTCAGTAGCCCCCTGAACCGGTCTTCAAGTTAGGGACGCTCCTCGATTCTTGTGAACTATTCTTCATCTTCGGTTGTCGGTCTTGAAAACTGGTTCAACACATCTTCTCATCTTCGATCTTGAGGAACGCCGAAATGCATTCGACGAGTTTATACGTTGGGTATCCGAGGAGCCCCTTTAAGTTTCCAGCCTTTATCAATGCCTTGTTATTTTTATGCCACACCTCGGGTTTGAAGTTGTTCCCGGGAGGCAGTGTCCTCTTGCGTCCGAACTCCAATGCCGGACTGCATTCGAGGTATCTTTTGCAGACGAGCACCAACGCCGGACCGCTTCCGAGCTCCAAAGCCGGAATGTATCCGAGCTCCAACGTCGGACTGTATTCGAGCTCCAACGCCAGACTATGTCCAAGCTCCAACGCTGGACTATGTCCAAGCTCCAACGTCGGACTGTCATAAATCACCTTGGTTCAAAAAAGTTAAAGGAGTTTAGCCGAGCTTAATGCCGGAAATGCCCTCTATGGAGCCAGCCACTAGCGCCCGAGCTTTATGCCGGACTGCTTCCGAGGTGGTGCACCACCCCGACTGTGGGCCGATTTTTTGTCAATATTTTTGATTGGTGCAATTTATTCTCTGCCGAGGTATATAGCCAGTAGCCCTCAAGCTGTGTATCGGTCTAAAACCCGAGATGCACCTGAAGGATGACGTAAGACCGCTGATCCCAGTAACCGCTGAGACTCAGGTTGATTTGTAAAATCGGCCTGAGGATCGAGTCCTAGCTCGGCAGAATACTTCGGGACACAAAAAGCAGCGTGCTCAGTCCTCGAGACTCAGGTTGGGTGCGGCCGACCAACCCGAGGATCAAAATCTCGTCAGAAACTGTATTGCACTTAAAATTTTCTGCATTGAATAGGCAATGCAGTAGCCCCCCAGACACTGGTCGGGTGGCAACACCAGATCAGGGGATCGATGTGCCCCTTTAATATTTGTAAATAATACGCCCGAAGCCCAGTAGCTCCCGAGCCTTAATGCGGGCACGGGTGGCCGAATTAAGGATCAATATCCATAGTAAAATCACAAATTATGTGTAATCACTCTATGTATCCAAGTACTTTATGTCATTAATGCTCGGATCCGCATTGTACAAAACTTTGTTGACCGACCATCGGCTTCCACCTCCTCGGCCAGTAACCGAGGAGTGTTTGTCCTACTTTATAAAGCCTTTATGAGGGCAAGACAAACAAGGCAATTTGGCCATACGGTTTTATAAACAAAGGTACACAGAGAGATATGTTATATTACTATTTAATATAAGAAATGTCTTCCAAAGAAAATAGTCCCGCTATCGGTTCCTTTCTTTGGGTTGTCATGCTAAGCATGATCATGAAACCTCAGCTCTAATGTAAGAGCAAAATATCAAGGATTTAGTTTGGGAGGCCAGTTAATAGCCCCCGGTAGTGTTCGGCGACAGTCGAGGTCAAGCCGTAAACACTTCGGCCATTGTTATGAATGGCCCATCATTTAACACAGTCATCGGATCGCTGACCAGTTTACGCTTATTGTGACAGTCAGTTTTCGGCTTTCTCCACTGAGGTGCTTAACCATGTGAGCTAGAAGCACAATCGCAGTGGTTCTCCCTTTGCACGCCTAGTCGAACAAAGCGGAACGTAGGAAGCAAGTGCAGGAGCCGGGCAACCCAACTATTGACCGAAGACACAATTCGAAACCGATGCATATATAGCAATATCCGAGAATGTTTTTGTCGAATCTCTAAAGGTGTCCAGCGTTGCACTGCGAGACTTGTGCTGAAAACATACAAATAGTTTAAAAGTGTCATGAGCTTGGAAAACCAAAAAACGTCAGTAAAAACTTGACGTCCGAACAAGATCAAGTGTTTGGTGCCAATCCAAAAATTGGTCTTAGAAAAAAAGATTGCTTCTGTCATGCTTTAACATGTCACCTCCTATCTCAAGACTTCAAGCGGGTCAGCCTACGGCTTCAACCTCCTATCCCGAAGGCGGAGTACTTCTCATTAGGCCAGTTTAGCAAACTAAACTCTAGTGGCTTTGAGAGAGAAATTAGGCTCCCCAGCTAGTGACCACACACTCGTGTCAAAAAAAGGAGTGATGAATAATAATAGTAATAAAAACTTTGCAACAACTAAGAAGAAGAACACTTATTATAAAACGGCTCATATAAATTTAAGAGCCCCCAAGTGACTTGGGTAAAAGAATTTTATGTATAATGATTGTATGTACCGAAGTACTAATATCATATCTTTGTTCACCCGAACTTTAAACTCTTCTTAACCGACCGTCGGCTTCTCCCTCTTCGGTCAAGGACCAAAAAGTGTTATTACTCCACCTGTCGAGAATATCGATAGTGTTTCCGATAACCAGGCAACTGGGCCATAAGGATGTAACAGACAAAGCGCGCTCAGGGAACTTATGCTATATTACAGACGAGGTGTAAGAAGCATCTTCGAAGAAAATAGTACCCCCACCGATACCTTTCTTCGGTGCTCATTATTACTATGAGATTTGTGCAATAGATTTTTTGTACTCATGAGTTCCATTACGGAGGGACACATCAAGAAGCTGCGCAGAGACGGATACTTGGCCGCGAATATAGCGCATCGGCTGCCTGCTGCGGGGCAGATCGTTCCTACCCCTGAACCTCATGAGAGGGTAGTTTTCCTCCACCACTTCCTCTGCGGACTGGGGTTTCCCCTCTCAATGAAAACACCAATGTCGGTGTCAAAACCGGCAGATCTCGGGTAGGGGGTCCCGAACTATGCATCTAGGATCGATGGTAACAGGAGGCAGGGGACACGATGTTTTACCCAGGTTCAGGCCCTCTTGATGGAGGTAAAACCCTATGTCCTGCTTGCTTGATATTGATGATATGAGTATTACAAGAGTTGATCTACCACGAGATCGTGGAGGCTAAACCCTAGAAGCTAGCCTATGGTATGATTGTATGTATATGTTCTCTATCGACTAGCCTGGCCTCAGTTTATATAATGCACCAAAGGCCTAGGATAACAAGAGTCCTAGCCGAATACGCCGGTGGGGAGGAGTCCTTGTCTTGATCACCAAGTCTTGTGGAATCTTCCATGTATGCGGCAGCTGTCCGAACTGGCCCATGAGTATACGGCCATGGGGGTCCTCGGCACAATCTAACAGACCGGGAGATGACGTGTTGAGTACTCCCCTAGTCCAGGACACCGTCAGTTGTCCTTGAATATTACCTTGGGGTGCCTTGGGAATCCCCAAGCTTAGGCTCTTGCCACTCCTTATCCCATAGTCCATCGAATCTTTACCCAAAACTTGAAAACTTCACAACACAAAACTTAACAGAAAACTCGTAAGCTCGGTTAGTATAAGAAAATAAATCACCACTTATGTACTGTTGTGAACTCATTCTAAATTCATATTGGTGTAATATCTACTGTATTCCAACTTCTCTATGGTTCATACCCTCCGATACTAATAGATTCATCAAAATAAGCAAACAACACATAGAGAACAGAATCTGTCAAAAACAGAACAGTCTGTAGTAATCTGTAAGTTTTGAATACTTCTGTAACTCCAAAACTCCTGAGAAATTAGGAAGTCCTAGGAATTTTGTTTATTAATCTTCTGCAAGTGGAATTTGTATTTTATCGCTCCCTGGTAAAAAATGAAAATTATTCTCGTGAGCACATACTTTCTATTTTTTACAGCAAGATCAAATAACAATCACCCAAGAAGATCCTAAAGGCTTTACTTGGCACAAAAACTAACTAAAACATAAAAAACACAATCATAACAGAGGATAGATGAATAATTATTACTAAACCGGAGCAAAAAGCAAGTAAGAAAAATAAAATTGGGTTGCCTCCCAACAAGCGCTAACGTTTAACGCCCCTAGCTAGGCATGCTGATTTCATTGATGCTCACATAAAAGATAAGAATTGAAACATAAAGAGAACATCAAGAAGAATATTAATAGCACATTTAAGTATAACCCACTTCCTATGCATAGGAATTTTGTGAGCAAACAACTTGTGGGAACAAGAATAAACTTGCATAGGAAGGTAAAACAAGCATAACTTCAAAATTTTATGCACATAGAGAGGAAACTTGATATTATTGCAATTCCTACAAGCATATATTCCTCCCTCATAATAATTTTCAGTAGCATCATGAATGAATTCAACAATATAACCATCACATAGAGCATTCTTCTCATGATCTACAAGCATAGAAAATTTACTACTCTCCACATAAGCAAAGTTCTTCTCATTCGGAATAGTGGGAGTATCATAAGAGACGTGAATACTATAAATTGTTTCGACATTAAAAGAGTAATGTTCAGAAAAAGGGTAATCATAATCATGACAAGTTTTATAAATATAATCATCACTACTTTTTATAGCATATGTATCATCACAAAAATTATCATAAGTAGCAACTTTGTTCTCATCATAATTGATTGAAACCTCTTCCAAGATAGTGGAATCATCACTAAATAAAGTCATGACCTCTCCAAATCCACATTCGTAATTATCATAATAAGATTAAACATCGTCCAAAATAGTGGGATGCTACCTCTTGAGCACTGCGTTGGTTTTCCCTTGAAGAGGAAAGGGTGATGCAGCAGAGCAGCGTAAGTATTTCCCTCAGTTTTTGAGAACCAAGGTATCAATCCAGTAGGAGGCCATGCACGAGTCCCTCACACCTACACAAACAAATAAACTCCTCACAACCAACGCGATAAAGGGGTTGTCAATCCCTTCACGGTCACCTACGAGAGTGAGATCTGATTGATATGATAAGATAATATGTTTGGTATTTTTATGATAAAGAGAAATAAAGATGCAAGTAAAATAAATGGCAAAGGAAATAACTAAGTATTGGAAGATTAATATGATGGAG
This sequence comes from Triticum urartu, assembly GCF_056163025.1. Classification (NCBI taxonomy): domain Eukaryota; kingdom Viridiplantae; phylum Streptophyta; class Magnoliopsida; order Poales; family Poaceae; genus Triticum; species Triticum urartu. Next base: position 172,438,844 of record NC_141875.1, read on the forward strand.
AATAGACCAGGGGGCCATAGGTTTCACTAGAGGCTTCTCTCAAGAGCATAAGTATTACGTTGGGTGAACAAATTACTATTGAGCAATTGACAAAATTGAGCATAGTTATGAGAGTATCTAGGTATGATCATGTATGTAGGCATCACGTCCGAGACAAGTAGACCGACTCCTGCCTGCATCTACTACTATTACTCCACACATTGACCGCTATCCAGCATGCATCTATAGTATTAAGCTCAAGAGAACAGAGTAACGCTTTAAGCAAGATGACATGATGTAGAGGGATAAACTCATGCAATATGATATAAACCCCATCTTGGTATCCTTGATGGCAACAATACAATACGTGCCTTGCTGCACCTACTGTCACTGTGAAAGGACACTGCAAGATTGAACCCAAAGCTAAGCACTTCTCCCATTGCAAGAAAGAACAATCTAGTAGGCCAAACTAATGGTATGATTGTATGTATATGTTCTCTATCGACTAGCCTGGCCTCAGTTTATATAATGCACCAAAGTCCTAGGATAACAAGAGTCCTAGCCGAATACGCCGGTGGGGAGGAGTCCTTGTCTTGATCACCAAGTCTTGTGGAATCTTCCATGTATGCGGCAGCTGTTCGAACTGGCCCATGAGTATACGACCATGGGGGTCCTCGGCACAATCTAACAGACCGGGAGATGACGTGTTGAGTACCCCCCTAGTCCAGGACACCGTCAGTTGTCCTTGAATATTACCTTGGGGTGCCTTGGGAATCCCCAAGCTTAGGCTCTTGCCACTCCTTATTCCATAGTCCATCAAATCTTTACCCAAAACTTGAAAACTTCACAACACAAAACTTAACAGAAAACTCGTAAGCTCGGTTAGTATAAGAAAATAAATCACCACTTAGGTACTGTTGTGAACTCATTCTAAATTCATATTGGTGTAATATCTACTGTATTCCAACTTCTCTATGGTTCATACCCTCCGATACTAATAGATTCATCAAAATAAGCAAACAACACATAGAGAACAGAATCTGTCAAAAACAGAACAGTCTGTAGTAATCTGTAAGTTTTGAATACTTCTGTAACTCCAAAACTCCTGAGAAATTAGGAAGTCCTAGGAATTTTGTTTATTAATCTGCTGCAAGTGGAATTTGTATTTTATCGCTCCCTGGTAAAAAATGAAAATTATTCTCGTGAGCGCATACTTTCTATTTTTTACAGCAAGATCAAATAACAATCACCCAAGAAGATCCTAAAGGCTTTACTTGGCACAAAAACTAATTAAAACATAAAAAACACAATCATAACAGAGGATAGATGAATAATTATTACTAAACAGGAGCAAAAAGCAAGTAAGAAAAATAAAATTGGGTTGCCTCCCAACAAGCGCTAACGTTTAACGCCCCTAGCTAGGCATGCTGATTTCAATGATGCTCACATAAAAGATAAGAATTGAAACATAAAGAGAACATCAAGAAGAATATTAATAGCACATTTAAGTATAACCCACTTCCTATGCATAGGAATTTTGTGAGCAAACAACTTGTGGGAACAAGAATCAACTTGCATAGGAAGGTAAAACAAGCATAACTTCAAAATTTTAAGCACATAGAGAGGAAACTTGATATTATTGCAATTCCTACAAGCATATATTCCTCCCTCATAATAATTTTCAGTAGCATCATGAATGAATTCAACAATATAACCATCACATAGAGCATTCTTCTCATGATCTACAAGCATAGAAAATTTACTACTCTCCACATAAGCAAAATTCTTCTCATTCGGAATAGTGGGAGTATCATAAGAGACTTGAATACTATAAATTGTTTCGACATTAAAAGAGTAATGTTCAGAAAACGGGTAATCATAATCATGACAAGTTTTATAAATATAATCATCACTACTTTTTATAGCATATGTATCATCACACAAATTATCATAAGTAGCAACTTTGTTCTCATCATAATTGATTGAAACCTCTTCCAAGATAGTGGAATCATCACTAAATAAAGTCATGACCTCTCCAAATCCACATTCGTAATTATCATAATAAGATTAAACATCGTCCAAAATAGTGGGATGCTACCTCTTGAGCACTGCGTTGGTTTTCCCTTGAAGAGGAAAGGGTGATGCAGCAGAGCAGCGTAAGTATTTCCCTCAGTTTTTGAGAACCAAGGTATCAATCCAGTAGGAGGCCACGCACGAGTCCCTCGCACCTACACAAACAAATAAACTCCTCGCAACCAACGCGATAAAGGGGTTGTCAATCCCTTCACGGTCACCTATGAGAGTGAGATCTAATTGATATGATAAGATAATATGTTTGGTATTTTTATGATAAAGAGAAATAAAGATGCAAGTAAAATAAATGGCAAAGGAAATAACTAAGTATTGGAAGATTAATATGATGGAGAATAGACCCGGGGGCCATAGGTTTCACTAGAGGCTTCTCTCAAGAACATAAGTATTACGGTGGGTGAACAAATTACTATTGAGCAATTGACGAAATTGAGCATAGTTATGAGAGTATCTAGGTATGATCATGTATATAGGCATCACGTCCGAGACAAGTAGACCGACTCCTGCCTGCATCTACTACTATTACTCCACACATCGACCGCTATCCAGCATGCATCTAGAGTATTAAGCTCAATAGAACAGAGTAACACTTTAAGCAAGATGACATGATGTAGAGGGATAAACTCATGCAATATTATATAAACCCCATCTTGTTATCCTTGATGGCAACAATACAATACGTGCCTTGCTGCACCTACTGTCACTGTGAAAGGACACCGCAAGATTGAACCCAAAGCTAAGCACTTCTCCCATTGCAAGAAAGATCAATCTAGTAGGCCAAACCAAACTGATAATTCGGAGAGACTTGCAAAGATAACCAATCATACATAAAAGAATTCAAAGAAGATTAAAATATTGTTCATAGATAAACTTGATCATAAACCCACAATTCATCGATCTCAACAGACACACCGCAAACTTTTTCAATCATGCACAACCCCGATGACAAGCCAAGCAATTGTTTTATACTTTTGATGTTCTCAAACTTTTTCGATCTTCACACAGTACATGAGCGTGAGCCATGGACATAGCACTATAGGTGGAATAGAATGGTGGTTGTGGAGAAGACAAAAAGGGAGAAGATAGTCTCACATCAACTAGGCGTATCAACGGGCTATGGAGATGCCCATCAATAGATATCAATGTGAGTGAGTAGGGATTGCCATGCAACGGATGCACTAGAGCTATAAGTATATGAAAGCTCAACAAAAAAACTAAGTGGGTGTGCATCCAACTTGCTTGCTCACGAATACCTAGGGCATTTGAGGAAGCCCATCGTGGGAATATACAAGCCAAGTTCTATAATGAAAAATTCCCACTAGTATATGAAAGTGATAACATAGGAGACTATCATGAAGATCATGGTGCTACTTTGAAGCACAAGTGTGGAAAAAAGGATAGTAGTATTGCCCCTTTTTATTTATTATTTTTGGGCCTTTTTTATTTGACCTTTCTCTTTTTTTGGGACAATAATCTATGAATGATGATCATCACACTTCTATTTATTTACAAATTAATGATTACAACTCGATACTAGAACAAAGTAGGACTCTATATGAAGCCTCCGGCAGTGTACCGGGATAGCAATGATGCATGAGTGACTTATATGAAAGAATTATGAACGGTGGCTTTGCCACAACTAAAATGTCAACTACATGATCATGCGAAGCAATATGACAATGATGGAGCGTGTCATAGCAAACGGAATGGTGGAAAGTTGCATGGCAATAGATCTCGGAATGGCTATGGAAATGCCATGATAGGTAGGTATGGTGGCTGTTTTGAGGAAGGTACACGGTGGGTGTATGATACCAGCGAAAGGTGCGCGGTATTAGAGAGGCTAGCAATGGTGGAAGGGTGAGAGTGCGTATAATCCATGGACTCAACATTAGTCATAAAGAACTCACATACTTATTGCAAAAATCTATTAGTTATCGAAGCAAAGTACTACGCACATGCTCCTAGGGGGATAGATTGGTAGGAAAATACCATCGCTCGTCCCCGACCACCACTCATAAGGAGGACAATCAATAAATACATCTTGCTCCGACTTCTTAACATAACGGTTCACCATACGTGCATGCTACGGGAATCACAACCTTCAACACAAGCATTTCTCAAATTCACAACTACTCAACTAGCGCGACTCTAATATCACCATCTCCATATCTCAAAACAATTATCAAGTTTCAAACTTCTCATAGTATTCAACACACTCATAAGAAAATTTTATTATTAATCTTGAATGCCTAACATAATTAAAGCAAATTACCATGCTGTTTTGTAGGACTCTCAAAACAATCTAAGTGAAGCATGAGAGAACAATTGCTTCTATAAAACAGATCCACCAACGTGCTCTAAAAGATATAAGTGAAGCACTAGAGCAAAAACTATATAACTCAAAAGATATAAGTGAAGCACATAGAGTATTCTAACAATTTCCGAATCATGAGTGTCTCTCTCAGAAAGGTGTGTGCAGAAATGATGATTGTGGAAAACTAACAAATAAAGACTCAAATAATACAAGACTCTCCAAGCAAAACACATATCATGTGGTAAATAAAAATATAGCTCCAAGTAAAGTTACCGATAGAAGTAGACGAAAGAGGGGATGCCTTTCGGGGCATCCCCAAGCTTTGGCTTTTGGGTGTCCTTAGATTATCTTGGGGGTGCCATGGGCATCCCCAAGCTTAGGATCTTGCCACTCCTTGTTCCATAATCCATCAAATCTTTACCCAAAACTTGAAAACTTCACAACACAAAACTTAAAGTAGAAAATCTCGTGAGCTCCGTTAGCGAAAGAAGACAAAACACCACTTCAAGGTACTGTAATGAAATAATTCTTTATTTATATTGGTGTTAAACCTACTGTATTACAACTTCTCTATGGTTTGTAAACTATTTTACTAGCCATAGATTCATCAAAATAAGTAGACAACACACGAAAAACAGAATCTGTCAAAAACATAACAGTCTATAGTAATCTGTAGCTAACGCAAGATCTGGAACCCCAAAAATTCTAAAATAAATTGCTGGAAGTGAGGAATTTATCTTAATCATCTGAAAAAAGAATTAACTAAATAGCACTTTCCAAATAAAAATGGCAGCAGTTCTCGTGAGCGCTAAAGTTTCTGTTTTTTACAGCAAGATTAAAAAGACTTTCCCCAAGTCTTCCCAACAGTTCTACTTGGCACAAACACTAATTAAACACAAAAACAAAACCAAAACAGATGCTAGATAAATTATTTATCACTAAACAGGAGCAAAAAGCAAGGAATAAAAATAAGATTGGGTTGCCTCCCAACAAGCGCCATCGTTTAATGCCCCTAGCTAGGCATAAAAGCGGAGATAGATCTAGGTATTGCCATCTTTGGAAGGCAATCCATAAATGGCTATCATGATAGATTCATAAGGTAATTTAATTTTCTTTCTAGGGAAGTGTTCCATGCCTTTCCTTAATAGAAATTGGAATCTAATATTCCCTTCCTTCATATCAATAATTGCACCAATCGTTCTAAGGAAAGGTCTACCAAGAATAATAGGACATGAAGGATTGCAATCTATGTCAAGAACAATAAAATACACAGGCACATAATTCCTATTTGCAACAATAAGAACATCATTAATTCTCCCCATAGGTTTCTTAATAGTGGAATCCGCAAGGTGCAAGTTTAAAGAGCAATCATAAAAATCACGGAAACCTAGCAAATCACACAAAGTCTTTGGAATCGTGGAAACACTAGCACCCAAATCACACAAAGCATAGCATTCATGATCTTTAATCTTAATTTTAATAGTAGTTTCCCACTCATCATAAAGTTTTCTTGGGATAGAAACTTCCAAATCAAGTTTTTCTTCATAAGATTGCATCAAAGCATCAACGATATGTTTGGTAAAGGCTTTATTTTGACTATAAGCATGAGGAGAATTTAGCATGGATTGCAGCAAGGAAATACAATCTACCAAAGAGCAATTATCATAATTAAATTCATTGAAATCCAAAATAGTGGGTTCATTAATATTTAAAGTTTTGACTTCTTCAATCCCATTTTTAACAATTTTAGCATTAAGATCTAAAGACTCCGAATTTTTGGAACACCTTCTAGGTAAAGGTGGATCATATTCAATCCCATCATTATCAAGATTCATATTACAAACAAAGGTTTAATAGGGGACACATCAATAACTTTTAGATCTTCATCTTTATTATCATGAAAACTAGAAGAACACGATTTTATAAAGCAATCTTTCTTAGCACGCATCCTAGCGGTTCTTTCTTTGCACTCATCAATGGAAATTCGCATGGCTTTGAGAGACTCATTGATATCGTGCTTAGGAGGAATAGATCTAAGTTTCAAAGAATCAACATCAAGAGAAATTCTATCAATGTTCCTATCCAACTCATCAATCTTAAGCAATTTTTCTTCAATCAAAGTATTGAAATTCTTTGGTGAGGTAATAAATTCTTTAATATTAGATTCAAAATTAGAGTGTATCTTATTAAAATTTCCATAAGAATTGTTGTAGGAATTACCATAATTATTAGAGGAATTACTAGGATACAGCCTAGGATTAAAGTTTCCTCTATACGCGTTGTTACCAAAATTATTCCTACCAACAAAATTCACATCCGAAGATTCATTATTATTCTCAATCAAAGTAGACAAAGGCATATCATTAGGATCAGAAGAAACACTTTTATTAGCAAATAATTTCATAAGTTCATCCATCTTACCACTCAAAACATTAATTTTTTCTATCGCATGCACTTTCTTATTAGTAAATCTTTTAGTGTGCCACTGAGAATAATTAACCATAATATTATCTAGGAGTTTAGTACCTTCTCTTAAAGTGTTTTCCATAAAAGTGCCTCCCGCGGCCGAATCCAAAAGATTTCTAGAAGCAAAATTCAATCTGTCATAAAAAATTTGTATAATCATCCACAAATTCAAACCATGTGTAGGGCAATTACGTATCATTAATTTCATCCTCTCCCAAGCTTGTGCAACATGTTCATGATCAAGTTGCTTAAAATTCATAATATCATTTCTAAGAGAGATGATCTTAGCGGGAGGAAAATACTTAGAGATAAAAGCATCTTTGCACTTATTCCATGAATCAATACTATTTTTAAGCAAAGACGAAAACCAAGCTTTAGCACGATGTCTAAGCGAAAAAGGAAATAGCTTCAATTTAACAATATCATTGTCCGCATCTTTCTTCTTTTGCATATCACACAAATCAACGAAGTTGTTTAGATGGGTAGCGGTATCTTCACTAGGAAGGCCGGAAAACGGATCTTTCATGACAAGATTCAGCAAAGCATCATTAATTTCACAAGATTCAACATCGGTAAGAGGAGCAATCGGAGTGCTAATAAAATCATTGTTGTTGGTATTGGTAAAGTCACACAATTTGGTATTATCTTGAGCCATCGTGACAAGCAAGCAATCTGACACACAAGCAAACAAGAAACGGGCAAAAAGAGGCGAATAGAGAAAGAGAGGGAGGATGGAGAGAGAGAGGGCGAATAAAACGGCAAGGGTGAAGTGGGGGAGAGGAAAATGAGAGGCAAATGGAAAATAATGTAATGCAGGAGATAAGGGTTTCTGATGGGTACTTGGTATGTTGACTTTTGCGTAGACTCCCCGGCAACGGCGCCATAAATCCTTCTTGCTACCTCTTGAGCACTGCGTTGGTTTTCCCTTGAAGAGGAAAGGGTGATGTAGCAGAGCAGCGTAAGTATTTCCCTCAGTTTTTGAGAACCAAGGTATCAATCCAGTAGGAGGCCACGCACGAGTCCCTCGCACCTACACAAACAAATAAACTCCTTGCAACCAACGCGATAAAGGGGTTGTCAATCCCTTCACGGTCACCTACGAGAGTGAGATCTAATTGATATGATAAGATAATATTTTTGGTATTTTTATGATAAAGAGAAATAAAGATGCAAGTAAAATAAATGGCAAAGGAAATAACTAAGTATTGGAAGATTAATATGATGGAGAATAGACCGGGGGGCCATAGGTTTCACTAGAGGCTTCTCTCGAGAGCATAAGTATTACGGTGGGTGAACAAATTACTGTTGAGCAATTGACAGAATTGAGCATAGTTATGAGAATATCTAGGTATGATCATGTATATAGGCATCATGTCCGAGACAAGTAGACCGACTCCTGCCTGCATCTACTACTATTACTCCACACATCGACCGCTATCCAGCATGCATCTAGAGTATTAAGTTCAAGAGAACAGAGTAACACTTTAAGCAAAATGACATGATGTAGAGGGAGAAACTCATGCAATATGATATAAAACCCATCTTGTTATCCTCGATGGCAACAATACAATACGTGCCTTGCTGCCCCTACTGTCACTGGGAAAGGACACCGCAAGATTGAACCCAAAGCTAAGAACTTCTCCCATTGCAAGAAAGATCAATCTGGTAGGCCAAACCAAACGGATAATTCGAAGAGACTTGCAAAGATAACCAATCATACATAAAAGAATTCAAAGAAGATACAAATATTGTTCATAGATAAACTTGATCATAAACCCACAATTCATCGATCTCAACAAATACACCGCAAAAGAAGATTACATCGAATAGATCTCCACAAGAGAGGAGGAGAACTTTGTATTGAGATCCAAAAAGAGAGAATAAGCCATCTAGCTAATAACTATGGACCCATAGGTCTGAAGTAAACTACCCACACTTCAGCAGAGAGGCTATGGTGTTGATGTAGAAGCCCTCTGTGATCGATACCCCCTCCGGTAGAGCTCCGGAAAAGGCCCCGAGATGGGATCTCGTGGATACAGAAAGTTACGGCAGTGGAATTAGGGTTTTGGCTCTGTATCTGGTAGTTTGGGGGTACGTAGGTATATATAGGAGGAAGGAGTACGTCAGTGGAGCAACATGGGCCCCACGAGGGTGGAGGGCGCCTCTGGGGGGTAGGCACGCGCCCTACCTCGTGCCTTCCTCGTTGATTGCTTGACATAGGGTCCAAGTCCTCTGGATCATGTTCGTTCCAAAAATCACGTTCCCGAAGGTTTCATTCCGTTTGGACTCCATTTGATATTATTTTTCTGTGAAACCCTAAAATAGGCAAAAAACAACAATTCTGGGCTGGGCCTTCGGTTAATAGGTTAGTACCAAAAATAATATAAAAGTGTATAATAAAGCCTAATAATGTCCAAAACAGGATATAATATAGCATGGAACAATCAAAAATTATAGATACATTGGATACGTATCATGGGATCATTACTTCCTAAAGTTGACACTATTCCAAACCCACTTTCATCAATATAACCATCATAAGTAGGAGGCATGCTATCATCATTATAAATTTGCATATCAAAACTTGGGAGACTAAAAATATCATCTTCATTAAACGTAGCATCCCCAAGCTTGGGACAAACATTAATTGCAGTAAATATATTCTCAAAAACATCATATTCATCAAACATAGCATCCCCAAGCTTGGGCCTTTCCATATCATAAGCATAATCACTCTCATCATTAATAGTATGGATAGCACCAATAGTATAGCAATTATCATCATCACAATTAGAAATAGGAGCAACATCATTTGGGAGAGATACCTTTCTACCTTTACTTCTCCGTCTTTCCTTTTTCTTCTTCACATCATGTGTGGGTTCAATCCTATTTTTGGAGCTCCTTATTAATGAGATTGGTTGAATAGAAGGCTCCTCCTCGTTACCTGATTCATCATAAGAAATAATAGGAGAATATTGGGAAGTCTCTTCCATTTCATTAGTATTCTCTTCATCTTCTATTTGTTTTCTTTTCTTTATGTAATTGGCAATATAAGGATTTTCAATGCAATTCACCGCACAATACATATAAATTTCTTCTAGATCAATATCGAGGAATTTCTCAAGGTTATATTCTGGGATATGCTTAGTTTGATGTTTCATTTCTTCATAACCCAAAAGCAAACTAAGTTTATTATGATGTGCAAGGGAAATCAAGTCATCACAATTTTTGGACACGATTCGATCATGAAACAATTTGCATTTGATATTTAAATGACCATGTTCATTGCAAAGTTCACAAATATGGCTAAGATATTTCAAATTTTCAGCACTAACATCTAGCCTCTCTTGTAACCATTTAGTTTCCAAATACTTATGCCTGTTGCAAAATCTATCTTCCCTGTTTGGTATGTACTTACAAACTCTATGCACTCCACAAAAATCGACATGCTTATAAGGGATACTTTCATCATAACTAGTGCAATCATCATTAGTACTATGGATATTCAAAGAGTTCATACTAATAACATTGCAATCATGCTCATCATTCAAAGATTTAGTGCCAAACATTCTATAGACTTCTTCTTCTAGCACTTGAGCACAATTTTTCTTTCCATCATTCTCACGAAAGATATTAAAAAGATGAAGCATATGAGGCAAACTCAATTCCATTTTTTGGTAGTTTTCTTTTATAAACTAAACTAGTGATAAAACAAGAAACTAAAAGATTCGATTGCAAGATCTAAAGATATACCTTCAAGCGCTAACCTCCCCGGCAACGGCGCCAGAAAAGAGCTTGATGTCTACTACACAACCTTCTTCTTGTAGACGTCATTGGGCCTGCAAGTGCAGAGGTTTGTAGGACAACAACAAATTTCCCTCAAGTGGATGACCTAAGGTTTATCAATCCGTGGGACGTGTAGGATGAAGATGGCATCTCTCAAGCAACCCTGCAACCAAATAACAAAGAGTCTCTTGTGTCCCCAACACACCCAATACAATGGTAAATTGTATAGGTGCACTAGTTCGGCGAAGAGATGGTGATACAAGTGCAATATGGACGATAGATATAGGTTTTTGTAATCTGAAAATATAAAAACAGCAAGGTAACTAATGATAAAAGTGAGCACAAATGGTATTGCAATGTGTTGAAACAAGACCTAGGGTTCATACTTTCACTAGTGCAAGTTCTCTCAACAATAATAACATAATTGGATCATATAATTATCCCTCAACATGCAGCAAAGAGTCACTCCAAAGTCACTAATAGTGGAGAACAAACGAAGATATTATGGTAGGGTACGAAACCACCTCAAAGTTATCCTTTGTGATCGAACTATTCAAGAGTCCGTAGTAAAATAACATGAAGCTATTCTTTCCGTTCAATCTATCATAGAGTTCGTACTAGAATAACACCTTAAGACACAAATCAACCAAAACCCTAATGTCACCTAGATACTCCAATGTCACCTCAAGTATCCGTGGGTATGATTATACGATATACATTACACAATCTCAGATTCATCTATTCAACCAACACAAAGAACTTCAAAGAGTTCCCCAAAGTTTCTACCGGAGAGTCAAGATGAAAACGTGTGCCAACCCCTATGCATAAGTTCATGTGGTCACGAAACTCGCAAGTTGATCACCAAAACATACATCAAGTGGATCACATGATATCCCATTGTCACCACAGACAAGCACATGCAAGACATACATCAAGTGTTCTCAAATCCTTAAAGACTCAATCCGATAAGACAACTTCAAAGGGAAAACTCAATTCATCACAAGAGAGTAGAGGGGGAGAAACATCATAACATCCAACTATAATAGCAAAGCTCACGATACATCAAGATCGTATCACCTCAATAACACGAGAGGGAGAGAGATCAAACACATAGCTACTGGTAGATACCCTCAGCCCCGAGGGTGGACTACTCCCTCCTCGTCATGGAGAGCACCGGGATGATGAAGATGGCCACCGGAGAGGGATTCCCCCCTCCGGCAGGGTGCCGGAATGGGTCTAGATTGGTTTTCGGTGGCTACGGAGGCTTTTGGTAGCGGAACTCCCGATCTATTATGCTCTCCGATGTTTTTAGGGTATATTGATATATAGGCGAAAGAAGTCGGTCAGGGGAGCCACGAGGGTGGGGGGCGTGCCCATGGGGGCAGGCGCGCCTCCCTGCATCGTGGCCACCTCGAAGCTTCCTTGACTTCAACTCCAAGTCTCCTAGATCACGTTCGTTCCAAAAATCACGCTCCCGAAGGTTTCATTCCGTTTGGACTCCGTTTGATATTCCTTTTGTGTGGAACACTAAAACAATGGAAAAAACAGAAACTGGCACTAGGCTTTGGGTTAATAGGTTAGTCCCAACAATAATATAAAAGTGCATAATAAAGCCCATAAACATCCAAAATAGATAATAAGCATGGAACAATCAAAAATTATAGATATGTTGGAGACGTATCACTCCATGATTGGCTCCTTGCTTTACCTTTGTGCATCTAGACCGGATATCATGTCGAGTGTGGGAATTTGTGCATGGTTTCAAGCCGCACCTAAGGAAAGTCCCTTTGTGGCGGTCAAGCGAATCTTTCGATATTTGGCTCATACCCCAAACTTTGGCTTATGGTACCCAAGAGGAGCAAACTGCAACCTTGTAGGCTATTCGGACTCCGATTGGGTGGGAGACAAAGTGGATAGGAAGTCAACTTCCGGAGGGTGCCAATTCCTTGGTTGCTCTTTGGTGAGTTGGTCTTCCAAGAAGCAAAGTTCACTACTAGGAAAAGGGCTATAGATGAAATTGACACTAATGGCGCACCAGAGAAGTGGTGCGCCACTACTATATACTAATGGCGCACCATGTGGTGATGCGCCATTAGTGTGGAAGACACTAATGGCGCACCAGGAACAAGGTGCGCCACAAGTAACAATTTTTTTTTTCATTTTTCCAAACATACTAATGGCGCATCCGGGCAAAGTGCGCCATTATTAATTCTAACTCGTAATGGCGCACCAGCCATAGAGTGCGCCACTACTGTATTTTTTTATTCTGTTTTTTGCAAAACTACTAATGGCGCACCGTGACACAGTGCGCCATTACTAGTTTAAACTAGTAATGGCGCACTATGCCACGTTGCGCCATTAGTAAACTAAAAAAACATACTAATGGCGCACCGCCGCGGGGTGTGCCATTAGTAAGCTTCCCCCTAGCTAATTCCTCCCTCTCCCTCGCCAGATCCCCTTCGTCCCTCTCTCCCTCGCCAGACCCCCGCGCCCCGACCCCCGCCGGACTCCACCCCCACTGCCCCCGCGCTCCCGTGGCTGACCACGCGGCTTCGTTGCGGTGCCGTCGCCGTTCTCTTCACTGACCTCGCCGTCCGTCCTGCGCCACCGCCCCGGTGGCCCCGCACCCCGAGCCGGAGGAGGAGGACCAGGAGGAGGACGAGGAGGAGGAGAAGATGACGACCGCCTCTACCCCAGCTCAGCCAGGCCACGCGACGCCGAGCCGAGCACCGCCTCCCTCGTCGTCCCCCCTCCGCCCGCGCCCGCACCCTCGACGTCCTCCCTCACCGCCCCCGACGTCTTCCTGCATTCCCCCATCCCCTCCCCCAGGTGATTCTTCCCTTCTCCTCCACCCCCTCCCCTGCAAACCCTAGGGCCATGGTGGCAGGCTTCTTGCTCCCTAGTTTTGTTATTGTATTTCGAAGTCTTCGTGGCACCTTGATTGCTGGTCCATGTGATCCGTAGAGCATTGACCTGTTCATGATCAACTGGTAGTTGTACAACATGGGCAGCTAGCAATTTGGGATTTAACTGAGGCAATTGGAATGTTGGGCGCGCTCTGTTGGACCTAAGTGTCATCATTCGAAAAGCAAAACGAAACAAATGCATAGAATCGGCCGGCCCCAATGATAGTTTACAGTTGTGTACACTTCTTACAAGTTTAATTATGGCTAAAGAAAAACTAGGAGGTAGACACTACGATTATCAGAAGTACAAGAGCAAAACAACACATATAGCTGTGTGCTTACGATTATCAGGCACAGTCATGCAAGCATTATTCGCGCAACTTGGTCTTGGTTCTAGTACATGGTAGTATCACAGATATGTTTGCACATCAGCTTAATTTCTAATAAGGAGAAAATGACCGCTCGATATAATTAATTACGAGTAGATCTGGTCCAACAAGCCGATTATTTTCTTTACAGAAGAAGAAGAAATTGGGCAGGCAGCTGGTGTGCCACTATGCACTGATTCCTCATGACACTCATTTTTCCCAATGTTGAGCTTGTGATGACCCATTTTAATAAATCAAGTGAAAACAACATTTCTTGGATTTCTGTGTTCCCTGGCATTTCTGAAATAATCAATCATAAAGAATATCCTCAAGACCATGTGTTTCTTGGATTTATGTAATGATGATGGAACATTATAAAGCATTGTACTCCAGTGTGTATGAAGGATACAAAAAATTTAGCAACTTCTCTGATTTTATAAAGTTGTTCTTATATGGGTGAAACTTCACTTGTTTTTAGGCTAGTGCAGGGTGTTGCTTTATTGTGATGCCTCTGAATTACTTGTGATCACATTGAGAAAGACTTGCAAAGATGATGATCATCTTTTACAGAAAACAATTTCTGTGAACACGTCAGTAACTTTTCTGCTAGCAACTACTTGATGATGATCACCTATATTATGTAACACTACTTGATGATGTTAAACTATAACTCCCTTTCCTTAGAACTATAATTACCGTAGAAAAAATTCCATTTTCATCTATATGTATAGCACACACAAGGAAATGACTGTTCTGTATTTTTTGTGTTTGTTTTTTACAGTCCTCTAGTAACTGAGCTACTGTTGTGTTGTTGTTCCTATACTGTAATTGTTTCAGCGCACACTACCATGACTTAATGTTTACAATAGCTGTTTTCTTTGTATCCAATACTCAGCATATATTTTTCTTCAGAGGTAACTGGTCAAATGTTTAGTGTGTATGTCTGAACTTGAATGTTGCAATGCTGCTTTCTTCAGAGGCTACTGTCAAAAACTTGAGCTACTGTCTTGCAAAGATGATGATCATCTTGCTAGTTTGCTGGGTTTTGTCTCTTACCATTGTGTCGTGATGATTTGGAGGTACCCCATGAGGCCCTTGAGTTTGCCGGAATGTCAATTAACTTCCGTTCCGGCAAATTCAGGTACTCCATATGTCCTATTTTCAGCAAAGGTCATGCTGAAATTTTCCGTGAATTTTAGCACGACTTTGCTAAAAATAGGACATATGGGGTACTTGCGACTAATGCATGGGCCGGGGTATCTTAGTACATAATTAAGTAGGATCAACTGCCCCTTTATTCTTGCTGCATTAAACCATAGGTTTTAGGGTGCCTCGGTGTCGATAAGAACCTAAATGATGAAAGCTTAGGCTTTTAGGGTGCCTCGGCGTCGACAAACCCTAAATGATAAAACCTTGGCTTTTAGGGTGCCTCGGTGTCGATAAAACCTAAATGATGAAAGCTTAGGCTTTTAGGGTGCCTCGGCGTCGACAAACCCTAAATGATAAAAGCTTAGATTTTAGGATGCCTCGCTGTCGACAAACCCTAAATGATGTAGTTTTGAATTATGAACGTAGGATATGTCGTCATCGGACGACGAAAGTCTCCAGGGGGAGTGCGACTGGTGCCACGACGATCGAGGTCTGTGCGACATGCCTCACCTGGACGATGATCGGCGCTTCAGCATTAAGCTCGAGGAGACCTTCGAAGTTGAAATGGCACACAACAACGACAAGTGTTATTTTCATAATTAAGCACGACTTCAACTATTTCAACGTGTAATTTTCATCTTTTACAATTCGAGTATAGCTTATCCCATGCCATGCAAGACGCTATTTCTTGGAGAGGATGGATTTTGAAGACCATGAAATTTCTGAAACAAAGAAAATTCACCTAAGGACTCACCATGATGTGGACTTTGAAGTAAATCTATATAATTCTGAGAGCGTAACCCATTTTGGTTGCAAAAATTGGGAAGCATTTTGCAAGATGTATGGTTTTGATGAGGGTATGCTTATCACCATGGATCTTGGTAATCCTTGTTGATACGACATTTGGGTATGCTTATCAACCAAGACAATATGGACATTTGGGTCCTTGTTGATACGACTCCAGTTCTACTACTATGTGAGTTTCTCAAACATAGTTATTAGATAATTTATATTGTTTATTTCAAAATAGTTGACAGCTTATTTCCATTGACAGCTTATTTTTATTGTTCAAAGAATGTGCGGGAGATGGTAGACAAAACCCACTACACCGATGGCTCCGAATTAACAACTTACAAGGAGAAAAATCATCTGGTCGGATTTTGTACTGACATTGAGAATTACGATATCCACAATCAAACTCCTCAACATTATGGTAAATACGTGCCACTAGTGCATGTGTTCAACTACAGTAACTACCATGGAGATACCCTGGTAAGATTTTTACTATTACGACATCCGTGCATCTTTTGCATACTTCTAAAACTAGTACATCATTGCTAACTATGAAGTTATTACTATGTTTTTCAACAGATAATCCCAGAGAATTGTGTGCCTCATTTGATGTATAAGAAAGGTAGTCTTAATGGTTTGAACATACAGCCGGGTCATCCTACGAATCTCAACTGTCCATACGAGATTTCTAAAAGAAGTGGAGACATGAAAATCAAAGGATGGAAAAAATGTATGGACAGTCGTAAGGAGGTTCTTGGAAGCAAAAGGAAGCGAAGCGCAAGAATTGGAGACAGGATGTTCTCCATTCTCCATAATGGAGAGACAGGGTCTGTATTGTTTTATGCCATTTTAGCTTAAATAGGGTATTTAGGTCCTGCCTAATACTAATGATCATGTGCTAAGAACAATTAAGTAGGGTTGGTTCGATGACTATCAAGATGATGATCGTATGACTTGTTATTAATAACGAGTAGAAGTTGTATGATGATAATTACTAGGACTTGTTAGGATTAGTATTACTTCCGACAAACTCGCAACTCGCGGTCTCGAGACTTGTAATGTTCTATCTTTGTTCGGTCTTTTGAATTCGGAGACTAATATGATGAATTGTATTCGGAGACTAATCTTCTATTGTATTCGATGAATCTGCTCTTGCTGTGGGGTGCTGTCTATGTTCTGTCCAATAATATATTTTGTAACACGTGCAAAATTCAGAAAAGTAAAAAAAACCTAATATTCATACTAATGGCGCATCACCCAATAGTGCGCCATTAGTATGCCAGATACTAATGGCGCATGGTGTTCTATACTAATGGCGCACTGCGTGGTGCACCATTAGTAAGAAATACTAGTGGCGTGATACTAATGGCGCACCAGTAGTGTGCCATTAGTAGGCAAAACTGGTGCGCCATTAGTAGCCCTTTTCCTAGTAGTGGTTGTGTGTCTCTCTCATCCATGTAAGCGGAGTATGTGGCCGCCGGTAGTTGTAGTGCACAACTTCTATGGATGAGGCAAACTTTAAAGGATTATGGTGTGATTTGTGACAAAGTGCCTCTTTGGTGTGACAATGAAAGTGCCATCAAGATTTCTCTCAACCCGGTGCAACACTTCAAGACGAAGCATATTGAGATTCAGTATCACTTCATTCGGGATCATGTTAGGCGAGGGGAGATCGAGCTCAACTATGTCAACACTCATGATAACCTTGCAGATATCTTCACAAAGCCTTTGGATGAAGCAAGATTTCGCGAGTTAAGGCATGAGCTAAATATCATTGATTCGAGCAATGTTGCTTGAATCCTTGCACACCCCACCATACTCAACGTCTTAACTTGTTTAGGTGTAGGCATGAACATAGGGGGAGTGTTGTTCTCTCAATGAACTCTCCCTTCCCACATTATGCATAAATTGATCAACTCTTTCACATTAGCATTTGTGGTGGTACTTGTGCTTCAAAGACGAGTTTTGGTCATGGTCCCAAGGATAATTCTTCGCAGTGCTATACTAATTAACTCAAACATAGGTGGCTCCGGACACCGCCCTCTCCTTGGAGAGGTTGTGTCTCGCGGTTGGTGCTTGTTGTCTTTTGCCCTCCCTTCTTCGTGTCGAGCTTGTGTTTGAGTTTCCTTGTGTGTTAGCTCATTGGCACTACAAAAAAATACACTTCCGTGATGATACGTGTTTGTCACAGTAGGTCGCTTTTTTTGTCATGCATGTACGTCCATGACAAATTTATGACAGAATCAAGATAGTCATACCTGTGCTGTCGTAGAAGTGTTCCATGACATTACCAAAATTATCATCACGGAAGTGTCCACTTCCATGACGATAAATTGCGTGTCACAGAAGTGCTTTCGTCAAGGGTTACCGACACGTGGCATCCACCGTAACGGAACGCCGTTAAGCTATCGGGTCGGGTTTTGGATCCGATAACCCGTTAACTGCCCCGACCAATGGGGATTTTCCACGTGTAACACTACAAGAAATATGTCAACTTGTGACCTGCACTATTGGTCACTGAATGGTCACTGTTTTCAATTTGTGACCTTTTTGTGACAAAAAACATAAGGTCAAAAGCTGGCGGTCGTAAACTGACTATAGCGACCTTTCTTCTGGAATGGTCATAGACGTTTATGACCAAAATACGTCTACTGTGGCGTTTTGGTCACTAGCAACCTCCCCAGGCCACGTAGGCATCCAGCGTGGCAATCTGATGTGGCACAAGATTCAGCCCGGTCCAATTCGATTTTCTAGATGGGCCTAGCCCAACAATTCGGCCTTTTTAATGTATTTTTTCCTATGCTTTTATTAGCTACATGGGTTTGACCCAGTAATTTGGCCCATGTATTATTTTTTAGGCAAGCCCTTTTAATATTGTATTTTATGTTAATTTCGGTTAGCTACATGGGCCTGGCCTACAATTTGGCCTTTTTATTTTCTAGCGCACAACATTTTGCAGTCCATTTATTTTTTATTTCCAGCTTTTTTTCCCAGCTCCAGTTTACAGATGGGTCCCAAATGTTAGATTTTTCACAGCTTATTAATAAGCAATATATCAAACAGACAGAAGAGAGAAAGCATATGAAAATCTTCAAATAACAGCTAAAATAAGTTTATTATAATATGCTATACAGAACAGAACACGTGAAACTACATACACTCACACATCACAACAACCAGTTTCCATACACTCATTCACATCGCATTAACCAGTTTAACCATCAAATCTTGCATACCCAGGAACTTCAAACTTCACCCAGATCCACACAATCATAAATATTGGGATCTACAAATAGACCGCTCTACCTCCAAGCTTGTAGATCAGATGGCCAGTGGTGGTCGACATCGCCAATGACCACGATGTCGATGCAAGTCTTGTCCCTTGCCCATGGCTGAAACCGCAAGATCAAAGTAAACAAGTGTTAGAAGACAAGAAACACAGAACTAAGGGTAGTTGTCAAGCTTAACATATCAAATAAACTTATAGATACAAACTCGATGGATTAAATCAGATAATGAGAAATTCAAGCCAATCAAGCTGCAGGCACTAGTTAGATGCAATAAACTATGCGTAGAACGAAATGATGGTATGGCCGGATACATATAACAGAGAATGCAAGCGCAAATGCTTTTAATTCTGCTCACGACCCATAGATCCTAGAACCAAACAGAAGTAAAACAGAAATCTGACTAACAATAAATCCAAAAGCTTGCGGATGAGCATGAGCAACAGAAACTATAGATATCCTACATGTCAAGGCTACTGGCATGAGCAACTCCTTTAAATTACAGCCAAAAACAACGTGCATCAGCGCATAATTACATGATGTGGTCACACATCTCATACTGCATTATTTGTGCAGGGAAAAGGACAATGCATGATGCATTATTTGAGTCTGTCAACTGAAAACAGTAGTATTTCTAAAATGCATATATGCTCAATCCCCTTGCAGGCTACAGTTACAGAATATGCTCAGAGATGAGAATGCCATAACTGTTTTACATGTACCAAGCAGTGTCATATATATGCAAGGAGCTATAGTGTAAATGCTACTTCTGAAAATAAGTGCACCACTAACAAATTCACATGGTCAGAATGATATAACTTGTTCAGCATCAGCTAATCGTCTTAAATCATCATGGCAACATATAATCATGAAGCAAACAAGTATTTGCGACTGTTATTAACAGATTCAATGTGAATGAGTTGAAATACTTATTCACAGGCAATATATAATGGTGACCACTACTAACAGATTAAAAGCAAAAGAGCTAAAATGCATATGAGCAAAGTGTCAACCCCATTGCAGGCTACAGTTACAAAATGTGCTCAGAAATGACAATGCCAGAACCGTTTTACATGTACCAAACTCCATCCACCAGTCCAAATTGCTAACTAATCACTTCACATGAGGAGAGTGTCAACAAATAAAATTCGTACAGGCTACACTTTGAGAATATCAACAAATATGAACATGGCAAACTAAAAGCAGACCCCTTGGTCGGTCCCAGGCATAGATTTGGGACGCGCATAAGCAGTAAATGAGGCATCTATGCTAGGTGGGAAGGGATCGAGATAGGAGGAGGTTACCATGTGGAGATCCCGGCTCCCGGAGGTGCTCTCGACGAGGTTGGGTCACGTGCGGACGTCGTAGATGATGGGCCTCTTGAACCAGGACATGACGACGCTGGGCTTGCCCTTCTTGGGGTTGAAGACCGGCTTCCCTGGATCCAGCATGTTGCAGAGCTCCCTGAAGACGGCCTACAGTAGGAAAAACACAAGGGCATCAGCCTCCTCCCGACCAGTCCCTCGATCGAATTAGCGCAGGAAAAACACATGTTGGCTCATGACATGTACTGCATAAGCTTGAGCCACAGAACCTTGCTTGACAGACTCGATCAATTCTGGGATGTCACCCCACACGAGCTGCTCGTAGCTTGAGAAGTTTACACAGTTTGGTGCTGGTTGTGCCTTGTCATTTAGGACCTTCTTGGCCCGTAGTCCCTTGCCAAGATGTATGCAAACCAAAGGTAGATCAGCAGAGTATAACCCCTATCAGCTCTAAATGTATCATACGGAAGCAAAATGGGGAATCAGGGGAACCAACTACAGATAGGATGGCTGTTTCCTGGTTAGAAATGGCTAAAAAACTGGTAGGTAACAAAGAGCTACGCCTGACCCCTGCTCTCATGTTTCAATAATAAAGTGGAAGCATATGCCTAAATTAAGAGGGCAGCCCTACACATAATTTATTGATTGGTACAGTGATGAGTGCTTAATTATCAAACAGAGCACTGGCGACAAGCTAGCATCTCTGATTCTAGGCCACCAACTTCCCCGATCGATACACCAATTAATCTAGGCAGGGACAAACGCATCATACCAAGTCCAGAATCTTGCAGTAAATACATGAAAGCTAAGTAGTACCCAACAGCACAGCATAACGAGCCTACTCAGAGCAGGGCAGAGCAGAGCATACCATGGAGGGCGAGGAGACGGTGTAGCTGAGGATGACATTCGCCGTGCCCTCTCCCTTGTAGACCCAGTCTGCGACATCATACGCCTGCAGCACCACCTCCATCTCTGCCTGGAATCTGTAGCCAGCACGGGATCAAACGAGTGGATCCGCGCGCAAGAGATGAGTAGTACATGCTCCCGCCCAGCTACGCGAGCACCATCTTGGCTGGGCCCCCGGGGGGTTGGGCCTCGTCGGTGGCGGGGTGGGGTTCCCGCGGCGGTCAGGGGTGGCGCGCGGCGCGATCTAGGAGCGGGGGTGGGGAAGGGGACGCGGATGGGAGGAGAATCGGCCGGGGGAGATGGGGAAGATTTTGGTTGGGGGTGGGGATTGGGGAACGCGGTGGGGATTGAGGGAGAGGGACGGCATCTGCGGGACACGATGAGCATCGCTGCGGGACGCATCGAGGAAGGAGGTGGTGGCGGGACGCGCCGCTGCAGGACGGGGAGGAGGTGACGACAGCGAGGAGATGAGGGAGGGGGTGGATCTGGCCACCGCCATGGCCATGGCCGTGCCATACGGCTAGGTTGGTGGGCGTCGAAGAGGGCGGAGCACAGTCGCCGCCGCCTCGCTGGAATTGGTGGGAACGCCACCCTCGAAATCCTAGCCGTGGGAAGGGGTTAGGGATGAGCTACCGAGGACGCGAGAGGCGGATCTGGCCGGAGGGAAGGGAAGAGCGGAGGCAGGGGAGCTCGGATCTGGGCTGCGCGCCGGTGAGGCCCGGCGGAACACGCCAGAACAAGAGGTGTAGGTGGCGGCTGCAAAGGTTTCGGGGGAGGGATTGTGGGTGCGTGAGGGAGCGAGGGGCAGAGAAGGAAAGGAGGCGGGGGGGGGGGGGGAAGGAAAATGTCCACGAGTAGAGCTACGGTTTCGGCTTAGGTGGGCTTTGGGTTGGTGTGGTGGGCCGTGGACTGCCGTTGGATCCGCGAGCATCCGACGGTGTTCCATGCACGATCCGCGTGAGACATCCACGGACCAATCAGAATGCAGTACCACGTTATGACCATTTAAATTGGTCGTAGTTAACTAAAAATAGCATGTTAAAATCATATCAGCTATTTTGTGACCTGAGAAAATTCAAAAAGAAAATGAAAACCTTCTCATTGTGTCACCAAATGTGAATAAGTTTTCAGGAAAAGTAACAAACATGAAATAAGATAAATATCTTTAAAAATATGTCATGAGAAATGAGTTTTTTTGGCAAAAAAAACATTTTCCATTTTTCGACTGCCCAAAATGCGGTTTTTTGTGAAGAACCTACCAAATAATTGTTGAAAAATTGGACCAAAACAATTTTCTAAAATAGTAGACCATATTTAATTCACAATTGACCAAATGGTAGGGTGTCAAAAGCTTTTATCCACCTCTCGTGAAAAAGACAAATTTCTGCCGATTCAGTTGGAAGCGGGTCAAATTTGAACTGGAGCTGCCTCATAGTTTGCTTTTTATTTTTTCCAAAAATCATTTATAGGTACATAAGTATCTATTTAATGAGAGAAACATCAAAAGTTTTGCAAGATTCAACCACTAGCTAGGAACGGTCAATCCCGCCGTTTTGACCGCATTTTGAAACGAGCATAAAAAATTCAAAAAAGTTCAAAAAATTGGGAAACCTTCGCATTGTGTCATTATATGTGACCAAGTTTCCAGAAAAAATAATAAACTTGCAATACGGCAATTATTTTAAAAAAAGTGTTCTCAGAAATGAGCTATCACACGTGAAGATTCAGGGTTTTCAAGCCAAATGATCAATCTTACGGCCACATTCACGGCATAGTTTGTTCAAATGATCTCATATTGTGCACAAGGGTGCATCTTGGAATTCCAAACAATGTTTCCTAAGGGAGTTTTCATTTTCTTTGCAAGGAAAATTCATTTTCCATTTTCCGAGTGCCCGAATTGAGTTCTTTTTGTGAAGGACCTACCATATATTTGTTGCAAAATTGGACCAAATCATTTTTCTAAAATACTAGGCCATATTTGATTCACAATTGACCAAATGGTTGGGTGTCAAAAGTTTTGATCCACCTCTCGTGAAAAAGACAAATTTCTGCCGATTCAGGTGGAAGCGGGTCAAATTTGAACTGGAGCTGCCTCATAGTTTGCTCTTTATTTTTTTCAAAAATCATTTCTAGGTACATAAGTATCTATTTAATTAGAGAAACATCAAAAGTTTTGCAAGATTCAACCACTAGCTAGGAACGGTCAAGCCCGCCTTTTGACCGCATTTTGAAACGGGCATAAAAAATTCAAAAAAATCAAAAAATTGGGAAACATTCTCATTGTGTCATTATATGTGACCAAGTTTCCAGAAAAAATAATAAACTTGTAATACGGTAATTATTTTAAAGAATTGTTCTCAGAAATGAGCTATCACAAGTGAAGATTCAGGGTTTTCAAGCCAAATGATCAATCTTATGGCCACATTCATGGCATAGTTTGCTTAAATGATCCCATATTGTGCACAAGGGTGCATATTGGAATGGCAAACAATGTTGCCTAAGGAAGTTTTCATTTTCTTTGGATGAAAAAACCATTTTCCATTTTTCGAGTGCCCAAAAGGAGGTTTTTTTGTGAAGGACCTACCATAGATTTGTGGCAAAATTGTACCAAATCAATTTTATAAAATACCAGTACATATTTAATGCACAATTGACCAAATGGTTGGGTGTAAAAAGTTTTGATCCGCCTCTCGTGAAAAAGACAAATTCCCGCCGATTCAGTTGGAAGCGGGTCAAATTTGAACTGTAGCTGCCTCATAGTTTGCTCTTTAATTTTTCCAAAAATCATTTCTAGGTACATAATTATCTATTTAATCAGAGAAACACCAAAAAAATTCCAAGATTCAACCACTAGCTAGGAATGGTCAAGCCCGCCGTTTTGACCACATTTTGAAATGGGCATAAAAAATTCAAAAAAAATCAAAAAATTGGAAAACCTTCACATTGTGTCATTATATGCGACCATGTTTCCAGGAAAAATAATAAACTTGTAATACGGCAATTATTTTAAAAAAGTGTTCTCAGAAATGAGCTATCATGCGTGAACATTCATGACTTTCAAGCCAAATGATCAATCTTATGGCCACATTCTTGGCATAGTTTGTTCAAATGATCTCATATTGTGCACAAGGGTGCATCTTAGAATTCCAAACAAAGTTGCCTAAGGGAGTTTTCATTTTCTTTGCACGGAAAATACATTTTCCATTTTCCGAGTGCCCAAAATGAGTTTTTTTGTGAAGGACCTACCATATATTTGTTGCAAAATTGGGCCAAATCAATTTTCTAAAATACTAGGCCATATTTAATGCACAATTGACAAAATGTTTGGGTGTCAAAAGTTTTGATCCACCTCTGGTGAAAAAGACAAATTCCCGCCGATTTAGTTGGAAGCGGGTCAAATTTGAACTGCAGCTGCCTCATAGTTTACTATTTATTTTTTCAAAAATCATTTATAGTTACATAAGTACCTATTTAATCATAAATACATGGTTTGGTGGCGATACATCGGGGTTTGGGCGGTGGCCGAGGCCCCCAACTCTAGAGCGCGTAAACTCGCATGCCCGCCGCGTGGTCACCGCGTGACCATGGCGTTGCCATGTGTTCTGGGCAGCCTAGGCATGTCTAGTGGGTTGGGCACTCCCCAGGTAGGTTCTGGGAAGAAAATCACAACATAAGATTCTCACGAGGAGACCGATCGATGCTCAAACATGAATTAGCAACCAAGTGTTTGATTAGCGGTACGGGAAATGCACATGGCCAATGGGCGTGAGTTTTGGCTGAGGATGATCATCTACTAAGGAGAATGTCTTCACAAATTTTTAGCTCAAAAGGAGGATCCTAGGTGGTACTTGCTTTGCAAAGTACCACGCTGGACAAAAATATGAATGTTGAATCTGGGCTCAAAATAATGAATGGATTGAGCTGAAATTTGGTGGAGGATGGTTATTTGGGCATAGGAAAGCATTGTAGAAAATTGATACCATTTGGACATGCCAAAGTAGTACTTGCTTCACAATGCTCTTCTATGGACAGAAACTTGGGAAAACTAGTGAGAGATATTGGATGAATGAAATGAGCTAAAAATTGGTGTAGGTAAGTTACATAGGTATGGTCATGCGCTGGTAAATTTTCAGATCATTTGGGTAAGCCTAGCTAGTACTTACTTCACAAAGCTTCTCTCGAGGTAGAAACTTTGGAAATTTCCTGAGAAAGATTTGCTAGGAAAATTGAGCTGAATATTATCATGTGGCAATGATTTGGGTATGGAAGAGTGCCCGAAAAGTTTGAGGGTAATAGGAGGGGTCTATATAACACTTGCTTTGCAACATGCCAATTTGGCCATAAAATATAAATTGAACCTAGGCTCACATAGATGATTTGACTGAGCTGCAATTTGGAGGAGGGTGATAATTTGGGAATATGAAGGAACTGTATAAATTTCATGTCATTTCGAGATATAAAAAAGGTACTTCCTTCACAATGCTTCTAGGTGGACAAAAACTTTGGAAATTTGCCGAGGAAGATTTGCTAGGCAAATGGAGCTGAATTTTTTCATGCGGTAATGATTTGGATAGGAAAGAGTGCCCAAAAATTCCGAGGGCAATCAAGAATATATAAATAGAACTTCCTTCATAAAGTGTTGTTGTGAGCAGAATAGGAAAATGAATATTGTTGAATTAGTTTTGAACTAGGCAAGGAAGTATTTTTACATATTTGATGAAGATATGACCCAAAGAATTTATGAGATTTTTTTGGGAATTTTGGGAATGACAGAAATATAGGTTGCTTCACAACCTAGGGCAAAAACTGCCACATGGACATGACACATAGGCAAAACTGATGAGGTGGCGCCTAGTCATAGCAACCCACCACGATTTACAAGGTTATGACCATCTATATTGGTCATGATCAGCTAGAAATAAGGCAGCAGACCAGTGCTATCTTCTTTATGACCATTTCATGTAAGGAAATTACGACCCCGAACAGCTTTTGACCAATTGGTCTGAAATGGTCATAGATCTATGACCAATTCTTCCAGGTTCACTGACAAAAGGTCACTAGTTGACATATTTCTTGTAGTGTAAAATCATCATTGGCTGGAGGAAACACGTGTCGGCTCATCGTTGGGACAGATGTCAACCACTCATTGGACGGAAGGCGCCTATGATACGTCGACACATGGCACGGCCCAACAGAGGCCCATTCCTGTGAAAAGGCCGGCCCGTTTGACTTGGTCAAAAGGTGGCGGGCCGGCCCATGGAAAGCCTGTTAATGGCCTGTTCGCATATAGCCCATTTACAGCCCGCTAACCCAAGGCCCGTTATGCCCTATCTGAATTAGGCCCAGTAGCGTCATCTGGGCCATCCAATATGATTCCAGCCCGTTTTCACTTCTGGCCCATGTATGGCCCATGACGTCTTTCGGCCCATATGAGGCCCTATGTAACTCTTGGCCTATTAATGGCCCGTGGTGAAACTGGCCCGTAATGAATAATGTATCACTTTACACCCATTAACGGCCCATGGTGAAACAGGCCCGTAATGAACAGTGTATCACTTTATACCCATTAACGGCCTGTTATTCCGTTGGGCCGTTTCCAGCCCATGTTATCTTTCGGCCTTCTCAGAGCCCATTTATTCTTGGGCTCATTTCCAGCATTCGTTTACTTACAGTCCGGTACTGTCATTTTCTGCTTGTGGGCCAAATTCAGCCCATGGTTACAGCCGGCCCGTTTGTGGTCCGTTAATACGTTGGGCCGTTTTCATAGCGTCATCAAATACGGCCTATTAACGATGGCCCATTACGGCCGGCCCATGAACAGATGATTCCAACTCTAGCCTGTATACAGCCATAATGCGGCCTGTTATTGGCCCATGTTTGGCCAATCGATCATACGGCCCGTATAAGGCCCATTGATGATACGGCCCGTAGAAGGCCCATTGTTTCTACGGCCCGTAGAAGGCCTACTGTTTCTACGGCCCGTAGAAGGCCCACTATTTCTATGGCCCATAGGAGGCCCAGTGTCACTACAGTAAATATTAGCCCATGGTTATTGTGGCCTAGTTTTAAAAAATAGGTTATTGCAGCCACTAGTTAACCGCGGAAAAATAACTGCAATGACTACAAGCAAACAAATAAACAAGACAACAAGGAAATAAATAAGCAAGCAACTAATGCTAGGCTATCACGGCTATTACACATATTACATCCGCTGGGCATCAAAGTTCGCCACCAGTGCAAATATAGGGAACAAAGCAGCATATCATATACACTGGCCGTCAAAATTGGCCACCAGTGCAAATAAACGCGGCAGCAAAACAAGAGCATAACTGAAACAACTTCAGAAGAGCTCAAGAAATGTTATCCTGGGTATCCACCATGCTGGCAATAAGCTTAGCAAGCTGATTAGCTTTGTCCTGTTTGGCGCTAAAATCCTCCAACGCTTGCTGTTGCACCAGAAAGTATGCATCTGAATGCTCCAGGGACTTCCGCAGTCCTTCTGCTTCTTGTCGCAGCACAGCTGACCGATGTCTTTCAGCTTGTAGTTGAGACTCAAGAAATGGAACTGATTCAGACAGTGAGTTTGAATAGCTTGTGCAAGCGGTAGTTGCCAGTAACTCCAACACTAAACCAAGACAGGATGTGTCACTATCCTGAACCTTATCTGCATTACTTCCTTTACCGTTGCTTAATAAGGCATTCTTCCCCAATATTCTGTCAGCATTCTAAAAGAAGAAACAAGCAGACACATAACAAGTTTAGCATGTACTAGTATATGAAACTCATTTCAGTGAACCAGTTCATTAGTAAGGTGGACAAGATTAAACTACCAAGTCTTCTATTGCCAAGTACTAGTACATAATAAAAGCATCAAACAAACATATATCTATGTCCTATGGTAGCAATGGAATCTTAAATTAGAACAGTTGTTCTTCAGGTTTAGGCACTTGTTCTACATGAACAAATTACAGTAAGATGCAAGAATATAATATTTAAAAATAGAAAATGAACTCACAGACCTTACCAAATTCTTGGTTCGGGACCAGTACAGAACAAGGCGTTCCCAGTCATCATCCAGTAAATGTGTCTCAGGAGAACGTAAGGGAATTTGATGAGTTTCTTTGCCGATGAAGTACGTTTTCTTCAGGTAATTCCGATACTGCCACCAAGCATTCTTGAAGATAGCAGAGGTATTAGCACAGGTTACCTCATCCTGAGTTTCCAAATCGGTCCTTCTCTATAGAGAAAAATGGGAAAATTTGGTGTATTATAACCATCATGGAGGTAGTATGTATGGGACGAAGCAAAGTAATTGCCATGAATAACATTACTTACACATAACTCCTGGACAAACACGTGCAACCGGCATTTTCCTTCGTCTTCAGTATAATATTTCCAAGATGGGAAGATACGCACATACGATTTAACAACATCAAATGCGATAGATGCTAAACTACGACTAGCTGGTTGTGCTTCCTCCACAGGAATAGGCGTACTAACTGGTGGAGTTGGGGTTCACCGTGATAGTACTGGCCCTTTGGGCACTGGAGCTGCCTTACTAACTGCTCTTGTTTGGGAGCTCTATGGTGGAGATTGTGCTGTGTCAACAGGAACTGGGTTACTATCGGCTGGGGTTGGGGTTAGATTGGGTGAAGTTGGTTCTCTGTCCATCGTAGTAGGGGTACAATCTGCGAGAGTTTGGGTTATGTGTGGTAGGGCTGGTTCTTGTGCATGTACAACCGGGGTGCTATCTCCACCAAGAGGTAGCACTGTTTTATTTGAAGACCGTGTTTTTAGTCCGCTAGATACTGGCATCACCTGCTCCAATTCAAATGGCTGATAAACAGGAAACATAGTTGAATGTACAAACATTGTATGAGAGACAGATGCAATAGATAGTGTGGAAAAAAGAGGGCATGAAATAGTTGACATGTATATTGTTTAACTAAAACGGATAGCATGACATAATTTCACATATATGATGTCTATCTAAATTGGATAGCATAGCATAACATAATTCAAAGATATGATGAATAACTAAACAGGATAGCATGACATAATTCACCTACATGTTATCTAGGCAATCAGGATCGCATCATTTAATTCACATATGTGATTTATATGCTAAATAGAGGGCATTCAATATGATGTCTGAACTAAGAACATGGTGTTGAATATTGTGTATATGATGTCTAAACTATGCAATGCAAGACACCGTATGCATGATATGAGAAGTATAACCGTGCCAAGTTAGAGCATACACCTCAGTGGGGGAATAGTACTGGTCATCTGTCTCTGAATCCATCTCTGAGGAGCTATCGGGACCCAACAAGAGATATGCTTCAACAGGTAGCACTGTCTGCTCTGAAGGCCTTGTTTTCACTCCAGATTTCTCCATCTCCCACCCACATGGCTGATTCATAGGAAGAGTAGTTTAATGTACAAACATTGTCGACAAATGGAAATGTAATGAAGAAAAGGATGGGCAAGATATCATTCAAATATATGATGCCTGGTTAAACAGGATGGCATTGCACATTTCACATATATTATGGCTGGCTAAAAGACATGAGACTGCATAATTCCCATATATGATATAGAAACTAAACAAGTGGCATTACAGAACATGTCTAAACTAAGCAGATGACATATATGATGTCAAAAGTAGGCACTGCAAGGCAACATATGCATGATATGACTAACATCATCATGCCAAGGTAGAGAAAACACCTTGGGGGGTAAATAGGAGTGGTTAGCGGCGTCCGAATTCGCCTCAGAACAGATATCTTCCTCTGGATTACAATCTAGAGAGGGGTGGGGAGGGTTTGCCATTGAACCCACCATGGAGCGATGTCTGCATGACATTGTATTGCCGCGCAAAACTCTTCTCTTTTTCTCTACATGTTCAGCATGACTGTGTACAATATCTGACATCCATACGAAAAAAATATGGTGAGATTATGTAAGGAGAGCATGCAGAAATTTAGAGTGATGGTAACAACCAATGGATCGATGTTTTTCTGTTGAACCAAAATAGCCCTAATGGATCAACGTGAATGTACAGTAATAGGTGATGCAACAAGTGTACAACCTCTTTTCCGTAGCCGTGTCGACCTCAGCATCATTGGGTTGGTCGCTGAAGCAGTTGAGGCAGAGGTGGCTGTCGGAGCTGTGGAGGAAGATATGAGGAATCTGTAGATAGCGTCCATGGCACTTCTCTGTTGTGATGGACCGTTCTGTCATTGGAGCAGCTCCGGTGAGCCGTAAGACGTCAAGGCTGAAGCAGCACAAGACAGACATCGTCAATCTCAAGTGGGATTCTAATAGCATTTCGAATAGATGATGTAAAATGGATGTAAAATTAACATCACCAAAAACCACCTAACTACAACAGATGAGGTAAAAACTGTTGACTCTGAACTTAACTGTTGAAACAGAAATTTACTGTGGAATCTGAATGCTACTGTCGAAATTGAACGCAATGGTAGCAGAGAGGCACTTGACATGTAGTTTAGGGAGGGCCTACAGTTCATCTTCAACCTGCACCCCCCTAAGCCGCCAGCCACCACCGGCCGATCCGCCGGCCCCAGCGCCGCCTCGCCACCCCGAAACAACTCGCCACCGCCGCCCCAGCCAGCCCTCTATGCCCCCCGCGCCCACCTGAACCCTAAGATAGATAGTGGCGTACCTCTCCGGCGGGCCCCCGTCCCCGCAGCGGGTGGTTCTTCCTTAACTCCGGCGAGCCCCCAACCACTGAAAATCGACTGACCCAAAAGTCGATTCGGTCGACTGAAGTGTGGCTTAATCGGAGCAGAGCAGCAGCACGAGCGAGGGGGAGAGCAGCAGCAGTAGCTGGGCGAGCGAGCGATCGAGCGAGAGCCGGAGCAGCAGTAGCAGCAGATCTAGCTGGTATGGACGCCGCCACCGAAGGGGCCTCGCACTGGGGGAGAGCCTCCGTGGAGATGTCGCCCGCGGCGCCGGCTTCAAAGTAGCCGCTCCATGGGGGTGCGGGATGGAGCATCATCGGCGCCGGGAGGTCGAGTTAAGGAGAAGGTGCGATGCGATGAGTGTACAACCTCTTTGGTGGCGCTGAGTAGGCCTCGGCTTCGTCCGAGGAGTCGGTGAGGATGCTTCGGTTCCGGTGGAGCAGGTTAAGGCGGCGCTGTGGGGATGGGCAGCCGCGATAGACGAGGCGATCATCGGAGCAGCTCCTTGGAGGTGGAGGACGGGGCGGCTGAACCGGCGGGACGGCGAGATGGATGACGGATCCTCATCCGGGGTGGTGGAGAAGGGACGTCGAGCTGTTGCGGTGGACGACGTCGTCAGGGAAGAGGCTCCGGCTGGGCAGTGGTGACATGGCAGACGGAGGAGGGTGGGGTTTCGCGGCTGGAGTGGAGAGGTTATGGCGGCCTGGGATTTCGAATGGCGAAAAGGGGGCGATGGGAGGGGGTGAAGCATGACTTAGGAACGCGCTTGTCCAAAATGTAGGGTGTGTTACAAAAGTACCCCCCACCGATTTGAACTAGCGGCCCTTTCGGCTCAGGGTTAGAAGGGGGATTTCGCGTGTCGGGATTTGGTAGCTGGAGGGAGTTTTCGCGCGTGTTGTAATTTCGGGATAGCAAGGCGTGAGTTGTGAAGGCGCCAGTTTTGGGAGCACGATATCTGAATTTTCGGGATATAACAAGCCTAACGTGTAGTAATATTGTACTTGTACGTACCAAATCAATTCGCACTTCCCTCAACCAAAAAGAAAACGAAAAAATAAAACTATTCACACCACACAAAGAGAGAGTCTTGCCCCGTTTTACTATACAAATGCTATTCAAAGCTACTCCCTCCTTCCATCTATATAGGTCCTAATGCGTTTTTCGATGCTAACTTTGACCAAATATTAGAGCTATGATATATGACATGCAACTTACACAAAGCACACCGTTAAATTCATCTGTGAAAGGTTCTTTCAATGATATAATTTTCACATTGTGCATGTCATGTACTATTAATCTTGTCAATAGTCAAAGGCGGTCTTAAAAATCTCATTGCGCCCTATGTAGATGGAAGGAGGGAGTGTGAATCCATGTTATGTCCAATTAATTTTTTTCGCTTGCTATATAATGCATGTAACCTACTCATACCAACATTTTAGTGCATTCCAAATGTCTATACTACCGCTGCAATTCGAACTAAATTTGAATTCGTTTCTCTATTTCAATAAGAATCTACAATCATGATTGTTGCCAACTTCAACCATCATAGTTTAATTTGCTATCCGCCAGATATAAATCAGACGGCCTATAATGCAGGATGGCAGGCACACCATCATCAACAACTCCGTTTTTTATAAGAGTAGAGATAAAATATATTAAATGTAGTATACCATATTCATAACCACACCATGTGTATCACCGTTATATATATTCACACATCCGTCGGTTTGAAACACTATGATAAATTCTTCAAATATCCGAATTCGCTTTTTATAATGAAGTATATATGATCTCTTCGTCTTTTACACCCACACAACCCTCTTATCTTTGTAGCTAGCGCTAACTTTCTCTTGTGCATGCACACGCCCGCATCCCTCTCTCCCTCCCTCAGCATTCTCTAGCTCCATCGCGCAAATTCGTCTTTTCACTTTAGGTCGTTCACCCACGGTGTGTGTAGGCCCCCCAGCTCCTTCTTTACGACACACATCGATCGATATGCCTCTCTAGCCAGGTGTGCCTAGCACAAACACAAGCTTCCCCTCTTCTCTTGTAACTGTCCATGCCTCACTCCCACCACTCTTTTCATCGTTCTCGTACTCGCACACTCCTCCCCCTCGATACAGTATGCCTCTCGTACCACCTCCTACATGCATCCCTCTCTCTCTATCCTTCTCCTCGTGCCTCATTTGCTTCTAACACACACATGCATGTATACCGATCGATCTCCCAACATATACCTAGATCGAATTTAACTACCCCCCATCGATCGACGTACCTCACAAGTTATGTCTCTCCTTTCTCTTACAAAGGGCGATTGATCTTCCTATGTAGTTACGTCTGCTTACCACAGCCACATCGTCCCCCTCATCATTCGTGCATGCCTCCTGACCCGTCTCTCACACGCACGTGCACAAACAACAAGCGGCCATCTCCTCTCATATTGATATTGCGGGCGTGCCCTCTGTTTGTCTAGCAAGCCTATCCCACCATTTGTTAGAAGCAACTCCACTACCACCCCCTCCAACACTCTACCTTTGTCTCTCTCCCAACCTTATTCATCTCCTGCACATATGCATGGATGTCGATCAATCCCCTTAATACATGAGGTAGATCGATCTCCTTAATACATGAGGTAGGCCTCTCTCCTCCTCCACACATATACCAGCCATTGTACCTCTATAGTTAATTGGGCCTCCCTCTTCCCCCATCACACACCGATAGTCGAGCACTGCAGGTAGGTATCCATGCCACAGAGACAAACTGCACATGTCCCATCTCACGTTCCAGTAGGCCAACCACTCTATATATTTGACGTGGGCACACACAAATTCGTTGGCACTCTTTATCGATCGCACGCGTGCACACACATACACACATCATCCCTCTCTTCGATTCTATGGACACCTCAAGCCGATGATACCTCCACTCTCTTCTCGTGGATCGCCCCCTCTATATATATGTTATATCCAGGACTCTATTTCACACACATTGCATATGTTAAAATTTTTGATTGACCCCCCACAAAAAAAACTCTCAAGAACCCACACACTATATCTCTCTAGGTTTGTATCTCTCTCACACAACCCCACGTAGGTGGTGTACGTAAATAAGAAGAGAATAGGTGCACCGTGCACGTACTCACGCTTTGTGCCTAGCCACACCCGCGCGGGTACACTATGGAGCTCATTTCTTTACGAAATGACAACCCACGTGCTAATTTGAACGCCTGTAGCGGTTGTTTACCTAGTGAGGTCGTGTACCACGCGTGCACGAAACAAAGTTCAACTTGACGCGTTGCCGCGTTATTTATAAATAAAGTTATAGCGCACAATGACACGTACAGAGAATATAAAACAATTTTTATGGAGGAAAAGGTAGTCCTCTCTTCAGAGTATCTCACACAAGGCTCCGGTGGCCTCTCTCTCTCTCTCTCGCTGTTGGTCACTGATCCGGCCGCATCCCGTCCGCCGGGGGAAAGGGAGTTTGGTGGCCTCTCTCTCTCTCTCTGACTGTTGGTCACTGATCCGGCCGCATCCCATCCGCCGAGGGAAAGGGAGTGTAGTGGCCTCTCTCTCTCTCTCACCGTTGGTCACTGATCCGGCCGCATCCCGTCCACCGAGGGAAAGGGGGAAGTGCATCGTTTCTCCGTTCGACGGCGCCGAGGCAGCACGTCCCGATCTGCGGTACACGCCGTTCTCTCTGACCAAGCTCCGGCGTGGCAGGGCCTATGCCACCTGCTCGCAGATTCCGCCCACCGCCGCTCACCTAGTTACATCCCAACGACCTCCAGGTATCCCCTCCGGCCTTGCTCCACTGCCTATTTTCCCACGTTGCTGCATGTGGATCTTCCATAGTTCTTTGCCCAAAACATAGCTCGTCCGGCGTACTTTCCATATTGCATTCTCGTCCTCACACCGTTTTAGATAAACACAACCGTGTTGTTATCTTCCCTTAGAACAAGGAATATGCTTATTTTTTGTCGTCGCATGTGTCATCAACTGTTATTGGCCAGTAATTGTTTCCTTTATACCTCTTTTTTGCAAACAGGGCTATCCATTTCACGTCGTTGCTATTGCGACCTTTTGGTGAACTGCAGAAATCACTTTTTTCTTAAGAGTGTTTTGTGTAGTTGTACTAAAATGTCACACGGGCAACGTCTCTACATTTCAGTGCGACTGCACAAAGGGAGATTGGTTTTTCTCTATCCTCCTCATCCAACTCCGAGCCTAATCTTCTCCAACTAGTTAGTCTTAAGAGAGACTGCAAAGGTGACCGGCTTCTATTTGTCTATTTATTGTTTCATCACCAGTCCTCTATTATCGTAATCACACTTGATATCTTTGGAACAGGGACGCTCATCTCTATTTTAGTGGAACTGCACAAAATGATCGGAATGTTGCATGCTCCAAACAGCTACTTTTTTTCCCAACATGCCTTGTTGATTTAGACAGAGCTGGGGGGACGTTGCTGCCAATGAAAGCATGGATCAATTTTAATTTAACACCTTCTCACAACTTTTTCTTCAGTTGTGATGTAATTATTAGCTTTGATCTGCTAATAATTGACATGCATTAGCAAGGAAGTTAGTTTTTTATTGTTTCCGAAAGAGCATCGATGGCAAGACACGCGAAACAAAAGCTGAAAGCTCACACCATTGTACAATTTCATGTCGCTGGAAAATTATTTGTATAGTACGTCAATTATGTAAACAAATGATGGAAGCTTGATAGCATTGCCAGAAGCCTCTTCATCATCCGGGTCCATGTGCCATGCACAAAATTATACTCCTTCGTTCCTAAATATTTGTCTTTTTACAAATTTCAAACGGGCATATTTTAGAGTGTAGATTCACTCATTTTGCTTCTTTATGTGTACTCCCTCCGTTCCTAAATATTCTATTCGTCTTAACAGAGATTTCAACAAGTGACTACATACGGAGCAAAATGAGTGAATGTACACTCTAAAATATGTCTATATACATCCGTATGTGCCAGTCCATTTGAAATCTCTAAAAAGACAAATATTTGAGTAGTCACTGGTTGAAATCTCTAGAAAGACAAATACTCCAGAGTATATTTAAGAACCGAGGGGGTAGTGCACAAACGCATGGGAGACTTAGCCCGGTCGTTGCGCCGCATTAATAGTGAGTAATGAGCAGTCAAATCATAAGCCCCACCTTTCCCACTGTAAGTTGCTCTGAAGAAGCAACCATCAATATGCTCTTCTTTGAATCCGCTCATACTACTCCATCCGTCACTGTTTATACAGCGTGCTTCAGTAAAAAGAAAAAAAATCTGTGGGACCAAGGCGACTAGCGATCGGCCTGAAAAATAGCATTGGTAGTTATAGCACGGCGTCTATTACTAGAGGGAATAATGCGTACGCACATGCATGCAGTGCTTCCACCCCGGGTACACACATGCATGCACTCCGTAGTAGTACAGTACATGGAGAGAAAATTGTGGACTTGACTGCGGTTACCACGCCCTAATTAATTGAGCATTAAACCAAACGCGTCTAAAGTCTCTCTGGTGGTAGAAATCATTGAGAGAAATGCATCATAATGAAGCGCGCCCTATAAACTGTGACGGAGGGTGGAGTAGTATGAAGGTGCAAAACCAAGTACGCGTACTACTGCGCTTGGCTCTTCACCCCTTCATGAAGTCGAACAATGATGGTACTCCGCATGTTGGGTACTACAGTGTATGCCTCTGACAATCTGACACCGAATGGACTGATGCATGTCCACCGAGGGTAGGTTGCATTAGTCAAAATGCGTAAGCGAGCTTCACCTTGTCCTACAAGCTTCTCCTCGTTCTGAGAGTTGACGGGACACACCAAAAAGTAGTGCTAGTCCATACTCCCTCCTTTCCAGTTAATATGGCTTAATCTTTTTTGCGGGTAAATGAGAGAGCTTTATTCATATATAAGCATTCTTAGGACGATAATCCAAGACACTGGTCACTAGGAAGCGAGGTACCCTGCAAAAAAAGAAGTAGGAAGTGAGGTGTTTCATCAAGCCAGCTCTCGGCCACATTCAAAGTGCAGCAAGAACGGTTCGCACGAAGATGCGCCACAAGGTTTGCTGACCTGTTTACATGTTGTATAACAAAAAAGAGGAAATATTACTGAGTGCTACTATTTGTAACAGGATATGAGCCAGAATTAAGCGAGAATTGTGGCGAGTGTTCCATGCAATCAACTTCCATTATCACATGCGAGAACCCTCAATGAGAACCAAATGTGTTGAAGATTGCTTTATCACATTTTAAAATTATAATAAGAGTGCAGACGCTCCTCCATCCGGTTCCTAGTACTAGTATAGTACGTACCTTTATGGACTTTTGTAGTAGTACTAGTAAACTTTGCGCTTGGCTGTTCGGGAAGTCGAACAATAATAGCACTAGCAGTATAGTGTATGCTTCTGGCAATCTGACACCAAATTAACTGTTGCACGTCCACCGCCTGAGTGAGGGAGAGCTTGCATTAGTCAAAAGTTTCTCCTTGTCCTGCGAGCCACCGCGCGCAAGCTTCTCCCGTCCTGCAACCTTCTCCTCGTTCGGCAAGTTGACGGGACACAACAAAGTAATGCTAGTCCATGCTGCCTCCTCTCCGGTTAATATGGCTTAATTTCAAACGAGATAAATACACTATCTGTCACTGTATATTTGTAAAAATACGGTCAGTGGACTTCATAATGCGCTCACTGCGCTCAATATGTATATTTTCCGGTGTTCATACGGTCACTAGCTCACCCTGACTGAGTATGTGTGTGCATGCACGTGTAGGTTGAGCACTTGAGCATGACCATGTGTGTTCCGTCGTGTGCTCGGACATGCATGCATTAGGGCGTCGC
Source organism: Triticum urartu (assembly GCF_056163025.1). Taxonomy (NCBI): domain Eukaryota; kingdom Viridiplantae; phylum Streptophyta; class Magnoliopsida; order Poales; family Poaceae; genus Triticum; species Triticum urartu. The sequence goes on from NC_141875.1 coordinate 172,476,776, forward strand.
GCGCGTTTTTGCGTCCATGTGTACGTGTGACTGTTGCATACATGTAGGGGGAGTACGTGTAGGGGCCACTAAGGAGCAGTCAAATCACACAGTAAGTTAGTCGAAAGAAGCAACCATCATTTCACTCTTGAATGACACGTACACAATATAAAATGGTTGATACGGAGAGAAAAAGAAAACCACTACATCTACACTAGCAGGAGCCTAAGCTACAAGCTTGCTTGCTTAGGTTGCTCTCTTAACAAGCATAGAACGACGGGCCTGATCCCGTAGCTGGGGGAAGGGAACAATGTTCTGCATAGACGCGGTCGACATCGGCGAGGGAGAAAACCCACAGTCGGTGCATCTCAATCGGGGGTCACCGCGGTATGGGATGATGCCACGTCCCAACCGCCCTTCTAGCTACAACCCGACGTCCCAGGTAGTCCATCTTCCTTTTGGAGCCGGCTTGCTCCACTGCCGTAGCTCCATCTCCATGTCGATCTTTCTCTACTTCTACCAGCTTCTATTTGTGATGACTTTATGTCTCATGAACTAGTGCCAGTACTATTATTCTAATCACACTTCTTCAATATCTTTGCCATCAGGGATGCTCAGGTCGATTTTAGTGGAACTGCACAAAAGCATCGTATGATCCGAGGGTGCCAGCCGTCTTTCCTTCCCGACATGGAAAGTGCTATGGAATAAGAGGTACCAGAAGGTGGAGAACCAAAGAGTGCTGCTTCTATTGTTGCTGACATTCTCATTAAAGAATCTTCCTCTAGCACATTCCTTCAACAGGTTCTACCTGGCCAGGAAATTAAATCATGTTTAGGGTTTAGGGTTTAAGTCGTAGTGACCCCATCAGTAGTTTTTCTATCGTACACGCTCTCACAACTTTTTTCTTTAGTTGTGAAGTAAATATTGGCTATGATCTGTGAATCATTGAGATGCATCAGCATGCGTGTTAGTTTTCCTTTGTATTTGATGGAATGTTGTAACGGGTCAACCTTGGAATAGGAACGAAAATGGAGTGGAAAAGTTTCCATTTTTCCAGAGAAAAAATGGAAACGGAGAGAAACCAACGTTTCGTTTCGTTGGATCGCGCTATCGAGAAAAACCAACGTTTAAATCACGTCTGTCGTGTTCGTGTCTCACCCTCCTCCACGGCTCGACCCCACACGGTTGCTCGTCATGCCACTCATCGCAAACCGAGTAGTATACCATAACTTTCCCGCCTGCTTGTCGATGGATCGTGCCATGGAGTACTAGCACTACTGGAAGAGATTGACGAGTTGGGGGAGGACATCTAGCTGTTGCACGGACTCCCAAGAACTTACTACTGGAAGAGATCGCGCATGTTGTAGCCGGCTATTGCGACCTTTGAACGCGGAGCAGCCGCGTGCACCCGGAAGCGGCTCGGGCGACGCTCTCTCGGCCGGCGTGCCGCAATCAATGCCGACACTAGTGAGAGGTCGCGTCCGCTCTGGCCGAGCATGAATGTGGCACTGACCGTTTCGGGCGGGAAGCACGCGCGGGTGATGAAGAGGGTTTGGGTTGGTCAGGACCGCCCGTGGCAGCGGTCCGGATGTGCGCAAACAAGAGATGTTGTACGTTAATATTGCTGCGTATATAATTAACAACGTAAATAATGTGCCAGTTGGACAAATATGATTGGAGATGGAGATGGAAATGGAATTTTACGTAAACACGGATATGCATGTCTATGTCTATGTGTGTGTGCGCGACGACTCTCGCGACCTGGAAGCGGGGGCGTGTTTTTGATCGAGTTTTCTTTCTTGGTACGTTAGAAAATCAGTTTGTCTAATTCACATCTAGATGTTATTTAAGGATATCACATCTAAGCTCCCACAAGTATATAATGTAGCAACAAGAAACAAAAAAAAGTAGGAAAAGACCACAAACAGAGTGGACATCAACTTATATGTGACATAACTATGTCACATCTAGATGTGTCCTAGACAGACCCTTAAAAAATTGTCCACCAGTTTTCATTTCTTTTTTCTAGGAATGCGCGTATTCTATTTAAAACCACTGCTATGGAGATATTTTTTTACTCCATTATAGCCTCTTGTTTGATAGAGTTTCTTGCGTCTCGCTCTCTCACCCTCTCCATATCAAAACAAGATGATAGTGTCCACTCTATCTCTCTCCTCACTGGTGGTCACAGATCCGGCCGAATCCCGTCTGCTGCAGGAGGTGAGGAGGTGCAGCGTTGACGTTGTCGCCGTCGGCGATGGAGGAAGCCGATGCGCATCGTCCTCTTGGAGCCGGCGCTGGCGCGGACGAAGATCCTCCGCGCCCTTGTTTGCTGCCGTCGTGTGGGCAGATCCCGCCCGCCCGCCTAAACGACATCTCGCCCACCTGAGGTATAACTTCTTGTACTGGTCTAGCTCCCCAGGTCGCTGCATGCAGGTTTTCTTCTATTCGACTACTCCTCAGCTCCCCATGCATAGTAGCTAGGGTTCGTCGGATGGTCCAACATCACCTACTAGTACTATAATAGAGGAAATGCCACTCAAAAAGTTGTCCTGATTTATGCCTCAGTGGAGGTATACATGTTGTTTCGACAAAAAGTACATGGTGGTTGTGCGGTCATTGTCCATATGGTGGTAGTACTATCACTCGTTAAATGAAGAAATGCTTTTTTTCTCGGGTATCCTGGTTTAGTTCCCATCAAGATAATTATGATGCTTCTTTTTGTTGGTGTACTTTTCATTAATTCTTATTGACAATTGAGATGTTGTTGCTAACCCTTTTTTATATTTTTGGAAACAGCGATGCGTGTCTCCATACCCGGGCATGTCTTCCTCAATTTTAGTGGAACTGCACAAAATTGGATGGCCATTGTTGTTCCGCCTCACTGTCCTCTGCCACGTGGTTCTTCCTTCCTCGAGCTTGATTACTGAGAAGAAACAAACCACAGTGAGGATTTGTCGAACTTCTTAGGTGCCTCACCCAAACTTGATGCCAAATGGATGATGCATCACCACGATGACCTATCGATGCTCATGGTTGCGCCTCATGGTTGCGTCGGCTGGTGAAGCTGATCGATTTTCGACGAAAAACAGGCTGTCTTCCATCAGTGCTCTTTGCTTGTTACACACAAAGATGATATCCTTCATCAGTTCACCTTGGTTGCATTGGAGATGCAGTCGTCTTTCACGTTGGTGCAATTTTCACTAGGGTTTTACGACAGGTGGGCCCAAAATGTGGCTGGCTCACCTGTCATACAGCCAAAAGTAGGTGTAGTGAAGCCACCGGAGCTCAGTCCGTACTACAGTAGTATATATATAAGCGGGAGCCTCAATGCTTGTTCACTAGGGTTTGCACTCTCCACACGCTCGCCGCACTACATATATGTTACACACTGAAGGCTGAGAGTTCATTTGCTAGGGTTTGCCATATTCACAGTCTCTCACCCACTCTTCACCAGATCTAAACAAGACTGCGTTAGCCTCTTGTCTCTCTCTCCCCCATCACAGCTGGTGAAGGAGGCGTCCGTATCCTGTCGCACTGGGAAGGGGAGGAGGTGCAGCATTCACTCTATCGCCTTCGGCGAGGGAGGCAATCCACTACCGGCTGCGATGTTCTCTTTCACCCAGCGCCTGTGCGGGAGGGCCACCGACCCCTTCTTCCTCGCTGCCGTACGTAGTGTGGGCAGATCCGGCCTCCCGCCGCACGCCTTGCCACATCCCGACGACCCTAAGGTATAAGTTTCTTTGAAACCGTCGATGCTCTAGCTGCATGTGGATCTTTTTCAATCTGTAGTCGAATATAGGTCTTGGTTCAAAGAGGAAAGAAGGCTGCGGTTGGCTGGAGCAAGAATCTAGGACGTGGTTCAATGAGGAAAGGAGGGGCAGAAAGTAGTATAGACTAGCTATCAAGCCGCTTTGTAGGTCGAAAAGGGAAAAAGGGGGTAACCCAGTACACACATCTGTAAGGAACCGATCTCTTTGTTGAAAAGGGAGTGAAACTGGGGGGTCAGGTAGTTTGTGCATGACTAGATTTGCTGCCCTCACATAGGAAGAAGGTTCAAAGAGAACAAATATGGGACCAGCGCATATATGCTGCTTGGCTACACACTCTGCATCACCCATTTATACATGTGGGCGCACATGGTGCTGGCATGTCCCATGCGGCTATTTTGCTGTTGTTAATCTTAGAATTAACTACTGATCTGTTTTAAAAGAATTTCTTTGTTAATATGAATCTATGCAACCGTTTTAGAAATGCTACTGTCCTATACTTTGTTTTCCATCAAGATAAGGTAGATGCTTCTTTTTGTGGCCGCATGTTTCATCCTCCTTTATTGGCCAGTAATTGTTTTCTTTTTGCCTCTTAAAACAGGGATATCTATTCAACTTGTTGCTATAGAAAACTTAAATGTCACACCGGCAACTTTGCTTGATTTCAGTGCAACTGCACAAAACTTGATTGGATTTCCTATTCGTGTTGGTAGATTCGTATTTTATGTTGATCGTCTCATGAAAGGTCAGTACAGGCCTTCATCCACATGATTGTGCAGTGTGCTTTGAGATGTTGTGCTACTTGTATTGGTACTGTTTTAAATAAATGATGAATTGAAGCGACTGTATTGCTGTCTTTTCCCATTAAGTAGTGAACAAAAATGGGACCAACCCAAACATGATGCTTGTTTCTTTGTTACAAAAAATTCAGCATCACCCCCTTTATAAGCCAGTAATTGATGCCACTCTCAGAATTAACTACTGAATCTTATTTCAAAACTGCAACACTTGTTAGGGATTGACAGGATTACCATTTTTGTGGCCGCATGTTTCATCCTCCTTTATTAGCCAGTAATTGATTCCTTTTTTGCCTCTATTTATACAGGGATATCTATACAACTTGTTGCTATTGTGACATTTTGCTTCGCTACGCGAAACACTTTCTTGATTTCAGTGCAACTGCACAAAACGAGATTGGATTTCCTATTCGTGTTGGCAGATTCGTACGTGATCTTGTGTGCGTCATGACAGGTTGGTACTTGCCTTCATCCACATAATCGTGCAGTGTGTTTTGAGATGATGTGCTACTTGTATTGGTACTGTTTTAAATAAATGATGAATTGAAGCTATTGTATTGCTGTCTTTTCCCATTAAGTAGTGAACAAAAATGGGACCAACCCAGACATGATGCTTGTTGCTTTGTTACAACAAATTCAGCATCACCCCCTTTATAAGCTTTGTTGTTCTTTATACATGTTGAAACAAGGCATTGTTAAGATAATGTCTCAGTCAATATGAATGAATCACACTGATGGAGAATTGCTACTCTCCTGCTTTGTTTCCCATTAAGATAAAGTAGATTAGTAGATGCTTTTCTTTTGGGAGTACAAGTCATCAACCGTTATTTCTTAGTAATTGTTTCCCTTATACCTATTGTTTCTTACAGGGATATCAAAATTAAAGCTCGGTTTTATTCCGACTTAGATTTTAGTTGAACTGCACAAAAGGAGCCAATGTGTAAGGCAAACTGCTGCATTACTGGGTCTAGTTGGTCGTTCCACTTTGCAGAAAGAAGCAGTCACTGTTTGCGCTACATTACAGAAGGAATGACCGAGAAGCTTTACAGAGTATTATTAGACACCGGTGACATGACTAGTCTGCAGAGACCATTGGCAATTTAACAACACGTGGAGTGCCCTAGGCAAAAAGTGCCCAAACAAGTACAAAAGCTACAACAGGACTCCACGACCATAGGCATTACATATTTTGAATGGGAAAAGCTTGTCAAAGTTTAATCATTAATGTTAGCAAGAAGACGTTAGTTTAATATATTGGAATTGGAAAACCTTGTCAAAATTTGCTCATTGATGTTAGCCAGAAGACATGCATTTGATATTTTTGAGTGGGACGCCCTTGCTGTGAGCAGCGTCGAGTGTTTTTTCCTATTCTTGTGTTCAGTTTAGAAGTAAATAGTTACTCTGCTGAGATATTCCTATGTTAAGAGTCTGTTCTGAATATTGTCTATGTAATGCCAGACCTTGTGTTTGATTGCAAAGTTGAGCTTAGAATGTTGTGGCATGCGGCATCACGAGCTGTTCACCGTGCCTCTTGAGAATAATGCTCCGTATTGTTTTGCATGTCGATCTAATGCCAGTGATTTGCTTGTTAAGAAGATCATCCTCTTCTGTTGTTTCCGTGCTTAAGAAGTTCATCATCTGATGTTTCATTCATAGCCTATACGACAAGTCGGGTAGGTTAGACGTGAAACCATATGATCTTCCGACCAACTCATGATATTAGGCCGTGATTGGATCGTCGTTTTCCAACCAAAACCGCTTGTAAAACTGACTCTTGTAAATTAAAGCAGATGGTCTCGGGTGAAGGCGCTTGGTTGGTCGATTTTGACTAGTAAAATATTGGAAGTACTTGACACACGATAAAAACGCTGAACGACACTCGGACGATTGCTAATCCAGCCGTTAGCTGCTGTATTAGCCTTGCCCATGGACGGCATGATACGCACGTCGTGCATGTATCGTCTGGTAATGTCGTCCATATAGCAGTGCTCATAAAATATACACTGGTCTCTCAAATTACACGCGTAACCCGCCAGTTTTACTTACAGACCTCGGGCCCTCGGTTTCATTACGCCTGTATGTTACGCGTTGTTTTCGATGACGAGTAAATTACACTTGTATGTTAATATAGGTTTGAAATAAACCAGTGCTCCCAAGCGCGGCCTTACTGTTTCATGCCGTCTCGGTTTCTCGAAGGTGCTCATAGGTGTCCGATGATCCTGGCTTCGTGAATGAGTAGCGGGCGCTGTATCAGACCATCCGTAGGGCCCGTGAGGCCCTCTCCGTTGTCCTTCGAGTTGTTGCGCTCGCCGTGGCGCCGAGCATTATTAACATCGTCAACGAACATGGGGATTCAGGAGATGACTTTATTTTGACTGGATGACACTCGGGACCCACTAGGGCCATAGCCGTACGTACGCAAGTGCCTCCTTATTATGTACAACTATATTTTTTTTGCTTTCTCCTGGTTTCCTGACATCACGGTCCCACACCATTGTCAACCTATGTAGTCAATATAAACGAGAGAATTGCACAAGGTGCAGCCGACAGCTGGGACCAAGCAGCTCGAGCAGTATTTGTGTTTTTGAGGCGTGAGCACTTCAGAGTTTTTCTTGGCGATGATTTCGTTGTTGTTCAGAGGAGAGCAGGGCATTAACTGGGCGAGCTGTGGCCCGTCTAGCCCAGGCCAGATATCTTGCCCAGATACTAATTTTTTCAAGATGAAAATGGCTAGCCCAACTATACGTCTTTTTGAGGAATACCCAGGAAAGGTCAACTTGTTATTCTCCACCCCGCTGGGCTGCAAATCTTTCCTAGGAGGGATGCATTAGGCTTAATAGGAAAATGGGCTTTAAAAAATAATAAATGGGATGTAATTATAAAAACTAGGCAGTAACTATAAAAAATGCACCAAACACGAAATTAGTTTATAAAATATTATTTATGGATTTTGAAAATCTTAAATTTTCATTGTTGCGCGCGCAATGTTTCGTTGGATTTTTACGTAATACAAATTTATATTTAATCTGACTAGAAATTTTGGGATAAAAATATTTCGGAGCCCATCAAAATGTGGGAAATTTTATTGAATTCTGTCTTCAACGGTTGGTTGAAATTATTAATCATTGTCCTAGCTAGAAAATGGGCTGTACTTTTAACACACTGTAAATGGGCTGTTGTAAATTCCATTAGAATTCCAAAATGGGTTGTACATTCTTACAAAACACAAATGGGCTATAAGTTCTCTTCCACACACTTGTGGGCCTACTAAGTGACGCGTCCCCTAAAAAAATAAGTTGACGCGTATGCAAGGCTTTGCCAACTTATTATAGTCAACACACGGTTCTAGCAGCAGTGGCCGTTGGATGTCTATCTAATGGATGTTGTGCTTCTTCTTCAATATCGGATATTCTTAGCTTCGAACACCCAAAAAATGATTCCTCCCCCTGACATCTGGGGCGCACCGTTTCAGAGGCTGACCTGTGGGCCTACTAAGTTGGAGCATACCAAGGGCTTTGTCAACTTAGTCAATAATAAACGTTTCTAGCTTCAGTGACCGTACGATGTCCATCCAACGGCCGTAGTGCTTCTTCAACCACTGGTCTTCTTGGTCCAGCCGCCCAAAGCAGCGCCGGTTGTGCCGCCTGCTCCTGCCTCCCGTGGCCGGCTGTGCTGCCGCGGAGGCCTCACCGCCCCCATACTACTCCCACCGCTGGCCAGGCCATCCCTCCACTCACCCACACCCCCTGTTATTCTGCGGCGACGGCAACCTCACACCGCAGCCGAACCAGTGAACCCTCGTACTCCTCTCCGCGCGGGCTTCCAGTGCTGGATCTTCCCCGGCTCCGTGTTGTCCCCTTCCTAGGCCTCGCCATCGTCCAGACCATCACCCTGGTGCTCTTGGCGCGGCATGGTCAACATGGTCAACGACCTACTTCCATCGGAAGTGTACTGTACGTGGAGAGGCTGACAGCTGGGTCCAGGCGGCCGCAAGGAAGTGCCTACTTATTACGCGCAAAATAATTATTCCTCCACCTTACAGCAGGGACCCACCGGACGGGCCACCTTATTTCGCGAAAAAAATGTTTCCCCCCTGGCTGCTCGGACCCACCGGACGGGCCAGCATATTTCGCGAAAAAACGTTCCCCCCGCTGTCAGCTCGGACCCACCGGAAGTGCCTCCTTATTATGCACAAAAAATGAATACTCCCCCTGCTAGCTGGGACCCACCATGGTGGGAGGCTGACTTGTGGGCCTACTAAGTTGACTGGGACGGGGGCCTTTGTCAACTTTAGTCAATATGAACGATTCTAGCTCCAGTGACCGTACGATGTCAATCCAACGGCCGTAGTGCTTCTTCAACCTCTGGTCTTCTTGCTCTAGCCGCCCAAAGCAGCGCCGGTCGTGCCGCATGCTCCTGCCTCCTATGGCCGGCTGCGCTTCCACGGAGGCCTCACCGCCCCTACTATTCCCACCGCTAGCCAGGCCCTGCGGCGATGGCAGCCTCACACCGCAACCGAACTAGTGAACCCTCGTACTCCTCTCCGCGCGGGCTTCCACTGCCGCGTCTTCCCCGGCTCTCCGTCGTCCCCTTCCTAGGCCTCGCCGCCATCCACCGCCCTGGTGCTCTCGGCGTGGCATGGTCAACGTGGTCAAGGAACGACTTCCATCGGACGTGGACTGTACGTGGAGAGGCTGTCAGCTGGGTCCACGGCCGCAGCAAGGAAGTGCCTCCTTATTATGTGCAAAATAATTATTCCTCCACCTGACAACGAGGACCCACTAGACGGGCCACTGTATTTCACGAAAAAAATGTTTCCCCCCTGACTGCTGGGACCCACCAGCTACACCTTCGCACGCAAGGAAGTGCGTCCGGGCAAAAAAAAAACAAAACGATTCGCCCCCTGACTGCTGGGACCCACCAGCTACATCTTCGCACGCAAGGAAGTGCCTGACAGTCAGGACCCACTTGGTTGAAGCGTACGTAGGGTTGTCATTCTGGTCGCGAACGTGTACGTACATATATACTGGTCAATGTAGAGGCGCGCACGTGTCGTAGTAGAGGCACGCACGTAGCATGTACACGTACGTATAGCGGTCAGGGTGCAAGAAAGAAAATATGGCCATGTATGTGTACATACGGGCGGGGTCTCGAACACCTACTCGCGCTTACGTACGGCGAGGGCTCGTGTACATGGCTGGGTCGGAACGGAGAAACAGCGTCGTCGTCGTGTTCATGGGGAGGCAAAGAAATGCGCCGTGTTCATGGGGAGGCAACGGAATGCGTCATGTTCATCGGGAGAGCTTGGACGGAACAGGCGATGGAAACGAGGCCTGACGTACCGCAGAACGGAGGAAATGGCCTTGTGTTCGACCGGCCACGTTCGAAACGGGATCCTGTTCATCGGGAGGGGTGTGGCATACCGCAAAACGGAGGAAACGAACCTCCTACGGTCGAAACGGGGGTCCTGTTGATCGGGAGGGGTGTGGCGTACCGCAAAACGGAGGAAACGGACTTGTGTTGGAGTGCTACGGTCGAAACGGGGGTCCTGTTCATCGGGAGGGGTGTGGCGTACCGCAAAACGGGACTCCGCGGGATACTGTTCATCTCCACCGTCGACCTCCTCCAGCCTCCACGGGCTCCTATTCATCCAGCCTCCACGGGCTCCTGTTCATCCAGCCTCCACGGGCTCCTGTTCATCCAGCCTCCACCGCGCGCTACTCTACTGGCTACTGTTCAACCACCCCTCCACCGTCTAATGTTCATCTAGCCCTCCACACCACGGGGTCCTGTTCAACCACCCCTCCACCGTCTACTGTTCATCCAGCCCTCCACACCACGGGGTCCTATTCATCCAGAGGCAACGCCACCGCTCACTGTTCATCCAAACCCCCCCGCAATGCTCACTGTTCATCCCATCGATCGGCTTCAGTTAGCAGTAGTAGCGAAGGAATCACTCGATCGGGTTTAGTTAACAGCCATCGATCGATTGCTCAGGTTCAGTAACGCGTAGCCCGCAGTGCAATCGCTCGGGTTCAGTTAGAGCCCAACGCCTCGCTCGGGTTCAGTTAGAGCCAACGCCTCGCACACACGCGCGTACGTGTACGAGAGAAACGCGCATCGCTCGGCCCCTGACCTCCCACCATAACCGGGAACTCCCCGAAATTTTACCCCCCCTCGCTTCTACCATGGTTTTTTTCGACGACCCAAAGAATGTCATGCAGCTGCGTCTCCGGCCCGCCCAGGACGAAAAGCCCATTTTCTATCATGATTTTTTGTCATAGAAGTAGGAGCCCAGCACATCTATGATGATACCGGGTTTTGTCACAATTATCGTCATAGAAGTGTCATATGTATGACAGAAAAAAATTTGTTCGGCCCAAAATGTCACAAATGTGTCTTTTTTTGTAGTGTGGTGTGTCTGTTCGTTTGAAGGTTGCATTGCAAAGGTTGTTTTCCTCTCTTGCTTGCGAAACATGCTTCTTCTTGGGTTCACGGTACTACCATGGCTTGCCACGGTACTACCGCAAGAGCTATGCACGGTACTACTGCAACCAGCACGGAAGAGTGGTACTTCCGCCCGGGCGGTACTACCGCGATGACCCACGGTACTACTGCACAGTCGTGAGTGCGTGGGGGTTAAGAGTAGGCAGGGGGAGTTCCAACTCCCCCATACCCATTCAACTCATCTTCCCACGAAGTCTCTCTCTCCTGCCCAAGAACGGCGCCGGAGAACCTCGCCGGATCTCCATCTCCGGCCGCTCTCCTCGCATTCCGTCTAGTGGGATCGTTCCCCACCACGTCCTCTTGCCATGGAACATGGTTTCTCCCCAAATCCCTCTCTCCTTGTCTCGTTGTTTTGTCTCTAGGTTTTTGGGGAGATGCATGTTGTTCTTGAGATTTTAGGCCAAATCCTTGCAAGAGTAGGATGTAGGAGAGTAGTGATGCGTAGAGATGCTATTTGGTTTGTTGCTACTTGGTAGGTTTGATCAACCGTAGTACCGTGATACGTCTCCAACGTATCCATAATTTTTTATTGTTCCATGCTATATTATATCCTTTTTTGGACATTATTGGGCTTTATTATACACTTATATATTATTTCTGGGACTAGCCTATTAACCAGAGGCCCTGCCCAGAATTGTTGTTTTTTTGCCTATTTTAGGGTTTCACAGAAAAAGAATATCAAATGGAGTCCAAATGGAATGAAACCTTCGGGAACATGATTTTCGGAATGAACATGATCCAGAGGACTTGGACCCTATGTCAAGCAATCAACGAGGAAGGCACGAGGTAGGGGGGGGGCGCCTACCACCCCAGGCGCGCCCTCCACCCTCGTGGGGCCCATGTTGCTCCACCGACGTACTCCTTCCTCCTATATATACCTACGTACCCCCAAACTACCAGATACGGAGCCAAAACCCTAATTCCACCGCCGTAACTTTCTGTATCCACGAGATCCCATCTCGGGGCCTTTTCCGGAGCTCCGCCGGAGGGGGTATCAATCACAGAGGGCTTCTACATCAACACCATAGCCTCTCCGATGAAGTGTGAGTAGTTTACTTCAGACCTACGGGTCCATAGTTATCAGCTAGATGGCTTATTCTCTCTTTTTGGATATCAATACAAAGTTCTCCCCCTCTCTTGTGGAGATCTATTCGATGTAATCTTCTTTTGCGGTGTGTTTGTTGAGATCGATGAATTGTGGGTTTATGATCAAGTTTATCTATGAACAATATTTGAATCTTCTTTGAATTCTTTTATGTATGATTGGTTATCTTTGCAAGTCTCTTCGAATTATCAGTTTGGTTTAGCCTACTAGATTGATCTTTCTTGCAATGGGAGAAGTGCTTAGCTTTGGGTTCAATCTTGCGGTGTCCTTTCCCAGTGACAGTAGGGGCAGCAAGGCACGTATTGTATTGTTGCCATCGAGGATAACAAGATGGGGTTTATATCATATTGCACGAGTTTATCCCTCTACATCATCTCATCTTGCTTAAAGCGTTCCTCTATTCTCTTGAACTTAATACTCTAGATGCATGCTGGATAGCGGTCGATGTGTGGAGTAATGGTAGTAGATGCACGCAGGAGTCGCTCTACTTGTCTCGGACGTGATGCCTATATACATGATCATACCTAGATATTCTCATAACTATGCTCAATTCTGTCAATTGCTCAACAGTAATTTGTTCACCCACCGTAATACTTAAGCTCTCGAGAGAAGCCTCTAGTGAAACCTATGCCCCCCGTGTCTATTCTCCATCATATTAATCTTCCAATACTTAGTTATTTTCTTTGCCATTTATTTTACTTGCATCTTTATTTCTCTTTATCATAAAAACACTAAAAATCTTATCTTATCATATCTATCAGATCTCACTCTCGTAGGTGACCATGAAGGGATTGACAACCCCTTTATCGCGTTGGTTGCGAGGAGTTTGTTTTTTTGTGTAGGTGCGAGGGACTCGTGCGTGGCCTCCTACTGTATTGATACCTTGGTTCTCAAAAACGGAGGGAAATACATACGCCGCTCTGCTGCATCACCCTTTCCTCTTCAAGGGAAAACCAACGCATTGCTCAAGAGGTAGCAAGAAGGATTTCTGGCGCTGTTGCCGGGGAGTCTACGCAAAAGTCAACATACCAAGTACCCATCACAAACCCTTATCTCCCGCATTACATTATTTGCCATTTGCCTCTAGTTTTCCTCTCCCCCACTTCACCCTTGCCATTTTATTCGCCCTCTCTCTCTCTCCATCCTCCCTCTCTTTCTCTATTCGCCTCTTTTTACCCATATCTTGTTTGCTTGTGTGTCTTATTGCTTACTTGTCATGATGGCTCAAGATAATACCAAATTGTGTGACATTACCAATACCAACAACAATTATTTTATTAGCACTCCGATTGCTCCTCTTACCGATGCTAAATCTTGTGAAATTAATGCTGCTTTCCTGAATCTTGTCATGAAATATCCGTTTTCCGGCCTTCCTAATGAAGATGCCGCTACCCGTCTAAACAACTTCGTTGATTTGTGTGATATGCAAAAGAAGAAAGATGTGGATAATGATATTGTTAAATTGAAGCTATTTCCTTTTTCGCTTAGAGATTGTGCTAAAGCTTGGTTTTCGTCTTTGCCTAAAAATAGTATTGATTCGTGGAATAAGTGCAAAGATGCTTTTATCTCTAAGTATTTTCCTCCCGCTAAGATCATCTCTCTTAGAAACGATATGATGAATTTTAAGCAACTTGATCATGAACATGTTGCACAAGCTTGGGAGTAGATGAAATTAATGATATGTAATTGCCCTACACATGGTTTGAATTTGTGGATGATTATAGACATTTTTTATGCCGGATTGAATTTTTCTTCTAGAAATCTTTTAGATTCGGACGCGGGAGGCACTTTTATGGAAATCACTTTAGGAGACGCTACTAAACTCCTAGATAATATTATGTTTAATTATTCTCAATGGCACACTGAAAGATCTACTAATAAGAAAGTGCATGCGATAGAAGAAATTAATGTTTTGAGTGGTAAGATGGATGAACTTATGAAATTATTTGCTAATAAAAGTGTTTCTTCTGATCCTAATGATATGCCTTTGTCTACTTTGATTGAGAATAATAATGAATCTTTGGATGTGAATTTTGTTGGTAGGAATAATTTTGGTAACAACGCGTATAGAGGAAACTTTAATCCTAGGCCGTATCCTAGTAATTCCTCTAATAATTATGGTAATTCCTACAACAATTCTTATGGAAATTTTAATAAGATACACTCTGATTTTGAATCTAATATTAAAGAATTTATTACCTTGCAAAAGAATTTCAATGCTTTGATTGGAGAAAAATTGCTTAAGATTGATGAGTTGGCTAGGAACGTTGATAGAATTTCTCTTGATGTTGATTCTTTGAAACTTAGATCTATTCCTCCTAAGCATGATATCAATGAGTCTGTCAAAGCCATGAGAATTTCCAT